>NC_139046.1:14969035-15309035 GCF_965140915.1 Aythya marila
TTGCAAAATAGTAGGATAATACCACCAAAAAGGCAGTGCTCTTGCAAAATAACAGCTCTTGGTGGTGAATTACAATCTCATGGTACCCTAGTGAGAGTGATTAGATGCACTAGAAAGACTGCTGAAGTAAAAGCACTTAAGGAGGAAATGTTCAGAGGAATTTGGCCCCACAAGTGGATCATGCAGAGGACACTTTGTTCCTTCCAGTGGTTCAGGTCTGTTGTGGAGACCCAGGCATCTCCAAGTACCTGAGGCTCAAGGACCTACAAATGCCAAGGAGTTGGCTAATTAATTTGTCCTCCCCAAGACAGCTCGAGGATTGTGTTTGTTGCAAGGCTGCCTCCATATCTCTCATCATCAGCTGAGCCTAACACAGGCAGGCCACAGCTCAGGAGCTGAGCAGATTGGCGACTTGCTTTTGCTTTGGGATATTTGGGCTGAGGCATTGTGCCTTCTGCAGCACCAAAACACGTGTGCCTGTCTGGGCACTGCCAAGCTGTGCTTTGGGGCCATGGAGGGAGATTAGAGAAAATAGGAAGCCTGTTGTTGTGGGAGAGGTTGGGCTTAAGGACTCTGGAGCTGATCTGTGTCTTACATTTTCCTGTTCCTGAAGCACAAACATGCTTTATGTAACGTCTGCAGGAGCTGTTGTCAGGCAGTTATGCTCAGCACCTGGAAACATGCTTCTTCCCTACTTCTACTAAGTGACTGCATTATTGCATTTGGAGAAATAAAACTGGGTTTTGCTCAGTGTCTCATTATCTATACCAGAATTTCTTATGCTTAGTTATTACCCTCACTTAGTAGCATATGTATAGAGACACTAAATGCTTGTTGCAGTATAAATATGCCTTCCACAGTATGAATTAATACAGTGATTCAAGTGGCATTAAAATGAAATGCTGTTTTGAGCCACTACATGCATTTGTAAAAGACTGTGATAAAAATAATCCTGTACAAATTGCTCAGGGGATTGCACCTGTGCTGAAGCGGAGGCTTTCCTTGGCACAGCGGGTCCAGGTGCCTGTGCCCTGGGCCAGGAGCTGTTGTGCTGTGGTGCAGGGAGCCCCAGTGGCCTGCTGCTGCTGCAGGCTGGTCTGCGAGTGCTGGCTTTGCACCACTGCTTCAGGAGCTGCTATGTCTGCTTTGTAGTATTTGCACTGACCTGTATTTCATCTGCAGAACTGCTCGATCAGTTAGTCATAATGATGCAGAAGAAATGGATTTCTATATTTTTGATACATTATATCCAGTAATCATCCAACTTTAGGACTACTTGCAAAAATAAATAATTAAAATTTAAAAAAATACAGGCATTGCCAGATTTCAGGTAGCTGTTCTTCCTTCCAAGTCAGAAAATATACTTTCTCTGTAGAAACTCATCCATGCCTTTAATGCCTGTGAAGGCTTCCAAGAGAGAAGTCCCCAGGACACTGCAGCCGATTGATTCAGCTGGGCTCAGACTGCCCAGTGCGGAGGAAGCAGGAGGGCACAATCTCCACAGGCATTCCCCAAACCTGTCCCTTATTGCAGCTTATAACCACCATGAAATCTGCCTGCAGACTGGGTGAAAGTTCATGCTAAATTTAATTGTCTTTACAGTGCTGTATTATATGAATTAGTTGGTAAAAATCAGTAAATGATGTTATGCAGGCAGCTGGAGTAACTGGAGTAGCTGGAGTGCTTCTCTTCCTTTGCACACTGGTAATCTTAATATGGAAATAACATTTTCCATGGCTTCCTGTTGGCTACGTACAAGGAATGTCTGCGTGTGGGATGGGGGTCTGTGTCTCTGGGTTTTGGCCAGAAAATCCTTGCTTTCAGAGGACAGCAGCCCGAGGGGAGAGTGGGAGTAGGGTTTTCTTCATGTAAGATGACAGTAGGTTTTCCAGCACTTCTTAAGCCTATTTGGTTGCTCTGTGCTTTGTGTAAGGAGTGGGACTAGAATAACAAAATGGTCTCTATGGGCTAGTCCCTGACTGGAGTCCTGAAGCCAATTTTAAATATGATATGGATGTTACCAGGAATAGATCCTCTCCTAGGGAATGAATGTCAGTCCTCATCAGAGCCTCTCCAGCAAATACACCGGGAGTTTTCATTTCACAACCTGTTCTACCTGGAATCAGCACCGCTTGTACTCCAGCATTCAGACACCATTTGCCCAGAAACGTATGTATTTAACAAAGTGTTAGGGCACGGTTCCCTGTGTGGCTACTGGATATAATGGGAAATGTTAATGTGCAAGTGAGTTGACCAGTCAGCTGCAGAGACGTGTGCTCTTGTCTGTGAGTTAGACAGCTGGGAAACAGCAGCTCTGGATCAGGCATTGGAGAAAGGCACAGCAATCTAGCAAGCCTCTGAAAATAACATTACTCCATGAACCTGCTTCATCCTTTAGGACTCTTGTGACGTATGATGATGATTTTAGCTTTAATTATATATCCTATCATATGGTTTATTTGAGAGAGGGAGTAGGTGCCCCATACCACACCACCCTCACTAAATCCAGTACATCCTGTTCTATTCTTTAATCTTTTCAACGTGAGGTCACTTTTTTTTGTTGTTGTTTGTTTGTTGTTTGTTTTTGTTTGTTTGTTTGTTTTAAATTGCCTTCTAGCTGTGAGAGTTAGAGCTTTGGATTTTGCCTTGTCTGCCATCTCCCCTTCCAAGAAGAATTCCCTCCTTCATGTCAGTGCAGCTCCCCTTGTCTGCACCATCCTCTGTTTCAGCAAACCCAAGAGTAGGGTAGCAGGTAGGACACCTGCCCTGATCCATAGGCACAGTTCTCTCTCTCTCTACTGTGACCTGTTGAGCATAAAGCCTACTGAAGGCTGTGGAGCAACAATTTGGATTGTTTCTGTTGCCAGACCTCAGCGTTGTATTCACAAATGGCTCATTTCCCCGACTCTAGCATGGAACAAAATACATTGGGAGCTACAGGGGAAGACATCTAATATGGTGTGAGTCCTTTTACATCACAGGCAAGAACATCAGCAGGATGGTGAGAAGCTTTCTGCAAGTGGACAAGAATTGGACGGCTCTCCCCTGTGTAAAGATGAAACTGCTAAGAGTTAAAATGGTTACAGAACTCCCTTTGTCCAGCTTCATCCAGAGCCATACTCTGCAGCTCACGCTGAGCAGTTTCTTCCACATGAATCATCTCATGGAAATGGAAGGGGCTGCTCTGGCACTGAATCCCGTGCAGCAAGCTTGATTCAATAATTAACCCTCATGATTTGTGCTGAGAAAATATTTCAGTGTTGAAAAACAAAGAGGAAGAACATTTTAATTTACAAGAAACATTGAACGCTTGGCTGGCAGTAGCTGTAGGATGCAATCCAAAACCATTTATTGTCTATTGTTATCTTTCTGTTCACTTCAGTAGAGCTGACTTTCGGGGGCTTCATTATGATTCGTGCTTATTAGTCAAGTTTTAGTATGGCAGTGCCTAAGGGCTAGCCGAGGATGGCTCTCCCTTGTTGCACAGGCACAAGGTAAGCCATCTGGGCAGCAGAGAGCTTGCAGGCTGAACAGATAAAACACGAGAATGCATCAACAGAGCCAGCAACCTCTGCATCTCGTTGCTGTTTGGGAACAGGAACAAGGGAGGGAGGGGAAAATGAGAAGCTCGGTGCAGCACACGAGAGCCTGTTACAGAATAGGAGAGGTGGCAAAAAGTTCATGAGTGCTGAGATTCCCAGGTGATGGCTTGTTAGTGGTTTGGCTTTGCAGGTGCTCACTCATTCCCCCTGTATGGATCTTTCCCAGACACTGAGCATGCATTCAGATAACCTCTCTGTGGTCTCAGCAGAACAAGTTAACTGATGCTGATTTCATCTATGTGTCTGATGCTGATTTCACCAGCTTTAGAAGATTTATATGCATACAAGTTAAGCATGTGCCAAGTGCTGTGCTAGTCTGGTGTCTGTCGGCTGCACCATACATGAACTAGGAAGGGTGTCAGGAGAGTTTTGTACTGACTAGGCTCTGCGAAGAGACACAGTGGTTGTGATTTCTGTAGCCAGTCTGGAATATACCACAAATACCAGATTCATCTCATTTGAAAGCTTTGAATTAAATCTGTTTACTGTAATGGAGCCTCCCACAACTCCCTGCCTTCTTTTTGTTTCCTGGTAGATTTTCATTTGGGGAAGTTGCAGTGCAAATGTCGTCTTTGTGCTCTCCTGAATCACGATACTGCTACATGGGTGAATTTTTTGTATTATTATTAAAAAGGAAAGCCACGTGATCATTAGCTTTTTTCTTTTGTTTCCTTAGGTTCCCTTGAATGCAATGCTGTTTGGATTTTAACCTAAAAACTTATAACTTTCCTACTTCTTATCCTTTCAGTTTCTTCGAATGCAATGACTCAGCAGCTACAGGATGAATTTGACAGTAGCGTGGAGAATGCAGAAGCTTGGATGAAGGCCATCCAAGAGAGACTGAGGATCAATGACAACACCAAGGGACCTCGATCTGCCCTAGAAGCCAGACTAAGAGAGACAGAGGTAAGGGAAGAGTGATATAATGGGTCAGAGGTGCTATCAATTGCAGTTATTGCTGCTAGCTCTGGAGTTTTCTGTTAAGAAACTCTCAGCTACCCACAGCTGCTGTAATATTGTTCCTGTGTGGATGGGCTTCTAATTTTCCATCTGCAGAATGTTTACAGACATTGTAGAAAAAGAGGAGAGCAATCTGTTATCACAGGCTTCTGAGCTTTTCAGATTATTTTGGAAGATGAGCGGGAGGTTTGGCAGGTTAAAATGTCTGCACACTTCTGTGAGCATGCTCAGACCTGAGTGGCCGCTTGCAAAAGTTGGGTATCATACAAGAGAATTTGATTATATTAGTGTTCCATGTCCTCCAGGACTGGTAAAGAAAGATTGCAAGTGTCCTAGCAATGGCTGTTCTAGAGTAATCTACTTGTCCTTTTCCATAAGACCTGGTAATAAGAGGCTTTACAGCTCCTCTTCATAATCCGTCTAATGAAAAGGCAAATGTTTTCATTTTTTCTGTTCTGACTTAATCTCTTATATAACTCCCTCACAGAGATCCCATTGCAGATTGTGCCTGTTCTCTTACTGTGATTTCACATTCATTAAGTTCAGTTTCATTAGATGTTATCTTGCTCTTATAATCTCAAAAAATGAAACACTCCTGTTTGTCCCATCAATAGCATTCATGATTAGAGGGAGTGGTGGTATTTCTATGATTAACACTGAAACTATTTTTGTACTTACCTTCAATTCTAACTAGTCTATTCTTTAAATCAATCAGCCATATCCTTTCCATCGTTATTTACCCAACAGTATTTGGTTTTGTATCTACTAATGTTTGGACAGCATCTTCTGAAGTTTAACAGCTCTAAGGAAACCTAGCAGGCATACGTGGAGAGCGAGGTACCTTATACCATAGCATAGCAATGTCTTTTTTCCTAACTGTGGCTCACTGAAGGCTGGATCTTGCCTCTGGACTAATTTAGAGACTCTGCATGGAGTGATGGATGATGGCTAGATTTACATGTCAGTCATGAGAATCTGAAGTATTTCCTCATGGGCTATGGATTTATTTCTGCCCTTAAATAATTTCCATTCTTTCCTTTTGTCTGGGAAACTGATATATGCAGTCTCTAGAAATATGCAGGAAGCACAAGAACTTGAGTAAGGAGAGTGGTAGTTTGGCAAAGGGGGTGTAATCATGGCAGAGACATAAGGTTTAGAGGTTTTTGGTGATTTAATATGGCTGAACTGAAGCCTGTTGACTTCTGTGGGATTTGGAGCAGTTTTGCAACATGACCAAAATCAGGTTAGAAGAGTTTGTTAATTCAGACTTCAGAACTGCATCATTCTAAAGACAAACAAGTGTCTATTTTCTCTTTGTGTGTACATTATCCACCTCCTGCTCTCTCATCCTGCCTTACTGATGGGCTTGGCTTGCCTGTCTCCTCACTATGTGCTCACTGCTTCACGTATTGGCTGATTTTAAATCCTGTCATCATTTTTCAGTTCCTTTTTTGCATCTGGCTTGCTTTTTTTTTTTTTTTTCATGCTTCCTTCCTGTGGTTTACCTTCTGTTAATTTATTAATGAAAATGTCAGCCAACGATAGCAATCATTTAAACATATTTGAAAAATGCCTGTACAGCCACTGCTTTCTCTCTGGCTGTTGTTTGCTTTCACTTCAAGCGCTGGAAAAATGTCAGGCTTTTAACACAGCTTTCCTTTAAATTTTTCCTGTTGGGTGAGAGATGTGGCTTTTATTTTCTTTTCCTACCCTATCCTTCGACCTTCTTTCTTGGATTATTTTAATCACATAGTTGGTCAAAACACCTGCTTGTAAGTAACATGCAGATGTGCTTTGTTCATGCCAGAAGACCAGTCTTTTCCCAGAATGTGAGGCTGGAAGTTCAAAGGCCTGTGATTTGGTCTCACCTTTGCAATAACTGACTTGGTTTATTTTTTTTTCCTTTGAACAAATCCCGTGGGCCTTATCTTTCCAAAAGTAGTTGCTAAGTTTGAACCTCTCCATGTTTTCAAAACAGAAACCTTTTCCCTCAAGCTTGAAAGCCTGCTGTGTGTTAGGAGTCTGTGGAAGAACAGCAGGAAAAACCAATCCAATGGTATCAGAGGATTGGCTAAAATAACACTAAAAGCTGGCATCCAAGTTTAGACATAGTTATTCTGCAATACTGTACAAAGTTGTGCTGATTTTCTGTGTTCAGGTAAAGAAAGAGAGTTTGCCTCAGATTAGATGGCTTAACTTTCAGTTCTTGGCTTTCTGATTTGTTCAAGATACACTTTTTCAGCAATTCATAACTTAGCAATTTAGGGTCAAAGCAAAATTTGGTAGCAGACAGGAAATTCTATTAGTTAGCTTCTCTTGGTTTATTTTCGGAGCCAACCTTTATTTGCATTAGGAGGCCTTTCAAATACACTTCATGATTTCTTACAGTACAGCTTAGAATGGAGATGTGGAGATTGCTTCTTTTTAGCTAACAAAATGTTTTTCAATTCCTACATGGTTTTCAATTCAATTAAGTCCTTTAGGATGTTTAAGAAAAAACAAATCTGAAGAAAATTTCTTAATTTCCACTCAGGAAAAGCTTTGCAGCAGGGACTATATGATTGCTAGAAAAAGCAAAAGTTAAATTTCATCAGTTATGCTTTCTTTCTTTTCAAACTTTCAGTCTCATTTGTTTTTCCCACAGAAAATATGTGCTCTGGAACCAGAAGGCAGCTTGAAAATTGACTTGATTCTTGTGAAGGCAGATGCTGCTCTTCGTAGCATCAGTGAGGATAAGAAGCGTGAAGTATTATCTAAATTGAGACACATTAAAGCCTTGTGGGAAGAGACAGCCATATACATCACTCATTGTCACAGGTAAGACGAGTGTACTCTGCACAAGGCTGCTTTTTGGGTTGAAGCAAGTTATTTCATCCAGTGCTTTTGTAAAGTGACTGTCTCTGTCTTCTGCCTGGATTGCAGGTAGCAGTCGCTGCTAACTACAGTTGCTGCTAATCCATTAGCATTTGGGAGTTTGGAGGGCAGTAGTGGCGATAGAGTTGGTGGAAACTCAGCTCACTCTCCCTTCATAGCCAGCCCATCTCATGGACTTCAGCAATGAATTTTGTTGGCATAGATACCTTCCTTTTACAGGATATTTCTTCCACAGATTAGGAAGGACCTGGGAAGTAAATTGTGACCTTCTGAAATCAGAGCATCTTAAAGGACAAGGCTCTCAGCATTTTTTTCTTTGAATGCCTTTTGAGCTTGCCAGTTTCCACTGGTCCCACTATGATTTCATTTAACTCATCTCTCTTGTTCTTCCCAACAGCCGCATTGAATGGGTCTGGCTGCACTGGAGTGAGTACCTGAAAGCCCAGGATGAGTTTTATGCATGGATTCACAACATGAGGGTGACCTTGGAGCCTGACATTGAGTTGCAGCTTGGCTTAAAGGAGAAGCAGTGGCAGCTGAGCCATGCTCAAGTTCTGCTGAATGATGTCTTAAATCAGTCAGTTTTGCTGGAAAGACTGCTAGAAGAAGCTGCTTCCTTGTTCAACAGGATAGGTGACCCCAGCGTTGATGAGGATGTTCAGAAGAAAATGAGGGTGGAATATGAAGGAATCAAGGAAGAAGCCCAGGTACACCGATTAACAACGGGAGGTGTTCAGATTTCATCAATATGCAGTATCGTTTACTATCTGTGTTTCTTGGCTGATGGGCTTACCTGGTAGGACTGCAAAAAGAAGCAGAGCTGAGGATCCCTTTTCTTTCAGTCAGTGGGCTAGCTGTAACATTTATGATTTTTGTATAGCCAGGTACAAAGCATCCATTCACAGGGCCAGGGAATATCACAAGCTTGCACACTAATTGGTGGTTGTTAAATTAATTTCAGATCCAGAGCTGTGCTCTCCACCTGTAGCACTGGGAAGCACTGGGATGGAGTCAGCTGCAGCCCGACACTGAACTCAGCTGGCCAGTCCCAGTACGAGTTCCATTAAACATAGATATTAATTTGTGCTTGATGCTAATCTTCCAGCTTAACCAGTTATTAGGCTGGTATAAGATGTTGTAGTTATCTTTCGGTGCCAGTGATTTCCTTTGACCCTGTTCCTGGGTAAAGAAACTAGGATAAAGACAGGATTGGAGCATGTGGCATGGCTAAGGGGTAGAAACTTGCAAGTGGGCAGAAAAGTTCAGTTGCTTACTAACTTGTATTAATAGAAACACCCAAAAGAATATTTGAAATATATATAAACTCATATAGGATATAGAGCTTCTTAAAATCTAATTTGTGCCTCATAGTAGCTTCCAACAAACCCACAGGCTTGATTTAAGTGATGCAAATACAAATAATTTCCATCTCATTTGCTCTATCTGGCCCCGACATAATGTTGCCTTCTATTTGTTCCCACATCACAACTCAGAGCTGGAGCAATGTATGCTATCCGTCCCTAGGTGCTGTTGTAACAAAGGTTAGTTTCGGATCACACTGGAAGAACAACACTGGGGTGCTCATACCATTTGCTCTGCTTGCTCTATAGATACTGTCTTCTGTTAAAAAAAAAAAAAAAAAAAAAAAAAAAGAAAGAAAAAAAAAACAGCTGGCAGCTTTCATGAACATGATATTCTTTTTTTTTTTAATATATAATAAAAATGTTAAAACTGCTGCTAATAAGTCTCTCTAGAAAACAGAATATTAAGAAATTTTGTATCTGCAGCTGCTGCAGAGAGGCTGTAAAACCACTAGCAGAATTGCAAGTCAATGTTGATTATTTATTTGTAAAGGTATGTCTCTTCATAATGAGGCAACTGGTTTTATGAATAAGACAGTTTCTTGGAATTCAGATGTCCTCTATCTAGATTACCATTTAAAATTCTCATTCAGTCCCTTTTAACCAACATTTGTGTTTAGTTTGGAAGCAGGAGACAGTCATTAGACATTTTAATAAGGCCGCTCTTTCAAACAAGTGATTTGAGTACTCAGAACCTGAATGTGACCTTTCTAGTCTGGTTTTACACAGTTTAATTTCTCTGACTGACTTGGAAGTATGCTGGTGTAAATTAGATCAGGAAGTGTCTCATAGTAGATAAAATATGTTTTTATGTCTCCAGCCAGAAAAAGCTTTTCTTTGGCATTGGTTACAAATACCACATTTCACAGAAAGATGGGGTGAGAAAATCCAGCTAAGAAATCCCTTTCAGGAGGTATGAAATAAAGAAGGGGGTTGGGAAGACTTGGATTTTGCAGCTGAGGTAAATGCAGAGTTCATTAGGTAATGTCAAGATTGCAGACATGTTGGAAAGCAGAAAAATAGTTAAGGAAGCCCTGCCACCTCTCCCACCAGGAGAGAGGAATGAATGAAAGAGACACAGGAGTTGTAAGGGGATTGCTCCAGCCCCTCACATGATGAGAGTCCAGGCTAAATGTGAATTGCAGACGCCAGCTGAATGCCTGAGCTGCCTGCCACAGGAGGAATCCTGCTTTCTGTAGATTACACTTGTGTTGAGGAGCATTTTTAGATCCCGTGCAGTTGTCCAGCCCTATCGAGTACAAGCTCTTGGACAGAGATTATTAAACAGTTTAGTGGTTTTCTTGTGACATTGCTTTGCTTCTCTGGTATGCGTAAACTTTTTTTTTTTCTCCTCATAGTGCTAACGTGCCCTTATTTCCAAATTTTAGAAATTTTTCTTTTAATTACATCAATAGAGTTATTTTTAGATGTGGCAGCCATTCCCTAAATGCTTTCCCTTGCCTGATAAAATATCAATATGCAGATGTAGATGGTTGTGGGATTTAGCATAAATTGTGACTGAAGATGATAAGAAAATGTAGTTAGTCAAATATATCAAATATGCCTCAGCACACCGATTTTTATCCATGTTGTCTCTGTTAACTCAAGCCTAGATATTTATAATGCCAGCTCCCCTGTACCTCATAGCTACTAAGACTGAATGCAGCTGGAGAGGCTACAGGAGCTTTCTGTACTTGATCTGGGAGAGGGATTTAGAGCAGGAACTTCCTTTATATGCTCCAAATTGCCTTCCGAAAGAGGTTTGTTTGCCTTTGCTGATTGTAAGGGGACCTTAGGGGAGAGTGTTTCCTATGCCTCCGTTCAGCCTCTGTGAGTACCCAGGGCTGAGCGGATCCTGCCCAGACACGTTTCTTCCCCTTGCAGCCCATGGTGGACCCATTCTTTTCCTGCCAGGCTCTCATTCTTTCCAGGGCCAAATCCTTGCTGAATATACCTCCTCATGTTAACCATGTGCATGTGGAGATGGAGTTTAACACTGCCCTACTTCCCAAACAGCTAATCTAACAGAAGCAAGTGATGTCATTTTTCCCATCATTTTTCCCATCCTTTCCCTGCCTAATGTCTTGGTGGGGGAAATTCAGACAGTTTTTTGTCAGCCTTTTGCTTGACAGCTAGCACAGTGTATCCACGTATGTGTCATCTCTTCCTTATGGACGAGCTGTTTTCAGACTGTGCACTCCTTTGTTTTGACTGAATAGCCTGTGCCAGGGTGGGTCATTTCTACTTCCTTTTTAACCCTCTATATGTTAAAAACAGGCCTTTGAATTTAATAATAGCTCTGCTTTGATATTCTGGTTCATTCCCTTTCGGACTTCTATCTAAATTAGCCTAATTCCCTGGAAACAATAAACTTGGGCTCATGTGCTTCAGTTTGATGTTTGGATCCAGCACACCATTATAATGAATGCACTCCTCAGGTCCCTAACTCAGGTCAAAGTTTCACCTCCATGCGCATCTGCAGACTTGAGAACCAAGGCAAGGGGACACAGCAAATGGGTGCAGAGTTTTGCTGGATACATCTCGGCCACAGAAGTCTGTAGTAATAATTCTGCTTTTTGGTCTGTTGCCTACACCTGTGCTTGCATTAAATCAGCAGAAATGAGAAGTCAGTGTGGAAAAGAGAGAGCTGTGCTGCCACCTGCAGAGTGGCAGCTTTGTACTGTGCCGTGGGCATAACCTGTCCCAAGGTTAAAGGCAAAGGCCCAGTGGGACCACCATTCCAAATTCCATATTACACAAAATGAAACTCACCCTACTGTTAATGACAGCACAGCCTGTCAAGGGTGCTGCTACAAGCACAACGTATATTCCACAGAGGGCTTTTTTTTTTTTTTTTTTCCCCATAGCGTAACAGAATTGCATTTCATGCCACCTGGTAAAGGGCAAAAAAACATCAATCTGATTTGTAGGAAATAGTACTAGGTTGGATATTAAATTACTGGAACAACAGAACAAGATTGCTTATGATTCATGTATAATATCCTTCAGCAAACACAAAACCTCAGCTAACAAAGAAGGATAGACTAAGCAATGTAATTTTGCCCTGTGAGTGGTGCCAGGCTGGATCAGTGGGGAGCAATTCCCGAAGTGCAGGCCGCTGTAAGATCAGGGATTATTTTCCTACCAGAGAGGAACCTGTAGTTTGTGTCCTTGGGTACAAGCCTGCAGGGCTGAGAGACCCTGCAGGACAGCTGGGACAAGCCTTTATGCACCCTCATGTCCTGCTTTCTGAGATGAACCATGAAGTCCTCTGCAGGCCAAGTACTACTGGGGCTTGTGGAAAGGGGCTCTTGTTTAAAAGAGCCAGATAAGCACTGTCCTCACAGCTTCTGATGTCTCTTGTTACAGAGCAGAGTGAAACTGCTTGAAAAGATAACCAACGAGCACGAGCGGTACAACGCTAACGTCAACCAGTTTCAATCATGGCTGAATGGTGTGACAGAAAGATTAAACTGCTGCACTGGGGAAGCAACTAAGTCTTCAGCAGAGGACAAGCTAAAGGCACTGAAGGTCCTTAAATGAAATAACTCTGACAATGAAGCAGGCCTGTGTGTTCTCCATACCTTTATATGTTTCTCAAACTGCACAAGGATGTATTTAAGACAAGAATTGCACAAACAAAATAAGGTGGTAGTTGTTGTAATGTTGGTGAAGAGTTATTGCAGGTCTGGAAATCGTTAGTATATATGGTTCTCCTGATGGTATCAGGAGTTTCAGGCTGTTTTTTTTTGTTGTTGTTGTTTGTTTGTTTGTTTTGTTTTGTGGTGGTGTTTTTTATTTTGTTTTGTTTTCCTTAAAGCCAGCTCTTCTACAGTTATGTGGTTCTTCGAGCATCTTGTCCTTTTAAACTTTTTAAGTGAAATTATATTCGGTAAATATGTTCCAAATAGAGCCTGAAGGCACACGGGTCTTGAGTGTATAGAGCTGGTGATAAAAATAACAGTTTTGAGAACATTTTTTAATATTTTAGTACTATCTCTTAAACTGTTCAGCTTTAAATCTCATAGATTTGTTTGCCTGCAGTTCCTGTTTTCTCCATCAGGGACCTCAGATGACAAGCGTTTCTGAAAATCGAGCCAATATTTTCAGAATTATGGCAGGTAGTATTACTCTAGTATTACTCAGAAGGCAGTCAGATGACCAGCCCTGGCTCTTCTGGTCACTTAAAAAAAAAAAAAAAAAAAAAAAAAAAGAGAGAGAGAGAATTTTATTCTTGAAATAAGAAGTGATGAATGAAATATGTACAACTAGGAGAGGTGGTCTTGTTTTCCTACCGCTTTTACCTTTTTCCTAGTTTCCAATTCCTACAGATAATGTTTATGTAACTTCTTTCTGCAGGAAATTACCAAAGCCATCAGGAGTGGTGGGAAGAAATGGAAGCACCTTGAAAATCAATGTGCAGAGGTGATTCAGAATACCTCCCCGTTGGGAGCTGAGAGAATGAAGGATGAACTTGAAGAGCTGAAAAAAGCCCTGGAGAAGTTGAAACTGCTGAGCAGTGAGGAGGAGGAAAGATTGCTCAAGATCCAACAGTCAGAAAGTGCCTACAAGTCCCAAGTCAGACAATTAGAAGCAGATATCCAGGAATTCAAAAAAGACCTACAGAAACTAGAAAATGACCTGAACGTTGGGGAAAGGGAAAAGACTGAAGATGAGTTTGTAGCTCAGTGGAGAAAATGCAATGTAAGTTGCTGTCCTTCGAATGCTTAGCAATAGCAGGTATCAAATGTAGTCATAGATTGAATACACAGAGTCACATCCAGCTGCCTGCCCCATTGTTTACAGATTATAAGGACAGAGTAGTAGTATATATGAAACAAACTGACTAAAGTGTGAATACCAGCCATGGAATCAAATACTCTAACCTTTATCTCACTGCACAGTAGGGAGAAGGACTGGAAGATGATTTGGCATTTTGTATTTTGAGTTCATAGGGAAAATATGCAAAAGGAGAACAATACAGAACAAACAACATAATTTGCTCTACTTATAAAGAAGTAGGAAAAATAATGCCTCACTGTATATACAAATATATACATACATTCATATACATACAAATGTGTCCTTATAAGTACACATACCTTGGGGGTTTTTGGAAGGCCATTTTTATGTTATATCCTTCATCTGTGTAAGGTGGGTACGTGTATTACGTGTATTCCCCTACCATCAAACACAACTATTTTTTTAAAGTCCCACATTTGTAATAATCCAGCATTTACAGCAAAATCAGTCTGTTGGAAAAAGGAGTGCAAAAATTTATTTGCACATAAAGTACATAAGAATCTTTACCAGTTGTTTCATCTTAAAAGGTTGGTTTTGCATTTATCATCTCTTTCCAAAATACTTTTCATAGCTATTCATATGTCCAGAACTCAGCAGGACTAGAGGGGGAAAATAATATGTAAAAATTTTTAAAAAAATAATAATAAAAAAATCCACTAAATACAGATTGGTTCGATCCAATTACAGCTACATTTTTTTGTTGGTTTAGTTTCCTTACATCAGCATAGAATTAATGTTCTATATTTATGGATGTTTCAGAAAGATGTGTTCCTGCAAACAGAGGTGGTTAAGATTATTCCAGACATGCATCTTGTTATACAGTGCAATCAGTGAACTGAAACTGGGTCTAGCTGTGATTCACTGTTCAAACAGCAAACCCCACCGATCAGATGCCAGAGGGTAGGCAGTGGGGCAGAGAGGAAGGACAGCAGAGATCACCTACAGGAACAAAACAGTTCCTGAGAATATTTTCTACTTTATCAAATTTCATATTCATTACAGCAAGGAAAAAAGGCATCGGAAAGGGGACTTTTCGTTAGCAACATGAATACTTTGAGAGACAGCCTTAGCACTTCATTTCATTTTCCAGACAGTACGTATGGTGTGACCTGTTTGTTATTTTTGTGATTAAGGCAACAAGAGCAGTTCTGGCTGCAGAAGAATCGAAGATTGAGAGGCTGAAGGCTCAGCTTAAGGATCTGCTACAGTTTTCCCAAGATGTGCAGCCACACACTGAGAGTGTTGTCTCTGCCATACGGGACTATCAAAGGTAGAGAGAAGTCTGACTATGGAGGGGGGGAGCAATCTCTCAGGAATTGAAGGGATTGAGAGGGACCTTGTAAAAAAGAGAGAAGCCATACAATTGTAGGTTATGGGTGGAAAATAAGTTTTTCTTTTTATTTTTTTTTTCTTTTTTATTTTTCTTTTTTCTTCTTTTATTTTTTCTTTTTTCTTTTTTCCTAATTAAATCTGCCTCCACATTTCAATAAGCCTGTAATTTTAGCCATTTGCTAGGAGTTGTAGGTTTCTGGAAGTTTTCATGCAGTGATTTTGTGTCATTGATGTCGTGTATGGTTTGAAGAAAATTAGATTGTTGGCAGCTAATTTGATTTTCTTAGTCTTGTATAATAATAATTCATGTGCTTTGCTTGCCTTTCATGACAGCAACTAGAAAATCAGGACAGGAGCTGTAGTAGTTCAGAACAATTATGGCCCTTCCTTTTTGAGTCTGCGGTGATGACTCATCGGCCTTAGCAATTACTTGGCAGAGTTTATTCCCCTTCTGACTGCATGCATGCGTAATTCCTGTTTTTGTCTTGCCTTGGAATGGGTTAAATTTTGAAAGTTTAGCCTCTTCCTAGACTTCAGTGTTTCCGTTTCCAGGCTGTCTGGAATCAGGAAGTCAGGAAGTAAAGAAGCTGTAGCGAATTTTGCAACTGCAACTAGAAAAAGGATTTTTTTTTTAATTTTATTTTTATTTTTATTTTTATTTTTATTTTTATTTTTATTTTTATTTTTATTTTTATTTTATTTTTTTTAGGAAAAAGGCCAGTTTTTGTGGTTACATGCTTTTTCTACTGTACACAATATTATTTTCCTCTGTCAAGTGCAGAGTATACTGCCTAGCTGGGAGAGGTTTTTCCCTCCAGCTTTCTTCCAAAGCTTCTTTGCAAATTCTGGCAGCTTCATGCTGAGCTCAGCAGGGCCAGCAGAGGAAACGGCAAGGTAGGTGTAATGTCAGTGCTTTCCTTTTGCGGAGCTTTCAGCTTCTGCAAACTTGTATTTGTTTAGCTTTGTAATGTCCCAGTGACACAAGTAAGATTATTCTTTCTGGCTTTATAGACAGGCAGAATTAATCGTGATTACCTTGGAAGCCTGTTCTTGACTACTTATCCCGTGAATTCTCGCGATACAGTTCCCATGTGCACATGCAGTTTGGGCTGCATTCTGCCATGTTTGATAGGACTCAGCAAACTGTCAGGAAAGCTTAGAAAAACAGGAGGCAGATGCATGGGTGTGTCTCTGCTAGGCCTTGTTACTCAGCTGTATCTTGGATAAGCCTTTGTAAGAGAAGCCTGGATACTAAATAAATGTGTGCTGATTTATATATTATACACACATACACACATATGTATACACATATATATACACACAGAGAGGTAGATAGGTATGTGTATACATATATATATTTATTTGTATTTTTCCAGAATCATATATATAAATGTATATAAATACAAGAGCTTCTGCAAATGTGGTTCTTCAAAATTTTAAAAATCTAGATTTGAAGACAAAAAATGATTACATATTTTCCTTTTGTTATAGGTAAGTTAGGGTGATCATAGTTTTCTTAATACAATTTTTATATGTAAAACTACAGACAACTGTAGTTAAATTCTAGATACCTTTGGCTTGTTCCTCCCAAAAGTCAATGAGACTGCTCTGGTAATATAATCTGGTAAATCATGCTGCTGATATCAGCCAAGAAAGATGACATGCAAGGGGAAATCACTGCTAAAAACACAAAGTAGTTCCTGATACACAGTTGTACAAAAATAAAAATGTGTCTTGGGACATCTAAATGAAGTTTTGTCAGACCTTTCTGACTGACACAACAGCTGTCAGTATGTAACACCAGGCTCAGACAGTAAAAAAGACTGAGGCTTTTGTGTTGGATATGGTTTACACCCAAAGATTGTGTTAATTCATGCTTCAATGAATGGGATATTTGGATTTATATTTCTTTGTAATTTTTCTCACAGCTGTCACTTTATCCTTGCAGTGTTAGAGGGAAGACATCTAAAACGAGTACCGACATAGAAACTCAACTGAGGAAAGTTTTCCAAAATCCCCTGCAAGATTTTGAACAGTGGAAGGCGTCCGTCCAGATGCTCCTGGAGTCTCCAGAGCCATCGCTGGCTCAGATTGAGGTAGCAAACCTGTTACTAAATTCAGAAACTAATGCTTGGTATGTGTTTGTCCAAGCTATGCCAGCAGCTGCCTGTGTACAGCTGCCAAACAGCAGCAGCTGGAAGGGTCTTTCCTGTATGATATGAAACCCCACAGCATAGAGTTCAGCTCAAGATATTCTGTAGCAGAATATCTTATTTTCTGCCTTTCCCTGGTTAATTGGAGTTGTCAGCTGAATAGGCCGAAATGCTAGGTGTCTTTAACAATGTTGATAAAACTGTTTAGCCTTAATCCAAATCTTCCTGGACGGGAAGTCTGTGGACTCTCTAATGAGTGTGTAGTGATGTAGTTGTGGGATTAAAATGCATGATTTCTGCATGCACCCAGGAAGGTGTGTTTGTTACTTTGTCATCCCTGTAATCTCCAGAATAGCTGTATCTGTGAACAGGGATGGAGTTTACCCTTGGGATGAGCATTCAAGCTGTCCTTTCTGTTGGTTGTTTAGGCCTCTCCTCTGCACAGACAACTCTTTCCATAGCACAGCTTTCTTCTATTTCTGTTCACAAAATGGATGCAGCCCTGGTGCTTCTAACATTATCAGGAAGACTTTTCCTTTAACTGGGCACTGTCCAGGTACCTTCTGTTACCCCTTGTCGGCCCAGCATGCTGTTTTTACCTGAATTTGTCCTACTGCTTTGGTTGTGTGACTCGTGTGAGAATAATACGGTTATGTTATGATTTGTTTGTTTGTTTGTTATGATTCCACTGGAAGAATTGTTTTCCTTTAGGTTGCTCTAGCTGAAAGCTCCCAGTTCAAAGAAAAGTTAATGACATTACAGTTGAAGAAATATTTGCTAAACAATATCTTTGGTGAGGAAAATGCTAAATCTTTCCTGTCAGAAGTAGCTGAAGCTTCAAAGGAGAGAGAAATACTACACAAACATCTGTTACAAACCAAAAGCAAACTCCAGGTGAGCTTCAAAACACATATGCAGACTTTGCCTGTGACAAAGATCAATCTGTTACTAAGCCAGTTTTATAGAAATAAATTTAGTATGAATCAGTTGGGCCTAATCTATTTTCCTAGGCTAATCAAATATTCAAATAAATTTATGGCCTGTTGCATAGTGTGGCATAGTATTTGTTCTGAGTATGAAATGGACATTAACAAAGATAGTGCCAAGGGATGGATACTGAATGCTGATTGTTTTTTATTCTTTCTCTCCTAGAATTTGATATCACAACATGAGGACTTTGATGTTGATTTTGCACCTTTGCAGATGAAATTATCTGCCATCAAAGCCAAATTAGATCTGGAGCATGAACAACAGCCAGACCTCTTGGGTAAAAAGACACAGCTCCAGAGACTCCAGGTACATTACAGCAATGCTTGACCTTGATGTGCTCCTGGTCATGTTTAATTAGTGTTAGAAACTCAGGACCGTGTCCCCTAAATAGAGCTAGTTTTTCCACCAAAAAAAATGTATCCTTCTGCTATGTACTGAGAATGAAACTGCATGAGATAAACTGTACCTTCCTCCCTTCATAAGCAGGGAGTTTCCATTGTCCCACCTCCCTTCACATCCCTGCTTCCTGCTGTTTACCTTCTCTCAGCTTTGACACTTGCCCAATTTACACCAAGACCTAATTCAGATGGACCTAATTACAATGTTTAATGTTTTGAACTTGTTCAGCAAAGGGTCCAACATGCTCAGTGGGACTAGGTAGCTGGGAAAGGGGAGAGAAGGGATGAAAAGGAAGAGAGAAGGGGGCATCAACGTTCCTTTTGGCCATGGTGAGGTATGGAGATATGGTGATATGCTATTTCGCCTTTGTTGACTGCACAGTTGTCAGTACTTACCCAACTGTAGTATGTATCCTCTGGCAGCTTTTCTGCATCTTGTTGTCTTTGTTATCAACAGGTGACACATAAGAACATCCATCCATTTATTTCAGAACTATTTACTTCTAGACATCAAACAATTAATTTTCTTAATGACAGGGTTTTTTTGTTTGTTTGTTTTTGTTTTTGTTTTTGTTTTTTGTGCCCTCACACTCAACCGGAATTTTCTTTAGTGATTATTTGGTAAAGGGCCACACCACATATTAGCACATAGCCTTTACACAGTCTGTCTTTTCCACTGCAGATGATCCAAGATGACTTGGCAGAGCTTACAATTCAAATGGAAGAGGTAGAGAAACTGGTCCAGTCAAACCCGACACATAAGCATGAAATGGATCAACTTTTGTCTGATGCTCAAGCCATGAAAAGATCACTGGAGGTAACACATGGAAGAGTTTTTGGTTGCAGGAGGAGTTACCAGTTGCCCCATTTAAAATAAATAAATAAATAAATACTTAAAATCTTTGAGCATATGAGATTATAAACTAAGACAGATATATTCATTTCAAGTGAAGAGGGCACTAAATTCTTATGACTTTGATAACTCTTCCAGGATTCTCTAGTTATCTGTAATGTAATTTCCCTTCAGGAGGGATTACCTTCCACATATATTTTTTTATATAGATAAATTATTTCTGGAGAGGGCCTGAGATTTCTGACAAATAGATCTGATAGTTACATTATTATGGAGGTGCTTGGACTTGTTCACTGATTCTTGGATAGAGCTATAGTACCAAGCCAATAGTTTTTTTCTTGTGTAGCTTTGTGACCTGAAAGCTGATGTGTTGCATCTTCACAAGTACTAGTTTTGACCTGAGACTTTCTGTAGCTTGTAAACATAGTTATAAAACGACCTTTCAAAACAGTCTCAGAGGAATAGCTTATGAAATGACCTTAGTTATGGAGAGCAACATAAAATAACTTATCATAAAATGTTACCATAATATACACTGTTGAATTTTAGTTTCAATCTCAATAATCCCATTTATCATTGAACTGGACTTTTTGAAAAAGAAATAAATCTGTACAGTCATTTCTGTACAGTCATAGTAAAAGATGTATTTAATATTGATTGAAGTATAAAAAAGCCATGTTCTTTATTCTGTTTCAGCTGGAAAAAAAAAAAAAAAAGGAGCTATTCTAGTGCTTAATGCCCCCATGTGGTTGAATTCAGGTCTGCACGAGCTTTTAGGTGTCTATGCCACTGATAGTGAAAGATTTCTGTGTCTTGTTAACAGCTGTTTGTTTCCTTTCTGCCCATGAGATTCTGTCTTAGCAGTCACAGTGTTAGATCTAGCAGTAAAAGCGCTTTTTGTCTGTGTTCAATTGCTGACATATTTTTATCATTTGCAGATGATGATCCAGCAGACTGAAGACCATGTTCAGAAGCACTGGGCATTTAATGACAAACTCTCTGACCTCCAGCAGTGGATCACAGCAACCACAGGGAAGATCAGCTCCTACCAGGGTGCTGCTGGAGAGCAGAGCACTGAGAGCAGGATGGCAGACCTTAAGGTGAGAAAGGCATCTTAGTGTAAGATGCTGCAAAGTTGAATAAGTAACATTCAGACATTATGAGAAGGGGTTTTACAGCAAGGGGCTCCAAGCTGAGGGGAGTGGTGATGTTTGTTCTTCCTGAGATAACTTTTGCTGCTGCTGTCTCCCTGCTTTGCCATGTGCTGTGGGATATGGACCTAGGTACAAGACAAGAACAGTGAGAAATAGACAAAGAACTGAAGAAATGGATAAAATTTTATCGAAGGACTAGTGGTTTTGAAATGTTATACCTATCTTTGTCTGTATGTATGCATCAATACACTGAATATTACCATGTTAGCTATCCTTATACTGTGTTGAAACAAGCAATTCCACAGTGTTTTTTTTTTTTTTTTTTTTTTTTTCTTTTTTCCCCTATTAGCAGTATTTTGCATGCTAGATTCACTCTGCCAGCTTACCTCAGCTGGCAGCTTTTGCCTTCACATGGGAAACTAAAATATCTCAAGGGAAGGCTAGAGAAGGGATGCACTGACAGCTTAGGCCCTTTAAGTTTTGCTATCAGCTCTTTGACTTATGTTGGCTCTTTGCAAGAATCCTCAGCGTATCTTTTTTCCCGCTAGGTATGTTCTAGCTAGTGCCAACAGAACCAGCATAGTCCTGGACTGAACATGGCCTTCAGTCTCACATAGCCTCTGCTTTACCCAGGATACCTAGAAGTAACTGTAAGGGCTGTGCGTTTCAGAGATGGATAGCAGAGTTTCCAGATAAGGAGATCCAGCTGTACCTTGTAGAAGCTCATGGCCAGCTGGTCATGGAGAATTCTTCCCCAGAGGAGACCACCCATATCCAGGCTGAGCTGGATCAGCTGAAGGAGTCTTGGAGATCACTGAAAAAAATGACAGCTGGGTAAGTGTTCATGTATGTTTTCCTCAAGTCCCTTCAACGGTCTGCTCCTTACTGCTGTATGACCAGAAATACTTGGTGCTTTATGCTCTGTGCTGTAAAAGTGAACAACTATGTCGCAACGCTGGGGTGCAGGATGAGATTTTATTTCATTGTTTGTAATTTGGAAATCATGACTTTGAAGAAAATCATCTTAGAAAATCCAAGGACCAGAGTAGTCTCTGAAGCTGCCTTTTCCATGCTTGGAGCAGGCAGTACCTCCTTAGGGTCTGGCTCACCCTTGTGCAGCAGCCCATGTCAAAGGAAATAGGACATAGACTGGGTGATATCTGCTGTTGTTCCTCACCTGTCCATTCTCTTTGCTGTCTGGTCCAGAGCTATCTCAAAGGAGGCTATGTCTGTGCTAGCTTGTGACTTTTGCAAACCTGCAGGAGTCGAAGAAGAGCTAAAACCCTCCCTTAGCTGGCAAATGTGGACTTACTTATTTTGTCCTCGCTGTGCAATGTCAAACTGCTCTTCAGGCCTGTTAGTCTGTATTAAAATTTAATACTGTGCTACTTGTGAGTGTGTGTGTGTGTGTGTGTGTGTATTCACATGTAGTGACAGGACAAGCATAAAAATGACCTAAATTGAGGAAGGCCTAATTGTACTTCTTGCTGTTTCCAGACTGGGAGGTGTATTGTCAAGGAAGTACATTTTTTGGACACTCACTTCACCCAGTGAAGGAAAATAAAACACTCCAATGAAAAATTTAGAATTAGAGGACTGGTGCTGCTTTGAGACAATTCTGTCTTGATCTTATTTTGTTAAAAAGATGATGGAAATAACTGTAACATTAATAAATTGTAATAGTTTTATTTCACTACAGACATCTCCCATACCCCAGTCAAAATATGTGCATCTCACTGTTAGAGGTCTCACTGAACTGATCCCTTTGATTTTGTGTTTTCAAGTATTCTCAAAAGGCGGCAGTTAAATAGACCAGTGGCTGATAAGAAGAAGAAGAAAATAGCATCTGTGGACAGCAGACACATGTCAGGACCTGCATCCCGTCTTTTAGATCCCAACTATAAGCAGGTGAGAGGGGGACTTTGAGTCTGCCTTTGTTATCAGTTTCACAAGAACAATTTCATCGACTTCATTTGATACTATGGGTTATAAGCTTGGAGGTTGAGATCTTGCAATCAGGCCTTCAGAAGAAACATCTGACTTAACAGTAATGGATTATTTTGTTGCTGTTGTTCTGTAACCTAGGAGAGGATAGGAGAAGGACAAAATACAAGTAGCCACCTTGCGCTCCTACATGACTTTGAAGAGTGGTTACAAGGAGAAAACATCACACTGTTCAAAATTCTTGCTGCAACTTCATATTCCACAGAGGAAATCAAGGCACGCCGTAACAAACTGGAGGTTAGTTTTCCAGACAGCGATTGAAATAAAAGCATCTCCATAAAGAATGTTATTTTAAAAAAGTACACTTCCTGCATTAGGAGACTCCAGTGCTACAGAGAAACTAGTAAGCTCAGGACTTTAGGACAAGTATTTTGCTCATAATAAGAAAGATCTGCCAGAGCCAGAGTGGTAGAAAGGAAAGGAGCAGCCTGGCCTGTAGATGTTGGACAGAACATTTCTAGCATGGTACAGCAAAGATGTTCATTAAAATAAGCTGATTTAAAATCAGTGTTTGGTATTTGACATTACTGTTTTAGATTTGTTTGAATGAACTAACAAAGCATGCTGTAAAAAATGAAACAAATAAAGATATCCAAAGCTGCATGGGTACTGCAGATGAGTGAACCATTAATTCAAGCCAAAAAAAAAAAAAACAACAACAAAAAAAAAAAAAAAACACACACACAAAAAAAAAAAAAAAGGATAGAAATAAATATGCTGTTCCAGAATACCCAGTAGTTTGATTTAGTACCACTGGTTTTTTAAGTGTTAGATTTTAAAAGTAAGATCTTCTTGAATTCCGAGTTACTGGTGTAACTTTGCCTGCAGAAACTGCAGGCTCGTGTGCCTGATGGTCAGCGTCGCTTTGAGAACCTTCTTCATCTTCATCCTGTCATTGGTGACTCTGAAGGCCTAGAGGACCTGCGTTACCGATGGATGCTTTACAAATCTCACCTGAAAGATTACACGAGTTTGCCGGTAGGTGACAGCACTCAATTTGCTGATCTCTGCTTTTGCTCATTCAGCTTGCTGCAAATTTCTAGTCCCAAATCACCAGCACAGTTATGTTTGCTTAATTAAAATCTTCCTTAGTAAATGCCATACAAGACAGAGCAAATATAGCTATGTATTTATAAACATAAGCATGAACCTTCTTGTATTAAAATAAAAGTTGCACACTAGTTTTTTCACTTTATAAGCAATGCTCTGAATATTTCTTAGAGTGGAAGGTTCCAAACAGAACAATAATTAGCCATTGTCAAAAATGCACACAATTGGGGATGGTGAGGTTTTTGCATGTGAGTATTTTGGTTATATACCTTGTTCTGGGCAAATGGATTTCTAGCTTTTTGCCCTTTCTCTGTACAACATGTTCTCTTGAATTATTTTTTTGAACAGTTCCTGTGGTAAGAATATATTCATTATTTGTGTCTTTCCTGCTAGAAGACAGTGATCAGAATAGCCACTGACTGAACTAACTCAGAAAGTAACAATGCACAGGAGGACCTTGTGCTATGTATGTCCTTTTTGAAACTGTCTTCATGAGCTAAGGATGTAGAATGGGATAAGGACAGGTATTTTTAAAGAACAACTGCAATATATTTTAATGTGTGAACCAAATGTTTAAAGACTTTATAGAGTTATTACATTTCAGATATAATAAGGATGGCAATTCATCCCAATATGTAAGATATTCTGAGTTAGCATAAACATACATAATTATTAAGAGTTTTTTCTAACTTAACGTTGTCTGTTCAAAATACCTTAATCAGAGGACTTGACTTTCCAGTTGTACATTTGACACTTTCTATACAGAACTTGAACACCTGAAAAAAATGAAACCCCAGCAATTTTTCTGCTTTAGGAAACCTTGGTTTCAAATCCAGAAATTACTTAAAACACAAATCCTTTAAAGTTCACAGAAGGTATTCATGACCTTTGCTAATCAAAAACATATTTCTTAGATTTCATTGCCACTGATTATAACGAGTAATGTTTTTTTTTGACCAAAACCTCATGTAAGTATAAGCATAGTCAATAGGTGTCAGTAAAATCAAACTTATTGGTAGGAGAACATTTCATCTGATTCATAGTCGAGAACCTAAAAGCATTTTAGCTTTCTGCCTAATATGTGTTAAAAAAGTCGTTAAAAAAAATCACCTGCTGGTTCACTCTATCCAGATGACCATGAATTTAAAGAAACATCCCATATGAGGTGAATACTAATTTATAGGCTCCACTGGGATCTTAAGTTCACATTTTTTTTCTTTTTCTTTTTTTTTTTTTAACAGAGTATGAGATCTTCAGAAGAACCAGACAGATTCAGAAAGGTATGAGAGTTTCATTAAACTAATATATATATATATATGTGTGTGTATATATATATATATATACGTATGTATGTATATTTTACCAGACATTTCACAGATAATTATTTTAAATTATTTTTTTTCAAGATTCTTAATAACCAAATAATTTCAAGAATGTGTCTTAAAAAAATGAAGTTTTCTCCCCCTTTTTTTTTTTTCTTTTTCTTTTTTTTCTTTATCCATAGAATCCATCTCCTCTATGCTATGCTATATGAACTTTATTCATTTTTTCAAAAGATACTAAGGAAGACTTAATATCTTTCTCTAAAGGACTTAGGGACTAAGTGCCTAAATAACCTTGAAATTGAGACTTCTGATTCCTTTAGACACTTCAGAAAAATTGCTTTGGATCATTGAGCTGACTTTCTTACTAATGCAGAAAAACAGAAAGTAAAGAGATTTGCCTAATATTATTAGACTAAATCCTTACTCTAAGCAGCAAAATTCCTCCTGTGAAGAGTTACTTTTGGAAGTGATGACATAAGAAACAGAAGCAGCACAGCAGATGATAAGGACAAGCTTAAAGAAAACAAAATACTGCCAGCTTCTTACTTAACCTAAGAAGCTTTTCTGATCCACTTTTCATAAGTCAGGGAGTGTTTCTGTTGAGCTGGACAGTCCTTTCTCTCTGTCAGATTTACTCTGTTTACAGAGAGATAGCTTCTACTTTGCACTGTTATCTCACTTTCCCTGTGTTTTCAGAAGGAATAGAATAAGGCTGTATTTGCCCAATACACGGTCAATTGGATGAATAATGTGTTGCATGAACATAATCACATAATTATCTTAAACTAAACCAAGCCCTTGATTTTCCTTGTTGCAACATCTCTTTTGAAAAGACCAATATTTAAAGTGTAATACAGTGCAGCTCTAGTATGGTGAGAGGTCGAGATTTCTTCATTCAGAGATATTTGTTTGATGCTCAGATGTGGAGAAGCAACTCCCATGTTTTTCCCTGGTGAAATAGTGACTTATTCCTGGTAGTTTTCACACATCACCTAAATAGTTTTGGCTACAGTTCAGCCTTCCCGAAAACCCCCAAAGACTTTCCATTCTTGCCTGTCTGGCTCAGCATTAGTTGATTAGTAATGCAGTAAAGTTGACAGTATTTTGCAGGTTGGAAAAACAATGTGACATCTTAATACTTGGTGTAGGCTGAACCAAACATTTAGTAGTGTTGCCTTTCCCTAGAGGGATTGTCCAGAAGACTGACCAAGGAATTCTCTGCTTTCATACGATTCAGTTGGCTAGAGTTGTCTGGGGAGGAGTGGAGTGAGGAATAAAAACCAAAAACAGTTAAAAAACAAACAAACAAAACAAAAAAAAAAAAAAAAACCAAAGCATATGAGCAAACAAACAAAAAATCCCTCTGGGCATCAGCCCATCTTCACTGAGCAATTAGCTGTCACTTTGTAATTCATCTGTCCCACCTGCCTTGGGGTAGGTGGTATTTGTTCCTCAACCTCTCTAATAGAGACTGAAATCTGCTGTTAATTTTCAAGGATATTGAAATAACATAATGGCAGACAGCAAACATTTTTCAATTAGGTCTACAGCAAGAGCACAAAAAAAAACATTCTTTGAGTTTTAATAGCTACTGAACACAAAGAGAAACAGCTCGGGGTGAGAAGGATTGTAGAACTGAAATAACCCATAAGCACAAAGGAAATGGCTCCCATTGCACCACTGTTATGTGCCATTTTCCCCCAGCCAGTACAAATGTTGTTGTAACTTACACCTTAATCACTTCAGTGGGATTCTGCAGACTTCAGAGCATTCATTCTGGTTTTAAACTGTGTCTACAATCAGAATCCAAGTGCTGTAAGCAGAAGTGTCTCTCTCATTCAGGCTAAGGGTATTATCAGGATGTGAGCCTGCTTTGACATAAGATGGTTGAACACCATTTAGGAGAACCAGAAGATAATGTTGATCCCTTGTGGGTGCATCACTATTCAGGCTGAGAAAAGAGGAAAAGCAAACCAATTGCAGAACTGGGAGCTTTGCAATTTATTTTAAAATCCGATGTAACACTCAAAGTGTGATTAGAAATGAAAGATAAAGCAAAATATTTTTGTACATGTATGTTTTGACTATCCTTTCAAATCCACGATGAAGGAAACCACTTGGAGTGGCTGATCTTGGGAGCTGGTATCTGCAGAAAGGACACCTGGTTGGGGACTGCTTCACTGTACTTGAAATATCCAGTGAGCTGGCATGCAGTGGGAGGTGGCAAATATTTAGGTATTTTGGGCTGAACTCTGCTTCTACAACATGAGGTCCCCAGTGACTCTGCTTGTCTTCCAAGTTTGAGTTAAGAATATTTTGCAGCAGAAAAGATCAACCTGAAAAATGGGAAGACCCAGATGCAGCTAGTCTCATTCCATTGCCCTCTGGTTTTATTTCCTTTTCTAGCCTGCACAGAAAAATGTTGGCCAGAATAGAGCCTTCTCCACATTTATTAATGGGCTTTTTTCTGATCATTCATCCTTCGCTGAGGACATGCCCCTAGCCACCAGTGCCCTTAAGGAACAGTATGGCCTAATGACTGGGATGTGAGCAGCTTCTTGTTGATTAACAAAAAACAGTTGCAGGAAATTGCACTGGCTGTAGTGAATTTTTAGCAGGTGCCAGTGACAGGGCAATGTAGATGGATATTTCTGCAGGGCACCTAGCACATTCAAGGACGTAATCAAGCAAATGCTTAATAGTAACTATGATAAATGTTACATTCAAAGGTTGGCTCTGAGTTAACTGAAAATATTCCATGGACATTCTTAACAGAAATAGGAAGTCAAAAGCTCGTTATTTACAGGTCTAGGTAGCACTGCTTGATTTATTTTCTCAAGTGCTCAGAGTAATTACACTTCCTTGCTACACAAAATGATTCTGGCTTTATTGTTTGTACAAACAAAATAATTAGAATTCATTACATCAGTGGTCAGCTAATTGCTTCCTTTGAGATTCTGCTAAGAATAATCTCCTATAACACATGGACAGAAGGAGCCTGTAATTTAATCTTATTTAGAAACACCATTGATCTGGAGTCAATCAAATTAATGCAGCCATTCAGGAAACTGTGCAAAGCAAGAGCTTGCCACAGCTTGTCAGGAAGAAAACAGTAATGCATTCTGCTCTGTCCAAGTGCAGATACAACAGGAATTCTTCGTGCAGAAACTCATATTACAAAAATGCTCAGCATCATATGTACATGCTTGTCTTAATGGTGCCTTTCTATTGAAAGTATGTGGACTGTTTATTTTCCTGTAGTCCTGCTGGGTTTTAATCACTTGAAACCTTCAGTGCAGGTACATTATTAGTAAAATGGAAAAGACTTGGTAAAAAGTATCTTTTCCTCAGCTTTTCTTATCTCTTTTGACTAAGGAAATGTTTTTGTGCTGAACAAAAAAAGGTTAGGTGTCAGCCAAGATGAAGCCAAAATGCTTCAAATTCAGGGCTGTGAGGGAACCAAGAGCTAGAGCCCAGCTTGTCAGTCAGGCACTGAAACTTTGCTGTGACACTTTGCTTTCTCGTTCTCTGAAGAAATGGCCCATATTTTTTCCATCAGTGTGTCTATACAGCTGTACCTGCCTGCTGCAGGAATTATAATATGGCCCAAACACAGGGAGAAGAGCATCTCACCATTCAGATTAACAACAATTCCGGCTGGACTAACATCACTCAGCAGTGATGTTTGCTCAGAAAGGAAACTTCTTAGGGAGAAGAGGAACAAAAAAAAAAAAAGGAACAAAAAAAAAAAAAAAAAAAAAAACACCACCAAAAAACTGAAGAATCCTGACCATTCCTCTTCCTAACTCTGACCTGCTACTCAGTGTGCTGGCCTAACAACATCGTCACCTGCTTTCTCCAACAGGTCCACAAGCTTCCCTTCAGGTTACTGTAACTGAGACTGCCTGCCTGCACTTGTTTCTGTAGGTTCTGGGCTTTTCAACAATCCACATTGCAGACTTTCATAAAAGCTGGAAAAGAGGGACTCCTTGTTTGCTTCTTGCCTGGTTCTTCCATTGTGCTATGCTGATGCTCTCCCTCTAAAGAGGTGCTAGTACAAGATGGAGGAGACATTTTCCTTCCTAGGATGCCTAGTTCTCACCTTATGTTAACGTTAATATAGCAGAATATGTGATTGGTGGCCCCTTCTTTGTTAAAATGTTGAGTCCTACCACTTTGTGGACTACTTGCAGATTTTCACTGAGCAAATATCCTAGAATGATTTTCTTTCTCAGCAGATATAATTTTACTTACTAATTCAAAGGTATCAAGGGAGAGATTTATTGACAACAGCAGAAAAAAAAAACAGTTTCCGCTAGACACATGAGAAATATTTTTAAACTACTGTAAAAAGCACAGTAAGAGAAATTATAATAACATCTCAAATTTTTAAAGCAAACAATCACAATGTTAAGTGATTTAAATAGAATGCAAATATTCAAGCTGTGTATGATGACTGAAATTTAAGATAAATTTAATCTTGAACTGAGGGAAGTCACAGGTAAAGCAGCTGGAAACATGCATTGTTGATGGGATAGACCAATGTCTGAACTTAGTAACTCTTCTACAGCTTCAGATAAATGCTGTCTTTATTTCAGTTTTTATTCTTTCTATGCCAAATTTAATTAACTTTATATTGCAAGGCTGAGTGGAAGTTGCAAACTAGGAGTTGTTTTACTTATCTACCTTCCTGTATAAATGCAGGATACTGATGTCTAATACTAAAATTTCAGGCATAATAACAAAAATGTAATCCAGTTTACTAGCTGCCTAAGACTCTTTTTCCAAAAGTAGTAGAGAATTGCTTTTAAGTACAAAATATATTTGGATAAATCATGTTGCTTATGAGTGTATTTAAGCTAGTGGTATATTTGTGGTTTTAATTATTCCATTTTCCCTTCATGATTTACTTGTCACAAATCATGATTAAAGTATGTATCATCTAGTAAAGATGAATTACTGTTCACAATTTTCCAACATCTTAATACATCAAAATTAAAACTGACTATATATGTTCTGTATAGATACAAGCAGAAGCATACAAATAAAAGCAACTTAGCTTAATGATAGTTTAACATATAGCTTTGAGATTAGGAAAAATAAAACAATTAAACTGCAAAGATTTTATTTCCATGACAATAAATGTATCTTAAAGGTTAGTAATCACTGTGAATCAATGTTATTTGGAAAAACAGGAAAAGCTTGCTCTAAAAAGTTGAAATTGATTACCTCAAGTATCTTGCTAGCTGATTTTTAGAATAGTTACCTTAGGTAAGATGTTAAATGGCATGCTAAAAGCCTTGATTTAAATGTCCTTTTAATAAAGTTTTTTTGAAGTACTTTTTTTGTCAGGAATTGAAATGAAAGTAAAGAACTACTATCCTTCCTTGATATTGACTGGATTTCCAGAGCACAGATTTGTGTAGCACTGGTTTAAAAACCTCTTACCCTGTTCTGAAATTTTTGCAAAGGTGTGATAATTGAGGGAGTCGGTGTATCTCACTGCCTTGCTGTTGGGTGTGAAAAAGTGCTTCAAAATTACCCGGCTGGAAATTTGGCCCTCCATATTCTCATAACATAGAAAAGAAAATTTTTATGACCCATTCTACCTACTGCTTTACTAGTCTTCCACAGTGCTTTCTGTCTTTCATCCCACATAAAACATTTTCTGGGTAAAGAGAAATCAGCTTCCACTGCTGGGACCAAACTGAGACTTTTTGTGCTTGCTTAGGTCTGGAGAATTATAGAAATGAGTGCTCCTTTAATGGATCAAGCTGTAGCCCTTGTCCTGTGGCATGCTTATCCTAAAAGCATGGCATGTTGTTTATGCATGCAGAAGCTAACCTTTATAAATCTGTTTGTGTCACAGCAGCATATGGCACGGGACTTAGTTCTAAGCGACTTTGCAGCAGAAAATTGAAATATCTGCCATGTGTGATTGCTGAAATCTCAGATCCAAACTGCTGGCTTTTCCATGTTTTTCGTTCCTTTTAAATCAAATGTTCATCAAAGATTCTAGTTAACCATCCATCCGTGTTGAGGTACTCAGCATTTCCCCTCAGGGAGAAAACAAAAGCCTGTAATTTGCCTGTATACTTACTTATTCACATGCATACACTTATCCTCTTCAAAACTGAGAAGAATGTTGAGGTTATGAAGTCAAGCAAACTGAAGATAGAAAATGTCAGAACTGAAATTGCTTGTGTGACCTCAGTTAACCTCCTTCAGCACATACATTCTGGTAGACCTTTGTTAGATGGAGAATGATAAGCTTTGTTAGATGGAGAATGAGGGGTCCCAGCCATCCTCACTCATTCCTCACTGCTGGTTTCCTACCCTGGGCAGTATTTATGTTTAGGAAAGCATGGTTCTGAACCCAGTGGCTCACTGTCCTTTTGCAGAGGCCTGATCGACAGCATTCAACACTTGATTTTTGCTCTGGTGTGTGGGAGTGAGCCAGCGCTTTTTCTTACAGCTTGCTGGATGCTCAGCTCTAGGGGCAGTGGCATCCAACTCCCCCACATTAGAACCTCAGCAAGGAAACAAACAATCAAAAAGTCCTCCCCTCTTGAAAAGACAAGCTGTGATTTGCAGTATTGCTTATCTCAGAGAGGGATATTCATGGCTCTGAACTGAGAACTGATGAGGAGCCCACCTATAAATGGTCCCACAAAGAGGTAAAAGTCCATTTTACTTTGGTTTGAGAGAGGAGCCTCTGCTCCCCCTGGAGCTGATCTATTCTGGTTGGCAGTAACCTGCCTCTGTAAGTGGCAACTACATTTGTTTCTAGTGGTATCTCAAGCGGCAGAAAGCCATGGCATCCCAGAGGCAACTGCTTTACCAAAAAAAAAAAAAAAAAGGCAATTGAACATGATGATGACATGTTTCTATTTAGAAGTATGGTAAACTGCTGTTCCTGCCTTCTTGGCTGTTCTGCTTGTACTCAAAGGAATAACAAGGTGGCAGAAATGACACTCATGTAGGCAATCCCTTCCAAGGTCTTCCTATTCTTCCTATTAAGGTGTTCTTCCTCTGCCATTGCTATTGCAGATTAAGCCCATTGTGTTGTGATCTGCCCACTGGGGAGGTACAGGCCTGGATTCATCCTTTCTGAGCAGTGGCTTCAGGGCTTTCAAGTCATGCATGGTGCAGAGAGTACAGATGGGGACAGATTCTCCACAGGAAAGAACTAGCAGCTAGGTTCAAGGCTAACTTCTTCATGCCTCTAATAGTTGACCCGTGGAACTCCTTGTGAAAGGATGTTGGACTTCAAAAGTCTGCGTAGGTTCAAGGAGAAGCTGGGTAAGGTACCTGGAAGATTTACTGAGGGTTAACTAGGTGGACAAGCTACATAGGCTCAGGAGAGTGCCAGAGCTGAAAGCAGTTGGAGGCTGAGAATATGAAGGAGTTGGTTCCTTTATCTATGGGGAGAGCAGGAGTTTTCAGATAGCAATACATCTCCTCAGATATTCTCTCAGAGTGAAATGCTCTAAGGTCAGAGGAAGAAATGCAGAGCTGATTTTATTTCTCTACTGAATCAGTGATTCAGAGGTGCAGGTATGACTTTTATCGGACATGCTGATGACATATAAGCAGCAGCAAAAACCCACTAATGAGAATGATATCAGATGCAGTATTCCTCTGCTCCTCATAGAGCCAGATTAACTGTGTGTTTCTGCACGTCTTGGAATGTGGTCAACAGCAAACCAGGGAGTGCACTGAATTTCAGCAAATAACTTCAGCAACTTATAGAGGAATATTCTGTAGCAAGTTCTAAAGTGTTTTTCTGCTGTTTCCCATCCAAGCGATTTTTCATGGTGTGCTGGGTAAAGAGTTATTAACTGCAAACAGATTTAAGTGCTGAGGACTCCCTAGATCTAAACTGGTGCTTGTCATTCAAACACCCCAGCACGAATCAAGTACAAATGTGAATGTTCACAGCCAGTGCAGTTCATTTGGTAACAAGCATGCATTTAGCATTACACAAAACACAGCTGTCTGCCTCTTGACAATCCATGCTTCTCCTGATACGTCAAGGGATAAGGGGCAGAGAACAGGCACTTATCTTTGATGGTGAACTTTAAAAGTATATTTTCATTTTACATATCGATCTATTCCTTTTCCATGTGTGTTTCAAAAATGTCTTAACACTTTGGCTCGGTACCCAGGTATTCCAGCTGTTATTCTAAGATGGTGGAAATTAAAGTTCTGTTGACTTCAGTGGAGTTCTGCCAGTTTTCCTTAGAGGAGGATTTGGTTTCAGGGTATTTTGTGAAGCCTAGATCTGACACACACTCTGCAGACACTGTGGGTGCTGGGTAGCAGATGTACCGATGCCAGTAGCTGAAATGAGGGGAGAAGGGGAATTCCACTGTGTAGCAAGGTTTGTGGTTCCCACCTTTGATCTGACATGGAAATGAAATGATCAAGCTGGCTTTTGCAAAGGTGGAACTGCGCAGACTGTCCTCTTCTAACACAGAATGATGTGCTAAAGGGTTGGGACTGTGGTCCTGACTCTAGGTAGACTTGTACATTCCTGATCACTCCAAGTCCAGCATAGCAGAGGTTTCCACTTCGGCCTCCTCAATTCCTCATTGGTGCTATATTCTCAGGTCACTGCAGCCTGAAAACATCTCTCTCGCAGTATAGCACTAAAAATCCTTAGCCAAACTGAAGTGCTGCTTTGTTCACACCCAGGAGAGGGAATCAGTGCCTGAAAGCTTCTGAGCTTTTTCCAACTGTATCATCTCCCCTCTTCAAAGTTACTGTGTCTCTCAAAATTTTCTGTCCTTAAATTATGACACCTCTAGCAGTGCTATCACAAAAAAAAAAAAAAAAAGAAAATAAAAATAATAATAATAAAGAAACTGTTCCAGCCAGCCCAAAGCAACAGAATTACTGTAGGATTCATGTGCACAATAGCAGAACCCGGATGTGTAAGTAATGAACCCATTTGTAAGGATATCATTTGAACTCTATGAATAAGTAGTTCTCAATCCCGACTTTATTTAGTTGTCTCTGTGCATAATCCTGCTGCAGACACTGTCGTTAATGGTAAATCTCCCATGGATTTCGGTGTGTGCAGGTTGGGGCCCTCATATATTAAGGGCTTATCATTGCAAATTTGCTGTAACCACCAAACTCTCACAGCTCTTGTGTGCCTCATCTTCAGCCCTGCAGAGCCATCATAATGTCATGTGTGTGATAGGAGAGGCATTTCCATGGCAACAAATGGAATCAAAAATACAGATTCTGACCTTGCTGTGTGATCAAACAAAACAGAGAAGCTGGGCAGCAAAGACAAAAGTTCATCAAACACAAGTGCCTACAACCCCAGCAAAGAGATGGGAGAGAAACAGCAGATAAATACAATATATTTCTACTTCTCTGAAGTTCTGCCCCAAGGCACAAGTTCTTCCACAGATTTTTCCAATGCTAGGATCTGCTGTGGTTAGCCTGAGTATCTTACCCTGCAGAAAGCTCCAAGGGTAGCTTCAAATGATAGCTTGCTAATAAGGCCATTTCATATTAATTCTTTCTGCAGGATAAACTTTGAAAGGCAGGATCATTTTACAGCTCCTTCCCATAGATCTTAGAACAGCACACTTGACAAATAACATTTCAATCTCATCTTATTTTTTTAGAGTTGCATTAACAGCCTTTGCTTTAGAGCTCAGGGTGGAGTCAGTGACCTGCTCTGAATCAAACATTGGATAAGGAAAAGAGCTGGGGTAGGAACAACGTGAGTGGCCTTAGCAGCGGGGCCATTGTAGGGAGACCAAGACAAACCTGAGTGGATGGACAGCTGTAAAGTTTTAGGTGTTGTTAGAAAGATTGGCTGTCTTCGTCACAGCTGAGTGTCATTTAGAGCTGAGCTTCCAATTCCCAGTTTGAGTTTGTGAGGACCTTTCTGAGATCCCTAGCCATAATGAACTGTGGAGCAGTCAGTCACAGGGTTTAACAACATCAGCATTAAACCTTGTTACATCTTCGTGGTAGAAGAAGGAGTGTGGTCTGTATTGTCCCAAAGTAGATGCAACTCCAGTCTGATCTTCCATCAACAGAACTACACCTCTTAATTAAAAATAAATAAATAAAAAATCCAGAGAAGATGAAGGATTTCATTTTCGAAAAGGGAAAGTGCCACTAGTACAGGTAGTTACGCCTTGTATTTTGGCTAGTTTTTGAGAACAGATCACAGTAGGAACAGATGACTCCTGTGATCCAGACAGGATGGTGAAGCCTTGATTGGGTGGGTAAATGCTAGCTGTACCTAGGAAGGTTCCCAAGCGTGTTTACAGAGTCCCACTTGCACCCTGACACTTACTTGTTGCCTTCTGGCGGTCCCAGTGCTCAGGGACCTGAGTTTTCATTGGCCTCAATGAGCAAGTTCCAGCTGAGACACTGTGCAGGTCTGAAATGATAGAGCAAGCAGCTCCTGCTTCGCTGCCTCTACCTCTGCCTAATACAACAACTAAATCTCATCAGCCATTTGATGCAATGGAAGCAAATGAACTGCATCTGAAGGAGGATTTCACAACACAAGTGTCTTGTGACCTGGAACCACAACGATATGTTTGCCTTCATAATCAATTCTGTAAACATTTATATAGAGCTGCAAGAGACTGGGAAATTTAGAAAGCAGTAGAAGAGACCCTTAAAAATAGCAAAGAGTAATTGCTTTCCTTTACCATCATCCTGCTCCTTATCTTCTCTGCTGACGTTTCCCACAGGCTGTTCCTGATGGGGCTTTAATGGGACAAAGGCATTGCCTGTTAAGTCATACATCCAGCAGAGGCTAGGAGCCCTGATTTTGCTGTAGTACTGATATCCCCTGTGGCTTGAACACAACCTAAGCTCCTTCAAATTAACTTCCTTTTGTGGAAAACACAGATCCCACTGCAGCGGATGTTCTGTGCTGATACTTGTGATGTAGGTTGATACCTAATGCTGTAGCAGTATTAAGTGTTATTTCTGTGTTCTAAGCATAAATCCATGTTTGATGAAATTAATGGGTTACTGAGTCATATTTTTCAGGATTCTCTTACAGATTGCTGATATTTGGGCTTTTTTTTTTTTTTTTTTTCTTCAAAGCACACACAGTTCTGCTTATTGACAGGAGAGATCCAGGAATTCTGCCAGTGGAGATCTTGCTTCTTAATTGATATTTCCTGAATTCTGTAGCCCCAGATATGTTCCCTCCTGTTTGTGCTAATCCAGATTAAATTGATGAGGTTAACCAAACTACTCCTGACATGCACCAGCATAAGAAAAATGATCTGACTTTTTTGTGTGCATCTCTTCTGTGGCTGCTCAGCAATAAATGTTTTGTGTTGTCTCCAATTCTTCTGCATCACATAAAAGTTTAAGATGTGCCTGGGTAGGTGTAAGAAGAACTGAGGCAGACTGCAGTCTGAGTTACTGTTTGCTTTATGTCTTTCAGAAGCGCTCTGGAGGTGTGTGCTCCTTCCTGCATCGAGTGTGCTGGGCAGCGCTGCCACTGCAACTGCTCCTCCTGTTGCTTCTGCTCCTGGCCTTCCTCCTGCCCCTGGCAAAGGACAAGCACAGCTGCACACTGGCAAACAACTTCGCTCGGTCCTTCAGCCTGATGCTGAGATACGAGGGCCCACCTCCAACCTGACTTCTTGGCATGGCAAGAGGTGACTCAGAAATACAGACTCTTTTTTTAAATTATTTTTTTTCTTTCTGTCTATTTTTTTCCTAACAACTGCAAGTATTGTAGACTTTAGGGCTTCTAACAAGGCCATCTTATCAAATGGGTATATCACATAAATGCAGCATAAGATTAGTCCACATTAATCAAGTATTTGAGCAAAAATATTATTTTTACAATATTTTGTTATAACATTTATAAAGTGTATATAGAGACTCTGTATATGTGTGTATATATATATACAAAAAGTATAAATGCATATCTGTGGTCAAACTAACATCTCCATCCACTCATCCACTGTTTGGAGATAATCCTGCAATGTTTATGTTTATATCATCTTTCAACAAAGAACACTGAATGGTGGTGTTCTTGTGGTTGTTTTTTTTTTTTTGGTTGGTTGGTTGGCTGTTTGTTTTTTTTTTTTTAAATCAGATTTTTAATGTTTGCAACCAAAGTCAGCAAGTTTTAAATCAGATTTTTAATGTTTGCAACCAAAGTCAGCAAGTATGCGAAGTTGCAAACATGCACCAGAGCGTGAATTGGGGAGCAGGTAGAACAGAGTTGTGTTGGAAGACAGTGGTTGACATTCAGCCTGAGGAAAACTGGGACAATTCTATTTAAAATCTTGAACTGTTTTTCAGTATCTGGATGCAGGTATTGCAGAAGGTAATGGAAAATTTTCCACTGACTTAAATAGAAGTGGGGGTGGGCCTTCTTTCGTTCTCTTTTTTTTTTTTTTTTTTTTTTTTTTACCAGATTTCTTTTCCAATTACTGTGTTCTCCAGCCCACCTGAATCAGGAGAGGTAGAATACAGTAGGAGGAAAGCTGGAAAAAAAAAAAGACTTTTTTTGTTACATCTATATAGAGAATTTGTAAAATCAGGTCATAATTTTCTGAACAAATTTGTGAGCACTGAACAAAACCTTATATTAGTGATTTTGTCTTGAAAAAAATGGTGGAGATTTTATTATTAATATTATTATTGTTATAACTTTATAAAGAGTCATTTGGGAATGGATTATAAAGCCTGAACAGTGGGATACAACCTGCCTCAATGTCAGCATTGCAGAAGTCAGAACTACTTTAATAATACCTCCTTGAAAACAAACTTCTTTCATAGTCTATTTTTATGTTAATTTGTTAATGTTTTGCTGTGATGTGAACTGACTGTATCAAAGGCAGGCAGCATGGATTTTTATATAGGCTGAATGCCAAGATGATAACAACTTATCATTTATTTACCTAGCTTTATGCCTGATTTATCAAATTTCTGAATGTACATTTTAACATTGCCTTTTAATGCAAAACCTCAGCTTTACTGTGATGAAACCATTCTTGGTGGTGTTTTACCTAATTGATTCCTGAAAGAAAGGGCAATTTCTAAAATTCTATGCCATTTCTGAGAGCGACCTTTATTTTAGCCTCAGTAATTGTCATGGGGAGGAGGGGGGAGAAGAAGAAAAAAAATAACAGAAGAAACAGTTGTTTTTCCCATCCTGGCTTTGGTGCAGGAGAAGTTTGCCTTGTCCATACCAGCATGTGGTACTTGGTGTTTTCCAAATATATTTCAAAATAATGTTAAATCTGTTGCACAGGTAAATTATTTAATAGCTGAGGAATTGGAGGAGGAAGTCATTTTTCTTTAACAAACCCATGAATGTTTTGTTAAATAAAAATAACTCGAGTAGCATAGGAAGGCAGAGCAGCAAGGAGCTCATTATGGGCATAGAGTGGAGGGGAACAAGCACATGTCAAAGAAGAGTAGATAGAGAAGAGAGGGGTCCAACAACTTATAAAACCTAAGAAAGGAAGTCTTTTGAATAACAGAAAGGACAATAATACAGTCTCTAAAGAAGAAACATTTCTGAATCTTTGATTCCCTCTCCCTGCTCAAGTATTGATACTATTGCATATTAAACACCCTTTCTTCAGTAAGATTTAAAATGGGGCAAGTAACAGGGAGTCTGCCAGCATTCTGAGGAGGCTTTTTTGCCATCAGCACTCTTGCACTGTCTTCCTAGTAATGCTTCCAACTGCAGTGATTTTGCTAGAGTTATATAAAAACATCAGATTTCGGATGTGAAAAAGAGCAAAGGATAGCAGGGAAGGTGAAGGTATTCAGGTAGAGTGCAAGGGGAGTGTGAGGAGGTTCTGAACTGAAGCAAATTAAAGCCTGAGTGTCAGGAGGCAGCAGAAGAGAGGAAGAGAGCAGGCAGAGGGGGCACTGACAGCAGAGAGGTGAGGGTACAGGCTGTATGCTGAGATATAACTAAAAGTTATTCACAGCTAAACAGGAAGCAAGGGAAGGCAAGGCCTGTCGTTTCTTCCATGGAGGAGCCAGATGGAGAGGAGCTCTAATTCATCAGAGAGCAGAGCAAATGAATTCCTTCTTTGCAACCGTTCTTTCTGGAGGCAGAGGGCATGCCTCCTCCTTTCCCCCGATTAGCTGCTCAGGAGCCATACACAGTCCCGCAACGCTTCTCTAAGCATTGCTGCCAGCCCCTGGGGAAGAACCCAGTGGCTGTGCAGCAAGGAGCTAATCATCATCATCAGGCACAGCTCCATTTCTAATGAAATGCTTCAACAGAAAAGAAGTGTGGGGGAAGAGGGGCAGCAACAAAACCTGCTGTATGGGGTTGTGTATATGTGTGCTTGTGCACACACTTTTCTCTGGTGTAGCTACGTTGCACTTCTCTGAGTTCTGCTGAGCCTCTCCATGTGATGAAAATAAATGCCAGTGAAAAACAGATTTAAAATAATGAGTGAAAATATAGCCACAAGAGAAAATCAAAAGGGGCACATACAAATTTCTACTGTGAAAGCACATAATCTCACATTGCATTTCTTTCTGCCCAGCCTTTCTAATCTGGATGATTTTTATGTAAGCATGCAACTGGATAAAGAAAACTTACACGAAGGACCATAACAGAAAACTGCATCATCACCCTGATGCAAAAAAAAAAAAAAAAAAAAAAAAAGAGAGAGAGAGAAACACTCTTGTGCTGCTGGGTTACATTCAATTTCTTCTTTAAATCCTTTATTATCTTGCATTTTTTTTTGCTTTAAATCACAGCAAATCTATTCTTCTTAACTTGTGTTATCTAAATATCTCACTTAAGTGATGAATCTTTCTACATCTTTGCAATGGAATCCCCTTGAAGCACAAGACTTTGATTTCCATCTCACTTAGGACAATTTCACTTCTTTTTATTGACCTCACCTGTCCAATGAGATGAAAATTTTGCTAAGGAATTTTATTCCTTTTATTTCTCTAAGGAATTTTAGAAATAGCAAAAGTAAGCTTGAAATGTAAGTTCAAAGTTTACTTTCTTTTTTATTCTCTTGCTTTCTTCTGAAAAGTTTAAGATACCGATAGCTGGAGGTGTGCATAAATATTAACTAAGTCAGTAATAGGAACAAGGAAAACAAAATGCTCAGTTCAATTTCCAGGGAACAGAGCAAAGGCCAGATTGCTCAAAACACAAAATAAATCATAGTGTTTCTAAATCAGTCCTTAAAATCTTTAGCACTGTTCTTCATGTCTGAATCATTGATCACAGATGATTTGGGGATTATATCCTATTTCAGTGCCTATAAAATGCTCATGCACCTCTGACATCTATTTAACTGAGTCATTTTGTAGCTCAGCTTCATATTGGGGCTGCTGTCTTAAAATATCCCTTGCCAAAAACCTGGGATGTGCAAAACAGATAAGTGTCTACACCAGAGTGCTTGCACTGCTTTAATGCAGATCCAGCCACTGTCAGAGAGTGTGAAAGCCCCATAAAATAGACTGAAAATGATTGAGCTTTTACATTGTTTGTGCATCTGACTCAGGCCATGTAGCCTACACTGCACGTAGATTCACAGCCTGTTCTCAGAGCAGAGTCTTTGTGCTTCTGTCCAAGCTTTCTTGCCTGCCCTATCGGACCCAGTAGGTGATTAACCACATTAATGACCCATCAGTGCTGAAGGCAAAATCCTACAGTCTGATGCCAAAGCATTAAAGTAAGAATTCTGCACAGCCCCAAGGGCATACTTCAAACCCAGCCTTCGGAGTGAAAGCAAGCCTAATTTATAAATTGTAATTGATTTTGTAGCCAGATGCTTTCAACAAAATTTTCCATGACTGCAACACAGTGAAGTAGAAAATTGCTATTGTGCCACATGTCTCTGATTTCAACTAGCAATTTAGATTATACTAAATATTATTTATATATGCCCTCTTCAGAAATCTCTTTATGAAAAATGTGTTCAGTTCTATATGCATATAAAAATCATCATATTCACTTGTTAGCACAGAATCTGCAGAGTGATAATCATTTCTACCAAGCTCTAGCTTATTTGCCCTGACTGAGATATTAACCTAGCTAGTAGAAACAGCTAATGATTGCTGGATACCCTTAGAATTTCTATTTCTCCATAGTCTTTTTCACTGGAAGTCAAACACCTCAGAAAGAACAAATGTCTCCAAAAAAATGGCCACCACTAAATGCATGTATGGTAGCCTCTGCATGTCAACAGAAGGTTACAGACTGAAACTGATTTATTATCCACCCTAGTATACAGTATTTTGCCTTTCAAGAAATATTATTATAAATATCCCAACAAATATATCTTCACCAGGCATCACAGCTGTCTCCCAAGTCATAGGTTATGTAGCCAGCTGGCTGTAAAAGCTGCTTTTGGAATCTTTCCTGCCCATTGGATAGTATCATTTGCTATCCTGCAGCTGAAAACACTTCTACTCAATGAACTATATCAGCTTCTTCCAGAGTTGCTGGGGGCTGGCAAGGATATTCTTAGTAGTGCTCAGATCATTGACCTGTTCTGAGCCATTGCAAGTTTATTGCATCAATCTAGCTGTCAGTGCTCAGCAGCTCTCAGAAGGCAGTTTATTAAAATACTAAAGATAACATTGTTGGTAGAGACATTGTGATTCATTTAGAAACCAATCTTATTATTTTTGCCATTTTTAAACATAATTATAAATGGGTTATACTGGGTTCAGATCATAAATAGTCATAGATATTGGGTAACCGTGTAGAAGGTTTTAGTCACTTGACTGGCAGAAGTATGTATAAGAATTAGGGGTTCATCTTGCATTTGATCAATGGTAAAACAAAACAAAGTCGAGATGCTTGAATATAGCTTTTTTTTTTTTTTTTTAATATATATCTATAAAGCAGGATGGAATAGTCTGTCATATAGTTATTTTTTCTAATTCTTTTCTAATTTGTCTATCCAAACTAAAATATGAATGCATCTAACAGATATCAGTAGATCTGAAAAGAAAATGAAGACATGTCAGGAATATATCAAGTTGAGCAGCAGCCTGAATGGCACCTCTGTTACCTATCCTACTTCAGCAAGTGCCAGGTGTGAGCTGGTTGTATCAGTGAGCCATCCCCCCTCCTCCTGTCAAACCATGGGTGAGGTGAACCTGCTGTGCTGAAGGTACAAAGTCGTGATGGCAGCAGCAGGAGACATCAAGTCTTCAAAAGGCAACCTGGTATCTCAGTGCAAGAAGTGAACAGGTTGGATTGGCATAATGGGAGCAGCCCCTGACTAATGACACAGGAACAAGGGTTTGCCAGCCTGCTCTGCCAGACAAAATTGTGACAGTGGCCATCAGCATTGTCCAGCTTCACCTTGCTGACTGTGAAAGAGGCTTCCTTCAGGGTGCTTCACTTTAGCTGAGATCTGAGCCTTGGGGGTGCTTCTTTCTCCTCACTAAAGACAGAAGGAACTGCTAATTCAAACGCCTCAGTGACAGATTAATTGTAGGTGGTAGGTGCTGATGTGCCAGGAAAAGACACAGGAAATGCTATTGTGGAGAGAAAGATAATGAGGGTCTCTGTTTGATCCTTGGGAATCAGGGGTTCATTATACATCTGAGGTAGGCGAGGTTTTTTGTTCCTTTCCAAGTAAATGCAAGGTGTGGCCTTCAGTCTTCTGGGTTTGGGGATGAGCCTAGTCGATGCCTTATCGAATGCCAGGGGCTTTCTGGCTCCTAAGCAAACAGGGCAATGAGTTCCACATCTTTCTGCCACATGAAAAAAGTAAAAAAGTATTCCACTGAATTAGGTTTCAAAATGGTGGGGGTTGCTTGATTTTCCTTCTCTGGCCCGTGCGTTGAATCCAAGGAAGGAGACAGACCACTGTTAGCTTCTCCAGACCGTTTGTCATCTTCACTTCTTTTATCATGTCTTCTTTCTTTGTTTACTTTCCGAAGTAAATGAACTCAGTCTTCTCTGCTTTTCATAAGGCACCCATGAACTTGATCATTCCTGTCACCTTTCTCTTAACTGTTTCCAAAGCCAATTCTTCATTGATACACATAGCAAAAATTAAGGTCTAGTTTCAACAAAATGAAAAACTTATTGGCCACCTTTCTTGTTTTTTACTCCTCCACTTCTCCATCCTGTTCAGCTTTCCTCTCTCCCTGCAGCAGTCCTGCTGCAGCACTTAGGCTTGTCTTTCTGTCTGCCAAACTCTGCTCATCCTCAGCCCCTCCTTCCAAGGGTTGTTGGAAAGTTTCATGCCAGAGTCTTGGTCCCACAGCAGCCAGCCCTGTCATTCCCCCATTGCAGCTCCTCCTGCAGATGCTCTGCCTTTTTCTACCACACCCTGTAGCAAAACAGCCATCTGGCTCCTTGTACCCATCTGAGGCAGCTCTGGCCCCTGCTGCTGTCTCTTCCAAGTCTCCTGCCCATGTCTTGCCCTTACCTGCCTTCTGTATTGACTCGGGGACCATCATTAATATTCACACCTGCAGATCAGAGTGCAAGGTGTTGCTTAACAAATAGTTATTAGTGATGAAAGCCCTGCCATTAGCATTGTTCAGACCCTGCCCAGACCCTTTTTTCCTCCTTCTCTCTAAGCAGGTTTTGGTGGGTAATCCAATTACTGCATGCAGAAAAGTGCCCCTTAATCAGCGTGGAGGGCTGGTATTTTCGGATCTGTTACCCATGTGCTGCCACTGCCTCTATGAACACTGCCGTGTGCTGCTGGGCCCAGGGCTGCGTGCTCAATGGTGTCTGCCCCAGAGCTGCCCAGAATGCTTGAGTGTTGCTGTTAGACATCAAAATAAGCCAGGACACTGTTTTATTTTTTTTTTTTTTTTTGAGTTGAAGAAAAAAAAAAAGAAAATGGTCACTTCTAGCAAGCTGATTTCACAACTCATTCATCAAGCCCTCTAGCAAACTATTTATTTTAGCTCCATTTAGTTCAATCAAAAGCTGTATGTTAAAAAAGGGAGGGAAATTTGGAGAGGCTGGAAGCTGAGGGCAGGCTGTGTTGCCACCCGCAATTATCTGGGTTTTGCAGTGAGGCCTCCAGCTCAAATCTGGGGATAGGAGCTGGTACTGTTCCTAAAGTGGTCCCTACCTTCACAATCAAATTTTTTCTTTTGTCAAGTCCAACAAGCATCAAACACCACAGGCTTGGTTTCGCTATAGCTATGAACACCTCTGTATGGTACTGTCCATTGCTAAGAAATACACGTATGTATTTGTGTATGAATGGAATGGGAAGTGTAATTATTTTTCTGCTTAAAGAAAGGTGACGTTCCACTTCACAATGCAACTCTCAAGTGCAGCTTTTAAAAGAAATTGTGTCTTGAAAGAAAGCTGGGAAAGTTTAGAGGTATGTTTTTAATAAGCTTTAATGAGCTTTAATAAGCTTTGAGTTAGAGCTTCAGCCTCTGAGGTGAAAAGCTCCCAAGATTATTTTCCCATCTACTTCCCAGATCAGACACTAAGAGTTTAACCTGGGAGTCACAGACTGAGCACTGGGGTTTCTGAAGGTATTTGGATGCTGGAGGTACTGAACGTACAAACACCTCAAACACCAACCCCCATTTTGTACACGTAGTTTACTGGAAATCAGAAGACCCCTCTTTGTCTTTCTCTGAGACCCTGACTGTTTTTGTCTCAGTGGATGTATTGCTTTTGATCAGTGTCATTAATTAAATGTTTTCCTTGTAATTAGTGCTTACCCAGTTTATGGGGTGATTCCAAGAGAGCATCCTGGAATCCTCCACCCCGCCAGCCTCCAAGCTACCTTCCCAGCCTCCTACCTTCTTTTCTGTTTACCAGGCTGTGCTGGACCACTGTGAAACAATTACACAAGCAATAATGTGGGTGTTGCGTTTTTCTGTCATTGCTTTTGTAAGACGTAACACCGCATTGACTTTGAAAAGTGGTAGGAGACCCAGAAACCTCATTATTGTTTACTAGCAATATAACCAATGTACAGTGCTTCTGCAGAGGACCTGTCCTCACTTCTCAAAACAGCTGGCTGTCTTGGGCCCAATTTCATTAACAAGGCTGGATTATAAACACTCTTGGATCCCTTCACCAGCACTCCATTAATCTTGCTTCCATCAGTTTTTGTGCTTTTGTTTAGTCTTAAGCTAGAGGAAAATTTAAAGAAATGTGCTGAGACACCCTTTTAGGGTGCATAAATATCCCATGTGCATCACAAAAATTATGGCAAAATGAAGGGATTTACTCTCACATTGAATAAAATTAATAAGAACTTCTAATGAATGTATTCAAATTATTAAGAACAGCCTGCAGTGAACTTTTCTGTAATTGAACCATTCTCTGCTTTTAATATAAAAGTCAGCAAATATTGTATTCTGTTAGAAGTGACATGGAACTAAAATGGGAATTGTCCAGAATTAGAGGCTTATTGATACAGATCTAAATTACACCATTATGTCCCATCTTACATCACCTGCCCCAGGGCCCTGAGGAAAACCAAAGCTGTTCACAAGAGGAACTCAAGTTGTGAATGGCTTTAAATTCTTCAGAGCTCCTCCATGGGTCCAGGGCTGGTAGTGGAGAGGATCAGACAACTTCCCGTGAACCCTGTGCATACTGCTTGCTGAAACCCTGGCTTGAATTCAGGCCTCCCCCTCCCCAGCCCGGCTTCTTGTAAATGTTAATGTCCAAGTAGAACAAAAATGTTAGAGGCAATTACAGCACGAACATCTCCTCTTGTTTATGTGTAGTAGCTGATAGCAGAGTCTGCAATAATAATCTGTGTTTATACATGTGCTGTTCAATGTAACCGCTGCCTGCAAAATACCTTTTAAGTGTCACAAAAAAATAACTGGATTGATGTCACTTCTTGCTTGTATGAATACAATTATTTGCATTGCAGGGACCAGTTCCACTTTTGTCATGTTATTTATGATTTTAAAGTACATTTGTGATAAATTAGGCTCATTTCTAAGGTAAACAATACTGGAGCCAAGCAGCTGTCTCTGTACATGTGCATGTTATCACAGCTGATATCAAGTCCAAGTCAGACTCCTCGTCTTGCTTGGACCTTTCCTTAACCTTTCTGGCTTATTCAGGGAAATGTGGACCAGTCTATTTTCTTATTAAAAATGTGGCTTTTTGAAAAGCTAAACTTATTTTTTAAATCCTTTCTTTTTACAACTGTTGACTCAGAAAGACTGTAACACTCATATTTTTCTAAACTGCCTATTGCTTGTGTTGGAAAATAGTATATATAAATATATTTTTTATTCTACAGATTTCCATGTAGTTTTGAAGCTCTTTGTTTTCATACATGTCCTCCTATTTGCTAGAATTATCTCAAGGAGCTGGATGCTTCTGTATGCTGACTCTCTATGAAATCATATAAAAACGTAACTGCATAAAAAAGACTGAGTTTATTTTTTGTTTAAATTGCTGGAGCTAAGTTGTCTGTAGTGTTATTCCATGCAAGATGTGCGGAAAGAAATCAGGTCATTTTTTCGAAAGCCTGGACTGCGTTATGTAGCACTTCCTAAAAAGCCTTGACTGCAAGTCAAGGGAGTTTATCCTAGAAATGGTGCCAGTCCGGGGCCTGACTCTGTAGGTCATTCACACCGTTCAGAACCTCATTTCACAAGCAGTCCCGTGAAATTTCACAGGAAATATTAAAAATAAGAGCCTATGATGTGTGAATAGCAGTGGCAGAGCAAGGCCCTTTTCTAACAATGGATGGGGCCCTTTCACCAGGAGGAGGTTGAGTTCTCAGTACCTCAGGACAGCACTTTGGGTACCCTCCTGGGCTGTGGGCACCTCCTGTGTGCTCTGGGCTTACCCCACAGCTGAAACACCAGATTAAATCAGTTGAAACTGCACATGTAGATGAACATAATAGAAACCTACGGTGCAATATTGTGGAAAATGACCTGATTTCATTCCTCAGGGCAGCAGTGGGGGCTCAAGTCACCTGCAGCCAGGGCTTCTGTGCACCTGTGAAGCAGGGGCCTGTGGTGTGTGCTGTGATCGTGGCATAACGTGGCAGGATTCCTGCATGCTGCCTGCAAAAACACTGCCTAGTCCTCTGCCTTGCCAGAAGCATACTTTCAACAGTAAAAGAATCTGATACCACGGTACTCTTCTTGGATAGGTAGGCAGCTGGGACCTCCTGTGATCAGGCCACATTATTATGAAAGCTTATCCCTTGATGACAAATAAAATACGACGTGGCTTTGCTGTTGGCAAGGGGGATAAAGAGACTGGAAATTCATCACCCCAAGCCTTCGCCTTGTGACTTCTGTGACACTCCACTGTTTGCAGTGAACTATGTTGCATTGGATATAACATCAGAGTATTTTATTTTATTGCATGTATCCTTTTTTGTAATAAAAAAAAAAAGATGTTGCAGTTATAATGCCATAAATAAACTTATGTTTTTCTTTGTAAGGACTTTTAAATCATTCTTGGGGGGCAGTTTTACGTTTTCACTGTGCTTATTTCTTATCATCAGAGTATTTGGACCGACCTAGAAACACCCAGAACAAGTGAAGCAAGGATAAAATTTGCTGCTGCCTGCCTCTCTGCTCAGGTACCACTGGAGGAAGGTTGTGCTAATAGTACCTGCTTCATTCTAGCCCTCTAAAATTTAATAGAAAATGTCACCTTTTCTATAAGACTGTGATGCTGTTTGAATAGAATTGTTCAGAACCCAAAGAAAAAGTGAATTTGCTAAATCATATTATGATTCAATATAATTTCTTGCAGCATTAGCATCTGACATTTCCTCTCTATGGTGTTCCCCTCAGTCCCAAACCTGGTAAGACAAAGGGGAATTTTTTCAGGACCTCAATCCTGGAATTACCTCCAGTGAGCGAGCGGTGTGTTACTTTAGCTGCTGCTGACTTCTCTGAAGGCTAATCACCGCAACGTGTGTGTGCGGATGCACAGCTCTCATTAGCATCCGAGTAATAGCTGTTTTCTTTCCTGAATCTTTATGAGACAGAGTCTGCCAAGTTCTCTGACGTGAAAGGGCTCCACAAGCAGCTACTTCTGGAGGAATAGGAAACCCCTATGATTTTTTGGTTAACCTATGGGCTCAGTTTCCTGTCGCTTTTATGAACACACTGATCTTTATCCAGGTCTTCGTGACATTTCTCAGGTATTTGTGCAATGTTGTCCTGTGCCTTCCTATGAGCTGTCTCCCATTAAGCCACCAAAAGTAAACATGCAAACACTACAGCTGACCATAGCTGTGTCAAGATCTGACCAGCAGCTCAAATTCCTCCCAGAAGAGAGTGGGGTAAAACAGGTGAAAACTATGAAGGGGGGGTCAGTTACATTGCTCTAAGGGCTGCAATCAGTGCACAAACAGAATTTCTTTTCTTTTCTTTTTTCCTTTGCAAAATATATTTTCATCTTGCAGGTTTTGTTGTTGTTGTTGTTGTTTGATTTGTTTTGTTTTGTTGTTTTGTGGAGGTTTCTTTGTGTACATTAGGCCAGTTCTTCTGGCACTGATAAGGAAACTTGGAATGACTTGATTTTGCCCCAGACACCACACATAGACCAGGGAAGACTGTCTTCCAGCAGAGAGGGGAAAGAAATGCCTAAAAATAGATAAAATAACTCATTCTTGTATGGTGAATGAATATTTTGTTGACCAGGTTCAGGCTGCTAACAGCTCTACAGCTGATCAGCGGGAGCTGGTACAGTCAATGAGAATTGTTATAAACACTTTTAGAGGACAGTGAAATACTCTGAGCAGTTATAAATCTCCTAAGTCATATATTACTAGATAAACACCTGTTTCAGATAGAAACCCCACTGCTGGAGGATAGAAATATCTGTTTAGGTTGTAGCAGCAAAAGGTGGCAAGTTCAATAAATAAAAATAATAAGGTAAGACCCTTAAGTGGAGTAAATCAGGGTAGCTGCATTAAAGCTGTTGGAACTAACTCAATTTACAACAGTAAGAATCTGGCTTGTGGTCAGCAGGGATTTTACTGAATGCTTAAAACCTCTCCATTTAGAGAGCTCTCCTCTGCCTTCTGCCTCTGCATTAACTTGTATCCACACAAAAGCCCCCACCAGTATAATGAGGTTGTTTAGGATGTGAGCGTTCATTACATGATTAGGTAAATTAAGGAAAAAAAAAAGAAAGAAAAAAAAAAAAAGAAGAAAAAAAAACCCACATAATTAGCAATGTCTTAAATAAAATGAGCAAGGTTACCGAGTGAGAACTATTTAAATAAAATCAATCTCAGCTCTGGAGAGTTAACAGGGAGTGGCTTTCTATGGAAAAAGGGCTGATGGTGTGTCCAAGCTGAGTGTTACGGTCATGAGAAATTACAAGCTGTGGTTTGTTGTTTGTTTGTTTATTTATTTGTTTGTTTGTTTCCAGGTTAATATTTCAAACTTTCTATACGTGATTCCTTGACATACCATGAATGCAGCCTCAGTTCCCAGCTGCAGACAAACACCCTGATAAACACATATTGCTGGGGCAAATGAAACTGAAGTTTCATCCGGTTTTACTGTAGCACTCGTGGTATTAAGAAGGATTGTAATATAATCCTCTTCGATGAATAACCCTAACAGATGTTATCAGGGTTGCTCTGTACGAGCTGTGGACCTCTTGCTAGAACTCCCTCTGTGGCGGTCCAGTTCATAAATTGTCCTAATGGGCTGCCTGCGCCGTCCTGCTGCTGCAGCAGCATGAAAGGGGTGCTCGGCTGCGGCCTTGAAAGCCTACATTATTCCCATCTGGTTTGCATTACAATGCTGCTAAATATTTCATGCTCTGTGTTTTACAAACAAATAGGGGCAGAACTAATCTTTTTGTTTAATGTTCCTTGATTGACACTTGAGTGGGGGGGGGGGGAGGGAAGATTTGGGTTTGTGCATGTCGTTGTCGTGCTTGTTTTGGGTTTGGCTTGGTTTGGTTTTCACTTCAGATCTAAAAGTGGCTCTGCAAAAGCTTTTAGTGGAAGATAGAGCAGATCTCCGTCAGCTTTTCTGGTGGGCTTTTTATGGCACCATTAATACAGAAAGAGATACCGGGGAAATCCAGATGATGAACATGCTGTTCGATCAGCTGGGATTTCTTTGCTTGTGAGGAGATAACTCGATGAAGTGCAAACAGAGATGGGGAGCAGACGCTGACTGCTTGTCAGCTGCCCAGGGAGCTGTCTCTGGCTGGAAGCATGGCGGCTTTGACCTCCGCCAGCATTTTAACCTCCCATTTTGCCCAATCCGGACGAGGCGTTTAAGCAAAGGTGAGCAGTACATAGGCAGCTTGTCCCCATGTCCGTCCCTATGCAGTGTCCACAGGGGGCCAGGAACCCCGCTGGGGTGCGCAGCCTCCCCATAGGCACCTGCTTGTAGATACATAGACCAAAGTTAAGACTTATATGGTTTTCTCCAAATCCAAAGCAAGCCCAGGCACAGGGAGGGGCCTCTCAGCTACTTCTCTGCGTCAATGGCAGCATCAGCTGTTTTACCTGATGTTTGGTAAAATGTCTTCATTAGGCTTCCAGCAGCTGCCCATCAGGCTGACTTATCCAGCAGGCCTAATCTCAGGAGGTGGGAGGGGGGGTGGGAGAGAGAGGTGCTGTAAGGTACAAAATGTCACTCAGAAAAGGCTAAATATTCAGAAAAGGTGAGTGTTCCCACTCCCAGCCTGCCTCCGCAAGAGGGTGACAGTGTGTCAGCACAGAGACTTAAACATACTAAATTTTACACTGTGGTAATATATATATATATATTTTTTATCATTGCATAAACAGAATTTTTTGTTGATTTCACTCTGGGGCTGAATTCTCTGTAGTTATTGTGGGGTGAATTTTTTCCTTATGCCTGATGCATTGGACATCCCATCCCTTCTTCCTGCTACTGCTGGCCTCAATTCTGAGGCAAAAGTGTGCACTGACTTACATGACTTACACACGTCATGACTTACACTGAACAAGACATTCAAGCAGTAAAATTATATACTGCTTTCTGTGTTTTCTTTTCTATCATTTTCTTCCTGGGGATCTCAAGGCAGGCTGAGAGTTTGACTAATTCTCAGCAGTCATCTGTGAATTAAGTGCTTTTTACTAATTGCTACTGCCCAGCAGAAGGCTGCAGTTCTTGAGTATCTCTCTGCGATAGCACACAATATTTTCACTCAGGACTGTAAAAATAAATTGTAAATTCTAAATGCTGCAGTCCCATGCATTCAATCATTTTCATTGTGGAATTTGACTTTCCACTTACAAAATTTCAAACCCAGGAATAGCAAATGCCGAGTCATAAAAGCCTAGGAAATGGGGAGAATCCAGAGTGCAAGGCAGCATTACAGCGTCTGATCTGCTGTCTCCGATAATACCCTCACAAGACAGGGGTCTTTTTTTTCCATTCCTGAACAAATGAATTGCAGCATGTATGAAAATCTCCAGAGGCCATCTGTGACTGTAATTCATTTACCCACCATATTATGGAACAGATTTTCCAGTGAGTTCAAAACTTGAGGCTGAGGTGGGGGAGGGACCAGGATGATGAGAAGGATCTGTGATCCGTATCTAAAAATAAAAATATTATTCAATTGTCGTATTTGATGGATAAAGTGTCTGACACACTGGGCAAAGCCATAGCAACTAGATAAATATGTTTAAAATATTTAATTTTGATACATTAAGAATGAGATGGAGCAGAGGCTTATCGGTGCTGAAATTAAGCAGACATTTCTAAGTTCCTAAAAGCCCCTGATTTTGTTTAGCTTGGAAGAAAGGTTGCTGCAGATAACTTGGAGGTGCAAGGGGAAGGCCGGGCAGGCTGGGCCCAGCACTTACCTTTCTTCCCCAAACGGTGCCTTCGAGGCTCCAGCGGCCCCAGCCCAATCTGCGTGGCACTGCACAGGGCCCCCAGGCAAACCTACAGGTCCTCAGCTCCTGCTTTTTAGCTGAAATTAGTACAGTCATTTATGACCTTAGCCGCTACAAAAATATTTTTATATATAGAGCACTCTCGATATTTCTCCAGCACTGTTAACATCCAGTAATGGTAATTAGCAACAGGCCCTCAGGAGCAGCCTGTTAGTTCTGTGGCTGCCGGATTTCCTCCCCAGGCCGCTTCAGGAGGTGGCCGTGCTGCAGCAGGAGTCAGTTCAGCCTGCGGCGACCTGCAGGGCCAGCCTTTATGTTGACCATGAGGTAGGTACCCACTGAGAGGTTTTGTGTTTTGCACTAGGTACCAGGCTCCTTCATAAAATGGTATCATGCAGAAGAGGAAAATGGTGCAAACATCCCTGCTGGCACCAGCCCTTTCTTCCTAGTACATCAGGCCCCCATAGCTCGCATAGGTGCCACAGGGCACAGACTGGGGAGCAGCATGAGACTATCAGGCACAGCGAGTGCCAGCAGCCCAGCCCCCAGCCCCCAAAGGAGGATTCGCAGCTCTTCATCCACACAGATAAAGCCGGGTGGGCCTGTTTGGGGGCAGAAGTTAGCCTAATACTGCTCACACCCCTACATTGCTGCTTTCAACAACAGCATCTCAGCCCATTAGGGATGAGTTGCTGCAGGTTGTATTGCTTTTTTGCTCATGACTTCAGATAGATATCAGGCAAAATGTCTTGCACAGTGCCATAGTGCTGAGTGTAGCTTTTGTGTTGGGATTATATGTTACTGGCAAAATCTTCAGTGACAGGAGACGGTTTATACCAGCAAAACTGCATCTTTATAACAACAGCATTTATTTTTACAGTAGAGAACTAAGACATATTGGCAGAAATATGTTTTTACTGGGACAACCATATCTATGCAACAAGCTTTTTTTTTTTTTTTTTACATACCTATATATATTTATATATATACTATATACAGACATACTATTTATATAATATATATATATATATACCATGAGACTCCTGATGTACACAGACACTAGGCTATTTTATTAGATAAAAGCAGTGTAGGTTTGCCCCTCTCTGTCTTGGCTCTGCTCCTTGCACTTCAAAAAGCTGGAGCAGCTGATGAGACCCATGAGCAATTCAGATTTCCACTTCGTCTACACAGGGTGGCAATTTGATCCCAGAAAACTTACAGGAAATTAAAAGAAAAGCAAAAATCAGTGCAAAACCAAATTAGCCGATGTGAAAATGAGGAAATAGAAATAAATGAAAGATGCAGCAGCAAGGTTAAATAAATAAATAAATACATAGATAAAAAATAGCATTTACATGGATAGCAAAAGGGTAAATAACAAATGGAGTGGCAGCTTTGTAACTGTCAAGTTACAAAGTCAAGACTGCATTAGGGCACAGGCAGCTCTTGCTTGTATTCATGCACACCCATTGGTATTGGAGAGGGAAGAGAACCAGAGCATTTTTTCTGGAATCTAACAACCACCTAACATCTAACAACATCACACTTTAGCGTGCATGCCATGCTGCTCACTCTCTGCTCAAACTCATGCAAGAAGTAATGGATTAATGGATTAATGTCTGGTTTTATATGTATCTTTATACACTGTTAACACTTTATTTGCAAGGAGCCCAGGCACACAAGCAACAGGAATAAAAACTGGGCAGCTTCACAAGCAGAGAAGCCCACGAGATGCACAAGCCATGGCCTGGTCAGGGGCAGCTCAGGAACCCTTGTGATGAGGCCATCCGCTCAGTAAAAAGGAGCAGCTGGGACTGAACTACAGTCTGTGGAATAAGAGGCTATCCAAATTTATGTTATTACTTTATTTATTTTTAGAGGACTTGGCTGGTCAGACCTCCTTGGAGGGGCCCGGCTGCTGACTGTGCAAGTAGTCAGTTTCCCAGTTCATACCTCCAGCATGTACCATTGTTACAGGAAGATCTTTGGGGCACACATGTGGATACACACAGGGCTGTGAGTGCTCCTACGGAGACAAGGACATGCTCCGTTTCCCTCACCGCTCTCACACCAAGGCCTGTAACACTTGTGTTTAAATTCCATCACATCCTGCAAAACTTCTTCTGCTTCAACCAGCCCAAACCAGCTGCTATTTCTTCTTTTGTTTGAAATAGCAGTGTTTACTTTAATTCTTGAGTGTGTCACAGATAATCTGTGGGAAGGACTCCTCATTTCCCATGCACTCCGAAACCACCCAGTGTCACACACAGCTGCTGGTGCTGCACAAGAATGAAATGGAGTGGTTCGGCTCAGACAAAAGCAGATAAAAGTCCGGTGTGCCTTTTTCTGTGAGCAAAAAGGAGGAAGGGACAAGAAGAATCTCAATATAACAGAAATGCGAGGATTTTGGAGACTCACAGGAGGATAAAGGAATCTGAAATCTGCCAGTAAAGAGGGATCTGTTGCCTTCCTGACGTGAACACAGCTTCTGCATAATCCTCACAAACATCCTGCAGCTCTGCTGCCACATCACATAGGGCTTCTTCTGTTAGTTCTTCTGCAAGACTCTCAGCAATCTGCCATGGATTGAAGCATGGGGATCTAATTACTGTTTTTTCCCCTTCGTTATAAAGCGACTATTGCAGAACATAAATGACCTTGTAGACTCGCACGATATTTCTGCCAAAAAGCGTATCCATTATCAAGTAATACATTTTCTGCTTGTATAGTTCCAGTGTGCTCTTTTGAAAAGCAGTAAGTTCTCCTCCGACTGCCTTATCGCATTTCAGGATGCCTTTAGTCATGGGACTCTGCCTATTCAGTAGTTCATGTCAAATTTTCTTCAGTAAGCAAAACTTAGAGCTCTTTCAGAATTGCTTTCCTGTTCCCCAGTGATGGAGGTGTTGGACTTGCTCCTTCCCTCTCTGAAACACATCTGAGGTTTGCTATTGATTTCATGGAGGCCACAAAGGCACCAAACAACACGTCTTGAGACCAAGCCCCTCTGGAGCTAGGCTAATTCACACCACCTGAAGTGTCTTTTTGCAAGAAATCAGCAGCAAAAAGAAAATTGAACTCCGGGAAAAACACCTCAAAAAGGTTGAAACAGCTCACAAAGTGTGTCTGCAGAATTTTAACATAACTGAATCATCCCAGCTGGCTGTACCACTGCACAACTTGTGTATCATGAAACTTTGGTGTCTGATAGGGAGTAAGTTTAGACTGAAGTCAGGTAACAGTAATTTCAGAAAAACAAACAAACAAAAAAACACTAGAAGCCATCGTTCCTAAAAGGTCTTATGCCCATGTTTCAAAGTTGAACATTCTCAGCATTTTGACTGTGTCTGTACAAGCAAATGAAACGTCTGCAGGACAGATCTCTGGCACTGAGGGCAATGCCACAGCCGAGCATGAAAGCAGGTGGCTGCAGCCCAGTGCCTAAGGGGGACATCCCTGGCCAGCCCTTGCTCCTGAGCCCTTCCCAGCAGCTGCTCAGAGCTGTGTTATCATCGGCATCCCAGCTCCGGGCCATCTCAACACGTTCTGGACACAGAAGACCAAATGTTGGGAATGGTCACTGCAGAAAGATGTTACATAAACACAGTTCAGAGTACCAGGTTCAGGTACATGTGTTGGTCTCTGATACCTAAATTTGGATTTGAGCGGTTTGCTTTGTGATACATTAAGTGCCACAATAATAAAAGATTATAGTTCTGTTAAGAGCGGAAAAAAAAATATCCACTATTTTTGGCTTAGAGAGTGAGCCTTTTGTTTGCTTAAAATAACTCATAAATGGGAGCTGAGCCCTTAAGAATATAGCTACCCGCTTTCATTTAAGAAATATTAAAATTGCTATTGTTATTTTGTCCCACATTTTAGTCAACTATAATGTTACGGGGGGGAGATATTTTTACTGTAAAGCATTCAGACATTTCATCCCCATGGGGGTATGAAAACACCACACCAAGATGTGTGATGCATCTTCCAACTGCACATTTGCAACAAGAGGGGAAAAAAAAAAAAAAAAAAAAAGAAAGAAAAGAAAACTAAAAAGCTTTGCAAAAAAAGAGTCACAGAAATGCAGAAAGTAGTTCTGATAATTTTTAAAAGATGTTTCTTGTTAGAACCTATCAGTTGTGATAGCCTCCCCAGCTGTGCTGAAATATTGTGTCCCACATTCACAGGACTATTAATGGTCTGTGGAGCCTGGAGGAAGGCACGTTATCCTTGTCATTTTGTGGTTTCCCCAAACTCTAGCTTGAAGCAGGATGGGTTTACTCTGTTCTGTGTGAATTTATGTTAGATACTTCAGGTTCTCCAAACAATAAGGAACACTACAGAAGATCTTCTACAAGGTTTGTGTCATTGTCCTCACTGACAGAGGGACAAGAAGTGACCTCGTGCAGTGCCTGGAGTTACCCAGTAGCTCAAGGACCAGCATGACAAGTCTGATGTGATGGTTCCTTCAAAAGAAATCCAATTTTGAAGGTGGGAGAGCTTTTCCTGAGCCCAGCACCCCTCCTGAACTAATGTCATCCCGGGGAGCCATGCAGCTCATGCTCTAGGGACAGAGGTGCCCAGGATGGCTCCTGATCACCTCCTCTGCTGTGCCAGAGCCTGTAGCTCTCCCAGCAGCAGGCAAAAGCTTGGTTTGGGCTCACTTGGAGGAAGCGAGCTGCAGTCCCATTGCTTCTGCAGGAAAGGACTTGTGAGGAAATGTTCAAGAGCCTCAGACTTACTGGATCATGCAGTCTCTAACAACTAATCATGAGGCTCTCAACATTGATCTGAATACAGCAGATAAAATATAGGTTTTTCCAGCTTGTTTTAGTTTCTGCAGATTGGTTCAAATTTTTTTATTGTTTTCAAAGTAGGAAAACATTTTATCTTTTTTTTTTTTTTTAAAGAGCATTTCCCCAACGGGTGGTGTCCCAGTAGCTGTGTCTAGCTGTGACTCCTGTGTCCTTCCAGTCTTGCTTTGGACCTGGGTATGGTGCAGTCAGATCACCCAGCAAGTCAAGGATGTCTCTCAGCAGCAGAAGAAGCAAATCCTGATTTCAGGTGAATCTGCATCTCGCAGGTCATTTTATTTTATTTTTTTAACCAAGTTAGACTGAAGCTGCAGCATGTGTTTGTGAGAGGAGAGAGGACTTTATGAATGCCCTTAGCACCGGAAAAAGCTTCATCGGAATTACCTTTTATTACACACAGGATATGTACCTCATTTAGGGAAGACAACTTGAATGATAGGTGGATTTTTATGTCTAATAGAGCATTAACTGTGATCTACATTTTCCTGCCGTTAAAGCATTTAGAGTGGCTCTTTCCTGTGTGGATTCTCTGAAGTCTTAAAGAGCTGAGCTCAGGCTGTGTGATTTCTCTCCCTGGGCTGTTACTAGCAGGAGATGTTCTCCACCTCATTGCAGGAAGAGCTAGTGCATGGGTGCAACAGTTGTGTTTAGGAAGTAAAAGGGAACCGGGAACACCACTGAGGTACCTGAAAGGTCACACCACGGTGTGTCCCCATCAGATAATCCCCACGATGACACATCTACAGCCTGTGAGACACCGACTCCATCTTTCTTCACTCTCAGTGTACCCCCATGGAGCAAGGTCTATCCCAAGCAAAACCCATCCTGCCAGCTTCCTAAGGAGCAGCTCTTTGCAGGCCTGTGATTCACCTTTCTTTGACTAGCTGAAATCTTGGGTTTCTCAGTCTTGCAGAGCGTCCCAAGCCTTCTCCCTTCCACCTGCCACTTGCCACAAGAGCTCGGTTGTGCTACCAAGCCGAACGGAGATGACTGAAGAAAAACACCCAGACTGCCTGCACACAAAGCCCCAAATGTGAGGGAAACATCAAAAAAAAGCAGGAGATGTAACTCAGCCAAGGCAAACATGTAAGAAACTGTGCAAGGTTCTCAGAAGAGAAACCAGATTGCTGTTGAAATAGCTGCTTAACGTTTTGTCTGGAAGCACGGCTTCAATAAAATAGGTAAGGAAACCAGCTAAGGACCCCCAATGGCAAACATATTTATTGAGAATCCAATAAAAGTCTCAGAACAAATAGCCTGAAGGACCCGTAGACACAGCCTCTGCTGTAATAAAAACGCAATACAAGGCTTCGGGGAAATGGTAAGGGAAAAGGGTTGCTCCGCGAGGAAACCAAACAGGAATCCCAGAGCATGAGGCCTGGAGACGCAGGCTGCGATGTAATAAAGTCACTGCCATTAGGGAAAAAGAAAGAAAAACAAAACATCCAACAAAGGCACAAAGCAGCCCCAGATACCCCAGCTAGCCTAGAAAATCAGCACAAGTTGCCGTAAAAACACATGGGAAAATAGGAAAGGAATAATGGCTGCAAAGAGATCGGCACCAGCAGGTACCGCAAGTCCACAGGAAGCAATGTCAGCGGCAGTAAAGGCTGAGGGTGCCTGGGAGACAAATCTGCAAAACGTGACAAAACGGAGGCCATGGAGGGCCTGAACCTCTGCGTCGGAGGGAGAACTGCATTAAACACACACCCCCACCTTGCACTGATTCCTGTTTTACTTATCATGGAAAACTTCTCTGTAGGTGAAAAAAAGAGGTCAGAGGATTCCTGTTGTATGGGGACAGGCAAAGTGGGTTTCAGAGGCAGCTGTTGGTTCAAAGGGTTCAACTTGTACCCACATATCGTGAAGTTTCAGGAACCATAAAAGCATACAGGAAAAAAAAAATATATATATATATATTTTATTTTATTTTATTTTATTTTATTTTATTTTATTTTATTTTATTTTATTTTATTTTATTTTATTTTATTTTATTTTATTTTATTATTTTTAAAATTATTTATTGCCAGAGTTGTTGTGATGTTCACAACAGCTGATGAACATTACAAGCAGGCATTCATATGATTAAGCATTAATTTTTTGTGCCTCATTAAGGAAAATGAGCGAGCTGAGGATGAAGGTGGATTTCACTGCATGGCTGTGGCCACACGCTGCAGGTCGTGGCCATAAAAGCACAGGGTGAGGATCAGTGTCCTCGGGTTGTGCTGCCAGGAAGGCTGTAGGGGCAGGTCAAGTCCAGCACAGCATCTCAGCAGCACGTCCTCCATCCGGTGGCAATTTTTAATTTGGGGAACTCTCTGCACAGAGTAACAGTCACAGCCTCCAGGAACCCCAAGTCACAAAGCACACAGATGGAGGGCCCTGACACCAAGGTCTGTTTGCCTCTCTGCTTGTGCTGTTCAACTCCTTCCTGGTCACAGGCCCGTATTTTTCACCTTATGAAGCATGGCTTGCTTCAGAGAAACATTTGGACGTAGGCAGGTCTGCCACAGGGGTTTCCCATCACCACTGCCAGCTCTGTCAGCAGGGAGTGAGGGCAGAGCATGGCAGCTCTGCCCGTGTTTGAGCAAGGATGCCCTTGAAAAAAGCCAACATGCAAGTGTCAGCTGCACTCCCCCAGCTCTGGAGGAGGGCGGCACACACGTGTGGTACAGCTCTCTGCAGCTGGCAAGGGATCCAGTGCTTTCCGCCTGAATTGCAGCAGTCTCTCCCAGCAGTAGAGTTTGTTGTTCAGATAGTGAAAAATGTTTTGGAATGTGCTGGGATTTTGAGTCTCATCAAAAGCATCATTCTACCCATGCCCAGAGGTTGTGCTTTTTTTTTTTTTTTTTTTTTTTTTTCTTTCACATATACTTCTGGAACAAGCTTGGATTTAACTAGCTTAGACATGTGTTAGAAGTTGTGAGTAACAAAGTGTCTCCTTGTTTACAAGCCTCTGAACTAGGAAACCTAGCACGGACAGTGCCAAGTGACACCCTTGGATCTCCTTGTCTAATTTTATTTTGCTTTGCTGGGAAAGAGGTGCTTTTTCAACAGCTGTGCTTCCACCTGTTCCTTAGTTCTATTGCTTGCACCAATCCATCTAAACTGCCTACACTCCTGAAATTTGTTGTCCTGAACTGGACTTCCTGGGCTGCAACAGTCCTGGGATTTGCTTGGCACATGGCTTAATGGTCAAAGATGGTATTTGAACATTTCTGAATCACGGCTCAGCCTGGCAGGCTGCTCCTCACAGCCTAAGTCTCTCACAGCCAGCTCCCATCAATACCTTGGGGTAGATTTGCACAGATTTGCCCTCCTTGGGTGATTCACAGCATCACTCCCTGCCAAGGAAATGGCAAGTAACAGCCACTTTTTCCAGCTGTCAAGGATTTATCCACCACTACCCACGCTGTTTCCATTTGCTGCCATGCTATGACGTGCTCAGAGGACACAGCGGGGTCTGTAGTTCACCGCACCATACGTGTAGGGGTGCTCTCATCACACACAGCTCTGGAAGGAGGAAAACCTGAAAAGACTCATTACAGCAAAAAGGTTAAGCTGTTATATCTGTGGTCCAAAAGAGTGGTGAGCTGAGCTCATTCCACCAAGTCTCTTGCTAATCTGGAGCTCTCATGGGTGTGAAATATTATCAGCTGTTAGAGTTATTAACCAGCGTTAACCAGGTAGTGCGTGCGCTGAGCTATGTTTAAGGTTAACTGTGCCATTAAGGGCTTACAAACTCAATTAAAGATTTTAGTGCTCAACAGTTAATGGTTAATTTCTGCAGATGTCCTGTTTCCAATTACTATTCATATATAATGTAAGCAGCATGGCATCACACTTCAACCCAGACTGATTTCTTTAATATATTTTATACCAGCAGAAGGTTTCACTTAATTGCGTAATACCCAATATTTAGTATTCCTGGAGTGTCTTTGAAATCCCTCCTAAATCCCAAGTCTTTTCACCTTTCTTTTTCTATTACTATCACCACTGCCTGCCTCACTTGCTCTCATCGAGCCCCGCCAGGACAAAGGCATGCTCCCTGCATCATGCTGAGAGCCCGTTGATGGTAAGGAAGACACACTGATAGATGTGCTTGTGCCTTCCTGCTCCCTGCACTCACAGAGCTTTCCTTTTTTTCCATCTTACTGGAAATGACGTGGGGAGCTCAATACCCCTGAAGTGCATTGAGGATCTCAAATACAGAGCCTAAACCTGAGTCTGCTGAGTTTGGAAAATTTTAAGCAAGAACAAGCCCTTTGTAGGACCAACTCTGGTAAGGGAGGGTTTCACTAAATCTGCAGTGAGTTAGCTGGAAACTTCTGAGCCCTGAGTTACATCCAGGTGGGAGGAAAACTGCCACTGTCAGTAATGAGAAAGTGTGAATAAATCATCTCTCAACTAATGAGACAAGTAAATTCATAACTGGAAGATGCATTCTTACCAACACACCCATTAGGAAAAATTGGTTCTTTTCTATACATGCAATTATGCCATTCCTCATGAGAAATATTCTCATTTCAGCAAAGAACATGAACACATACCTAACTTTGCACATGCAAGTAGATCTATGCTTATCATTAAGTTTAAGTTTAAAATAAAATTAAATTGAAATTAAATATGAATTGCCTTGGAAAATACTCATGAGCTCAAAATGCAGTCATCTAAATGCAATGTTGAACTGAGACCTTGGGGAAAAAAGGATGCAGGGAGATGCACATAGTGCTAAATCTTGCAAAACTCTCTGAGATGGTTTCACAAGCACTTTCAGCCATCTGATGATTGCACTGTTATTAAAAAGGCACGTCCCACCTCTTGCCCCTGCCATGCTTTCCTAACACAGCAATCATCTGGCTGTTCGGCCAATTGCATCAGCAAACAGATCTGGATTAAAAAGGAAAAAAAAAAAAAAAAAAAAAACTAATAGTTTTCAGATGGCTACATTCTCTGATTCACATAACTACACAGTCATGAAACTGCAGACAGTAGCCCACAAAACAGAGGGGTAAGCGGACAGGGCTGATCCCACCACTTTTGGTGACAGCAGTAGCTTCAGTCAGCCAAGCTGATAAGGAAATCTCATGCGCCCCCCTGACAGCTTGTTACAAAGTTCAGGTCATTTGGAAACTTTTTCACCCCAGCAGTCATTTCTGACGTGTTGTATGTGAAACCATGTCTCTCCCAGTCATTCTTTCAGATAGAAGAGAATTTCTGGAGGATATTTAAGGAGAGCATTGAGATTCACAGCACCAGTGCCTCCTATGGCTATGTAGGCTGTTGTTGGTCTCTGTAGAAGAGGTGTTACCACCCAATGGTGGAGATCTGATTTTTCCTAAGAGAAACATCAACAGGAGCCATTAACGGCATTGGCATAAGTGTGCTCAATCACTGTGCACTGGCAAAGACAGGAACAAGTTTAACAGAAGAAAGATTCAACTTCAGCTGTTGAATCCAAAAGAGGCAGTGCTAAGTTCATATGATGGCATATCTAAAAATCACAGTGGGTACAACAGATGGTTGGGCCCCAGAGCTCGTCTAGACCCCTCCATAGTTGTGGGGTGAGAGTTATCTGTCTCAGGTGTATGGATTTTTTAGCTTGCAGGTAGGGCTGCTCTGGGAAGAAGTCCCAACTCTGGTGGCTGTCCAGAAGCTGTGGGAGAAACTCCAGAAAGATGAAAGGTCCTTCCTTCCTAATGCTTCTTGTTCCAAATGTAAGGAGCACTTATTAACCTTGTCATCTACAGAAGTACAGATTATTGGGCACCTCGAAATGCACCCTCACCCACGGATCCCCAGAGGGGCAAGAGCAGCCCACACAAATCTTTCAACAGAGAGCAGATGAGAGGAGGAATGAAGCGTGTGTGACTGATATTAGTCATGTCCCTCACGGCATCACTACATTTACACAGCCTATGCAAGTAAAAGTAGTGTAGAACAGATAGAATTTATCTATGAAAAGACAATGTGTGGGTGACTTTTTCCTTCATTTAAGCTTGTGGAAATGAAGGAACAGACAATGCTCCTTAAGGACCTGTTTCCACTTAGTGCTGAGCACCTTGCTGTAGACATCTATTTTTATCAGGCATTTATTTTACAATAGCAGTGATGCCAGAATACCAGGCCACCAGAGTGGAGAATAACCACCTCCCTACAAAGAGGCAAAATCAACTGATAAGTTGAAAGGGTTTCTCAAACCTCGTAGGATATATATTTTTATCCTGGGTGGAAACTCATTGAAGCACTCCAGTGGATGGCAAAGTATCTCACAAATATCTTGTATAGTTTGGCAACCACCATGTTCCACATCTAATTTCACTGCAGTACATTTAGTGCTTTTTTTTTTTTTTTTTTTTTTACAGTGGTTTTGCACCTTTAACAACATGTTGATTATTGCATTTTGAAATAACTCGCTTAGTTCTTTAAGAAAAACTTAAGTGAAAATTTCATTTAGAATTGCAACACCTGGAGAAAATCAACATCATGTGACTTGTAGGCACTTCTAAACAGGAAATACTCCATTTATTTTTTTAGCTGTGTTTGTGTAATAAAGTCTAGCATCCAAGTGTGAGCAACACATTTTCTTGTTTTATTAAACAGCATGAAAGGATTTATTACTTCTCCTCTGAATGCACTTCTGGCACCAAATGGAGCTGGACAATAATTGTCAGGCACTGAGTTTAACATTACGAGAAAACACCTTCGGTAGAGTTCAGAGTTTATTGTATAATGAAAAATACACCTAGATGGTGAGGCTTCCTTTGAGAGTTTGCTTGGTGAGTGTAATCTCAGGTATTGCTGCTAAATAAATTGGATTCTTTGAAATAAAAATTAAGGTACAGAAATAATACCTAGGAAGGTTGTTTTTCTTCTCCTCCTCCAGTTATATGAAGTTCCTTGAGAAGGAAAATAAAAATGCAGGGAATAGTGAACATTTCTTTCACCACTCTGTAGGTTAGGGCTGTGGGATGCTCTCGAGGAGCAGTGTACCACACACAGGACTCTTCTCCCCTTCTCTGATCTCCCTTTTAATGAGCTGGCTGCTCCTGCGGTCACACCCCTGGCTGGAGATGGGCAAAAAGGATTTTCCTCCCTCTACTTGTTTTATTCTCTGCATAGGAAAGGAAAGGTGCCCTGGGCAAGACAGGAACCTTGATGATGGACTTGGCTGAAGAAGTTATCTGACTTTTTGCAGGTGTGCAGCATTCTCACACCTACAGGAGCCCCTGCAAATAGAGAGTGACAAGGACAGGGAGAGATGCGGTTAAAACCAAAGCCCTGTGTAAGAAGATGAAGAGAAGGGATCGGTCTCAATGACGGCGAGTTCCTCGCACACACAAACGTGCTGGTGCTGTAAAATGCGGGCAGCAGAGCTCTGTGCTCTGTTGACACTGCCACAAACGGCTGCTGGAGGCAGAAATAAGAAACAGGCCCCGTATAAGTCCATGGCCCTAGGCTGAAAAAATTCTCCCCAAGGTCTCGGTGGAGCACTGCAGCTCTCCACATACGCCTCGTTTTCCGCAGAGACAGGCAGTGCACGTGTTAGGGGTTTCGGGTTAACTGCAGGAATGGGAAAACGCTTCACGCCAGCCCCAAATTAGGGGTTCTGCCTAATGACAGAGCTCCCCCATTAACCACTCTCCTCAGAGCAGGGCGGTGGCAGCTCCACGGCACGTCCGGGCTGCGTGCCTGGGGCAGGGGGCACGGGGGGGTGTCCCCCCGTCGGGAAGCACCGAGAAGCTGCTTTGTGACAGCGACCCACGCCCTCGCCCTTCAACCCGTCGTGGTTTTGGCTGGGCCGGGCTGCGGGCAGCCCCCTGAGGTGCGGGGCCATCGCCGTTCGCCGCGGCGCCAGCAGAGGGCAGCGCTGCCCGCGCCTCAGGCGGCGCCGCCGGCCGGGCTCCAAATGGCGGCCGGTGCCACGGGAGGGTTTCGGCCCCGGCCGGCTGCTTGCCGGGCCCCGAAGGGTCCTTTCGACGGTCTGAGGGTGCGATCAGGCACGGGGAAAAACGCCTTGCCGTCAGTGGTTGTAGCAGGAGCTGTTTGTTAAGGAGATGACTGGTGGATGTGTGGTGGGGATGAGGGGTCCTCTGATGCCCTCACCTTTCCTCTGGTTCTCAGGGCTGCACGGCTTGGTGTGGCCCTTCCATGGGCAAGTGTTGAGCAGGGAAAGGAGGACAGAAGGAGGGAAGGATAATAAAGGTGGCTTTTTAGCCCATGTAGCAGCTGCCCTCCCAGGAAAGCCACCAGGCTGGCGGGCAGCGGGGTGCAAGGTGGATTTAACCTAGGTACCAATGGATGCAGGCCACTGCAGGAGCTCTGCTTCTCTCCATCTTGCGACATCAGAGAAACGGGCCTCGCATGGGAGCTGGAGGTGGTGAGATCAAGCCAGCCATTCTCTTCACACGATTAGGCAACACAAAAGCTGCTCCTAGGGCATATTAAAAAGCTCCCTGTAGTCCAATTTAGCCTGTTAGCAGAGCCGTGCAACGGTAACAATAATACCTGGAACAGCATTGACCAAAAAAATCAGAAACAATGTTCAATGTAATGTGTCAGCTTTTATGCCAATATCTCTGTTTAACAAATGAAGGAGGCTTCCAACACAGGGGAGAGATGACCTCATCTGCTTGGCAAGAGGTTCTTATGCTTTTTGACACTCCTGGTGCTAGTCATGGTTCCAGGAGAGGATACTGGACAAGACGCCCCTCCTGGCTCACCCAGTCTGACCATCCCCGTGCTCCCATTGTCCATGGGGAACAAGGAATGTCATTGGCATTGCATGAGAACCACAGGTGAAACAAAAGAAAACCTGTCTATTAGCCTACTCTTCCTGTGCTTACTGAAGGAAACAGAAAATCACAGCTGGTAAATATGGTTAAAAGTAAGATAAATATCTAAAATTGTTTATGTTTTTACACATTAGTACCTTGATCCTGAAAACAGTTATGCACATAATTAACTTTACCACCATGATAATCCCATCATGGCACATTTGCTGTAGGTATTTGCATAGTTACAGAACCAGAAGATAAGATAAGCTATTTTAGTTCTTCCTCAGTTATGCAAGTTGTAGGATATAACATCCTTATGAATGTGTGGATAAATGACATTTTGATGGAAATGGTCATAATTAACAGGTATTATAGAATCAAGACCTGATTATAAATAACAAGGTCATTGCTAAAATGGGGATACTTTTCAACCAGTTTTAAATTTTGTTTGGCAAATTTAGGTCAAGCCACCCTAAATGGCATTTGCAGTCTGATTCCGAGCAGTTCTGAAATCAGTTTGGGGGAATAGATTTAAAACTGGCATGAGATGTAGAATATGAAGTACAATCTCAGGGAGCTCAAATTGTATTTATGTGACTCTGCTCTGAACATGAAATTTTGGTTTCAAAAAGCAGAATGATACCTGAACCTAATAAATCAAATATGAGATAGAAGTGGTAAGAAAATGGCCTAAAAACAGTCTTTCTAATAATTTACTTGACATATGCAAGGGATATGAGTGGTGAACTTTCAAAGCAGTTCTCAGGGCCATCCTCATTACCTTTATAATCCTCACAGATCATAAATGTCTCCTTACGCTCAGACCCTGGGGCCACTGGTCCAGGGCATCATTTGGCTGGGAAATTACTCCTCCTGTAGTGCCGTTGCACACACAGAGATGCACATGCGTTAAAGGCCTGTTCCTGTGAAAAAATGCAGCTGGGATTTGCGCCATTGCTTATATTTATGCTTAGTTTATTTTTCATAAGAGGTCTATCTTGTATGATGCTGATGATAATTCTTGGCTGACCAGACAGCCCTGTGCCTGGAGATTGTTTCCAGAGACAGAAAAACCTAGCATGATAGCTTGTATTGGTGAAACTGAAGTCTGGTAGGAGTAAAAATAATTACAAGTATTTTTAAAATGTTACTACTTCAAATTTACTACACAAAACATCTACAGCTGGCACTCTTGCCTCGTTTTAACAGACTGGACATTGTTCCCATCTGAAGATTCAGCACGTCAGCTAAGCATGTGCTTAGATATGAATGAGGGCAGGGAGGGAGGGAGGAAGAAAAACAAGGTCAAATGTAGCAATTCTACCTAAATGGGCCAAAAATATGGAAGGGTCTTGGGACGAGGAGGTGGCAATTAGAAATCAGATAATTACATCAATGTTAGCCAGAAAAGACTACCTCTAAAGAGGGGAGGGAATTGGAAGACTCACAAGGCATTGACAGTGTATGACATCCTCAGCCCAAGCCAACAAATCGCCTGCCAGCCTCCAAGTCAAGTCCTCACCAGCATCGTCCCCATGAAACACATCACAGTAATCCCATCATCCTTGGGTCCGGGTCTGTAAGGGGTTAACTCTCTCTCAGCCTACGTGGCACAAATTAAAAGCTCTTGTTATTTTGGTTTTGTTTTTTAAAAAATTGTGTTGGAGAAAGAGGCAGGCTTTAAATATTTGCGTAGGCTGCTTGGCAACAAATTGCATGTGATCTTTGTCAAAACAATGGATTCTGCGAGAATTTATATTGCGTTTCACTGGTGCTAAGGGCTCCTGACCAGTGCTCAATGGCTGTTTTGTGGGTTCAGACAGCATGAGCCGGGCCGTGCTGTGCATTGCTATCTGCTGCTGGACTGCTGGCAAGAGACCGAGCTGTCAGAAGCTGAGAGCCTGGGTTTGAGTGAAGCTGAGGGTTGTGCTGTAGGTGAAATGAGCAGGTGGGAGTGTATCCCTCTAGGCGTGGGGGCACGCTCCTGGATGCTGCTGTGGGTGTAATCTACACACACAGCATCATGCTCCCTGTAACTGGTGGCTGCAGGGATCTCTTCTCTGGTTTCAGGCAGTGGGCTGAGCACCCAAAGGTTTTCCTTCAGAAAGGATGTCTGCTGTTAAACAGACTGTATCCTTTCCCCATCAGCTGAGAAATTACTTTAGTTCAGCTGTGCAGAGCATATATTCATTTGCAGCTGCTCAAAACTCATTGAAATCAGCACAGAAATTGCGCTTTTTTTTTTTTTTTTTTTTTTTTTTTTTTAACACTAAGCACTGTGGCTTTTCCCTCTCCCTCTCCCTCTCCCTCTTCCTCTTCCTTTCCCTTTCTCTTTTCCCTTTCTCTTTCCTTTTTCCTTTCCCTTTCCTTTTCCCTTTCCTTCCTAAACCCCAAAACATTGAATACATTTGGGGTTCTCTTCCTGGCAGCAACTGGACTTTTAAGAGAACATAATTTACAACAGCAATGAGAAGAAAACAGTGAGAATGTCTGGTATGGGGTTTACAACCCCTTCCATAATTTGGGGAGATAACACCATTTCCCTGCTCTGATGGCCTTAGGTTAGCACCTTTTGAACCATTACTGGTGAGGGTAGAGGGGTTAGGCACATGCGGTACCAACTGGGTTGCTCTGAGAAAGAATGTAAGAAAGAGTTGAACAAGGATGTACCTGGTACGCTATCTGCAAATATGGAGGAAAATAAAAAGCAACCCGATTGCTGTCTCTTTGCTTTCATCAGTCAAAATACAGCCATTGCTTTCTGTTTACACAGGTGATAATAAAACCACATAGCTCTTCTGAAACTTCCTCTGTGTGAAGATAATGTGAATATACCAGCTCACAAGAGCTGGGTGAAGTAGGGCTTGGTAAACAACAGCATCCAGTCCTGTAAGCAAGGAAATATAAATCCAGAGAAGTGACTTACATGTGATCATGTAACAACCGAAACCACAGCCGAAGGCTGATATCCAGATCTTCCAAATTCAGGTGCTCTGAATTCAGCAAATAACCATAATTCCTTGAAACTCTGTGGCTATTTGTTTTTGCTCTCGGAACACATCTAAATGGGGGAAAGGAGCTTTCTAAAAGAGTCACCCAGTAGCAGGGCACCCACTGTCTGTGTTTCCGAGCCTCTCTCTGTGGCTATTGTGTGAAAGAGATGAGTCTTTGTGAGGCTGTATGAGAGGAACATGAGGCAGTGGCTCTTTGTGCGTGGATGTGTATGACTGCTAGAGATGGCACTGTTCGCATGCAGATGTGTGCACACATTCATGTCCCACATTTATAATTTTATTCACACTCATGACAGAGAGGACATATGGGCTCTGTACACACAGAGGTGTGAACTGCAACAAACATCTAGCAACACGTGTTTTCAAATATGCCAATGCTTTTATTTTTAAGTGCAGGATAGCCTTGAAAGACTGGGCTGTATGTTTTAGCAACTGTCTTACTGTATTGGTAGCCGAGGATTAAGTTATGACCATCACACCATTCACCTTTGTCAGTGGATCTAAGCAGAAGCTGTTTGATAGCGACAAAAAATGCCGCCTGACGGCAGCTTTGCAGCTTGGTGAATGAGTACATTAGTTCCCAGCCGCTGAACACTAACTGCACCCTGTTATCACTTTGCAGTTGCTGTTACTACTTTTGCTGTACTCAGTGGCTTCTTTTCCCAAGGTAGAAATCTGTAAGGAGCAGCATTAAAACTCTTGGACCTGGTCTGTGCAAGAGCTAGGAAAATGCAAAGAAAAAACAATACCATTTTAAAATCAACCTCACAAAACTAAAGGCAAAGGACCATTAGATGGACCCTTTGATCTGGCTTTTACGTTGCAGACCATTACACTTTGCACAATTAACCCACTTTTGAATAAACTGTACTGTGTTTGGATGTGGCACATCTCGAAAGGCCTGCTCTCTCTCTAAAGACACTAAGAGTTGGCAAACCATCATTTCTCTGGATGACTGACTCACTATTAAAATCTCCTCATTTGGATTTGTCTTGGCTTCAGCTTGCAACCATTGGTTTTTGTTTTTCTTGTCCCAACTGCATTTAAAAACCCATTGATGGCTGGTGTTTTCTTCTCAAAAAGAAAATGAACTACACGCATGAAGAGCCCTGAACACTTTTGCCTCTTCATTAAATACTTCAATGGTGTTTCAGTGGTCATCATCAGAAAGAGCTCCTGGACAGATAAGTATTTTTGCAATCAATTGTGCAATAAAACTCAGCAAGTTATGTAAAAGCAGATAAAAAGCACTGAAGTCAAAATGCAAAACACGCCAGTGTGACGGCATGAGGTCAGGCTTTCACCTCTTCCCAGAATCTCAAAGAGCACCTGTAAAAGTTTGTTTCAATCAAATGCGATAAGCCATTGACTTGTATAAAAACCTGTGGGATGTAACAGAGAAAATCCTTGAATGGATTGGAAAGCTTGCCAGATCTTCCCAAACCTGGGAGCTTTCCTTTGGCAGATTTTTACACTGGCAGTTCTATAGTCTTGGAAACAGTTACTGCTGGGGGAGGACTTCCATTCAAACCCATCTCTGCTGTGTTGGTTTGGGCCAGTAGCAGACGCACCAAATGTCTTTACTTTCACCAGTTCTTCTAAGGGGAGAGTTACAGGGTGTTTTCTAGTCCCAAATATGCCCTGAATTTAACATCAATTGAATTTTGTGCTATGGCATCATCTGCCAGTTGAAGTCAATGGAGCTGACATAAATAGATGTATTCCTGAGTCTTTCTCAGAAGAAAAGTAACAGACATTCCCATCAAAGCTGAGTTAAGAGCAGTAGCCAAGTAGTAATGCTTTGTATCCCTGTCTTCCTCCTTAACTGCTGATCATTTTTACAGTTATTATACAGGCAAAAGAAAGCAAAATTTCATACAAATCCATCGTTTTCTTATCCCCTCAACTTTCATGTACAATCCAGGTTGATAAAGAAGTTGGTAAAACCTGTTAGATGCTTACAGTTAACTGTGACCAGGTGAAGTATCACTGGCCATGACATCTAAACTGCCAGCTGCAGCAACCACAGGGGCATGTTTGACATTGGTAGGGCTCCTCAAGGTCATGCTTTGATGTAAGGTAAGGACAAACTTTCAAAATCACCAACCTCCTTCTGCTAAGGAATGGCTGCTGGGTTTTAATTCTCCCTATTTTCGGAGGCTTCTGGCAGAACTGCTACATTAAATATTCAGTGAAATACAAGTAAGGTTTGAAAATGCCTGCTCCTGAATGGCTTGGAAACATTAGTGCATCTTTTTCTGCAAAAACCTCAGCCTGGCAGGTTAGGCAATCAGCAGGGTCATGCACCTCTTAACTTCAAAATAAATAAATAAATAAATAAATAAATCAGCTTATTCGTCAGCTACAAGGAACTGCCCCTCAATTTGAAATATTTATGTATTTCTGCTATTGCCAAGCTGATATTTTTTGAGGCAGCAGGGATGGAATCTCTTCTCACATCTCTTTCACAGTCAGGCTGACTTGACATTGGATGTAAAATAGAAACCATTTCTTCAAATAGAAACAAATAGAAGGAAGGTGGAATTACTTCTGAAGTGAGGTGCATTGACAGGCAGTTTAGCTGAATGTTGTATTTGGAGACTATTTGACATCTCCAATGTTGTAAAAGAGGTCAGGCGGCTTAAAAGGAGCATTCTTGCTTGCTTGCTTATAAGAAACTAATTTGTTTTGTTATGATGAAGTAAGAAGGACAGATCACACTTAATTCATTGCTCCACAAACATTTTATTGCAAGAATATGCAGGTTGTTTTCTATAATATAAAATATTATTTCAGAGCTAGTAGATTTTGTTTCAGGCATGTTAAGTCAGGAAATTACACAAAATTGCAATATACAGAAGATTTGAGATCTACAGATGGAAAGCTGTGCATAAAAGCAGCAATGTTATCATCATTTTTATAACATCTTCAACTACAGCGCTTAAGCACTGTAATGACTACCTGCTGCCTTACTTCCAATCCTAGTGTTCAAGGGGTAAAAAATAGACTATGCAATCTCCATTTTCCACTTGAAGTATTCATTTCTGGTTGGCGTAGGAGACAGCTGATTTATCATTTACACCATGTTAAATATTCGTAGTTACGTCCAGAAATAGTATTTGCCAGTGAATATTATTCCAGAACCCTGGACTTGTATTTATCATATATACAGTGAAAGTACCTCAAATTTCTCTAATCGAGATAATTCAGGTCACCTGGCCAGATAGGGTCAACTGGAGCTGAACATTGTGCAGCAAAGGGAGTCATCCTGCCCAGAGCATCACTGGGATGTGGTTTGGATTGCTTCTACCTGCACAACTTCACCAGCTGTTGCTATCTACAGAAACATCCACCATCCCAAATCACGGGAAGCCCTTGCATGGCATTGGCTCTTCCATTTCTTGGGACATTATTTAAGCCACTGCTGGCACCAGGCTGGCATCTCTACCCTTGCACTGAGATCAGGCAGGGTGAAAAGATGAAATTGATATTATGGGAACAGATTGTAGAAAAGCTGAAACCTCTTAGGAGACACACACAGATGTTCCAAAGATGAAAGCCTCGCTTCATGGGTCTTTTTCCTGGCCTTTAGGCCATCTATACCTGGAAAACAGGTCCCATTATAGCTACACATTGCAGCCTTTGTTCAGTATCTGCTGGGGCAACAAATCTTCATAACATGCTGGAACATACAGAAGGAAATTTGAAGGTCATAAAATCAATTGGTCACACACAACTGAGAGCAAGTAAGTCCCAAAGGAGAAGAATTACACAGTACTGTCAAATGGATGAGATCAACTGCATTCTGCATCCACTAGAAACAAAGGAAAAATAATAAGAAGGGGAAAAAGGAAAAATAATGAACAAGTTTCAAAAAACTTTATAGAGTTTTTACTGTCAAGTTTTCTGTGAATCTAAGAAAGAGTTTTGCTCTAGTGAAGGGGAAGATTTTGAACAAAGGGGCCATGGCAACAGAAACAAATCAGCTCCACAAGTGCATAATATTCAAATGAGTTTTACATAACAACCCTCCTTTTCTTCCAGCCTTCAGACTGCATGAAAGAATGACAGAAAATCAAACTGAACGTAAGAAAGCCAGCCTGCAGGCCAGGGAAGGGACTATCCTACTGCCTCTAACAAATAAAGCATGCAGCTTCTCAGTAAATCACACTTTAAAATAAACCACGCTCACTCACCAAAGGAAAACAAACAAACAAACAAACAAACCCCAACAAAACAAGAACAGAGGAAGGACAAGGAGTGATCCACACAACCCGGCTTCCACCACAGCACCTGCACTGGTGCAGAATCTCAAGGACTTCACTTACATGACTCTCATGTGGAAGCTTTTCCTGGTGGGACACCATCACCCCAGAAGACACAGTCTTGAACATACTACTGCTCACTGGAAAATGCATTTTGCTGCTGTGTTGGTACATACAAATTTCACCATGCAAATAATACAAGTCCAGCTCAACCTATCCAAGTTAGCGGTGTATGGCAAAAATTATTTATAGCAAACCGAGACCTTTTAGCAAATCCTACAGTCTACTTCTTGCCATTAAGTTGTGGCAGTCGATGGCCTAAGGGTTTCTAGGAGTCAAGGAATGAAGAGAAACAACAGAGCAGACGAAGAAAGGCTGCTCAACAGAGTTTGTTCATACTCTCAGCAGTACATGGAGACAGGGCCACTAGGCACCACACCTCTTCATCTGATAGCAGCTGAAAGGGATCAGAATTGGGACTAGTTTAGTGGGACACAGCACTCCGCTTTTAAAGCTGATACTCATTTAATTGATTACATTAATTGTAAAAATTAATTAATTGCTTGTTACTGAACTTTGTTGGAGAAGTAGAACACACATTTTACTGGTCTTGCTTGCCTTCAGAGAAAAACTCATAGACAACTTATATTTTATACTTTTTTTTTTTTTCCATGACCTCGCTTCTTCCAATTGCTTAATCCTCTTAATACAGTTTCTCTCATTCCTTTTGCACCTTTTCTTGAGTGTCTCCTGCTTACTTTGTTGAACTAGACTCTCTTTTTCCTCCTGACTTTTCTTGCGTTTTGCTTTGAAAGTCAGCTTCACATGGTACCCCTCCCAGTGTTTACATGTGTGTGGGTGGAGGAGCCAGACTGGAGGGTGGCTGCTGTCGGACAGGGTAATAAAAGCAAAATCTTCGCTTAGCTATTCATCTGGCACAGTTAATGAATCTTTTCTCATGGTTGGCACTCCTTGGTGTTTCAGATATGGGGTAAACAAGAAAAATGAAGTGTTGATGAGACCTGTGGTGGCATACTTATTGCCTCGAAATGGAGTCACCATCCAGGTCAGGTTGTACTGTAACTGTAAAATGTGAGAGTTAAATGATAAGTTGGATTGCTTTTAGTTGAAGGTTACAGATTTCAACCTTCCTCTCTTTTCCTCATTCAGCTGTAAAGTAAGAAAACCTCTGTTTTTACTCCTCCAGGAAGACTTCAAAAAAAAAACCAACCCTACATGTATTAAAAATTGAGTGAGATGCTCGCCTTCTCTATAGCCCCATTGAGGAGCTAAAAGTGTGGGAAGACTTGAGGGCTGTGCTGGTAGTGTAGGGTCAAGACCCAAATGTCCAAGACCTTTCCAGAAACACCGTATTTGTCTTGAGCAGGCCTACAGAATGCAACAGGGACATTTTGGGAGTGTGGGGTGGAGGGAGGTCTAGAAAGGTTTGCTGTGGAGATATTTTTGTAGCTCTTTGACCAGAGCAGTCAGGGATAGCCAGCAGCATGCCTGTATAGGAAGTTACACTCCTGTGAGGTATAGGGTGAATATTCACAGTGCCCTCGCGTGGATGTACCTATTGCAAGAGAGACATCATCTTTTTCTGGTTTTCATTGCTCTGGAACTGGTTTAAACAAAGACAGAAAATAATCTGCGCCTAGAATGATTGTACATATGGAGAACTCTGTAAACCAAAGCAATGTAGTTACAATGTCATAAATATATCTACATGTATAGTTTCCTTTGTGGTAGACACCTTTTCTTGGTGTTTTAGCAGGAGCCACAAAGCACCTTTGATCTGGACAGGCACAAAACTTATCTGTAGGATTTGTGTGGTCCATTGTTTTTTATTATTTTTATTTATTTTTCTACTATCAGACAATCTTCAAGTATAAATTTTCTTCTCAAACTGAGTATTCAACTCATTAAATCACTCACAGGTAAGATATGCAAAGGAAACAAATGCAGATGGCAAACAAAGCTTTTTAATATCTTTATTCTTCATACACTAGAAAGTGAAAAGATAAAGGTTATGAAGAATGGTAAGTTCCCCATGAACTTCCTATTAGACTCCTTGTCTTCTCGTATGTGACCAAAATCTTTTTTTAATAAACCTGTTATTATAGTTTAGAGTCTCTGCCAAGTGTTTATAGTGTTGCCCTGAGTAACGAGTCTGAGCCAAGGGACTTAATTAAATGTAACCTGCTTTTTCAGTTAGAGAATTGTCCTTAAACATCAAAAGGCAAACAAACTTCAATAACAAAATCTGAAATCACTTTTTGTTTAAGAGAAGTTCTTTACTCCTCACTGTATATAATCAGTTACTTCTTAGTAGGCATATAGTATTTTCACAGATAATTTCCCACAAGCATTTACAGATTTTATGACAAGTAACATAACGTTTGGAGATCTAGCTTTATGTGAGAATCTCAGATTTCATACTTCTAGGGCTGATTCATAGACCACATGGTAGCAGGGAAGAACTTGAATACAATAAAAACATAAAGAAAAATTATTATAAAAGATGGCTTTTTTCATCTCACAAATTTTACTGTCCTTACAATTTTAGGGGCTTAAATTTTTCATTTTGGAGCATGTGGTTCTGCACATATTGCACTTTGTTACAGCCATCACAGTGGAGGTTGTACCCAGGAGGGTTTCTGCTCACCACAGAGCTGGTTTGGGGAAGGTGCTGAGGGACTGGCTGAAAGGCTGGATAAACTCAGGCCACACACCTGCTACATGCTCTGCTGCCCGTGTTCACGTACAGCATCTCACAGACCAGTGTCCTCGTGGAAGATGAGGCTGATGAAGCTTATGTTGATGTGCTGGGCTAGAAAGCAGAGAGGCCAACCTCCCAGATGGGCGTGGATCCCCAGCCAAGACTGAGGTCCTGCCTGACCCCCCCGCAGAAGGGCTGTCTGCCATGTGGCTGCTCTCACCTCCCATCACCCAGGATGAGCAGGAGGTCCAGGCAGCATTACCTGCTGGTCCTCATCGTCTGTTGACATTTTGATGGGAAAAGGGTACACAGAACAAATGTTTTCCTAGGTTAGAAAAAAAAAAAAAAAAGAAAGAAAAGAAAAAAAGAAAAAAAAAAAAAGGTTTAATATGCTTTCTCCTCCCCCTAAATGGGATTTTAAACTTCTTTGTGCCCACACGGTTAATCATTTACATCTTCAACCCAGCCTGACCCTGAGACCCAGACTGTGCAGGTCCAACCTGGCTGCCCAGCGGGCCTGGAGATGTCAGGAGCACTGGGGCTGCTCCCTCAGGCACCCTGGTGATGGATCTGAGCACCTCTCGCACCAGGCAGGGCACAGGCTGAAGGCAGGAGCAGATAAGGCAGCCCCAGCATAAGGTGCGGGAAGCAATGAATCAGCTGTAACATCACACAGTGGGCAGGGCTGGCAGCGAGGACTGGCTTTATTGCTTCCTCTTCACCTTTGCTCCTTCTGCTGCACCCCTGTGTACACCTTTCGCTGCTGAAGGTTGCAGAGCTTTCTGTTTCTCCTCGCCCATTTACCTGTGCCTTATCCCAACTGTGTTTCTGCAGCTGCCCATACTGCCCTGAGCAAGCAGAGGTCTCATGAGGGCTAGCGGAGACTGAGAGCAGTTGTCTGGTGAGCTCGGGGAACACCAGCTCCTGCAGGGTGCCCACACATGGTGAGATGAAGCCTCCACCGTCCCCGTCTGGTGTTGGTGGCTGTCAACAGCAGCAGCCTGGGAAAAAACAGGACTTCCCAGTGCTAGATGAAGTCAGAGCCTGGCACTGCCACTTGGGCAAGTCTGCTGGAGTTCAGATGTGTTTTTCTTTTCACAACTGTTTGTTCTGTTCCGCACATCCAGGCTTATAAGTACTATGGCATGGAATTCACCTGCCTTTACTTCTGGGCAAAACTCTGCAGCCTTGAGATGAAACTGGTCATAAAGCTGAGGGCAGCCCCGGTCTCCTGTGGGCTGGGCTGTAGGATAATCGACCGATGCTTGTTGGAGCGACAATAAATAGTTCATGTATTAGATACTCTACAGATGATGTCACGTTTCCACCATCTCCACCTTATTTTGTTTGACGTGTAGCAGAGAAAATCACCTGAGCAGGCTGTGGGAAGCGCACTGCTGAGTGCCACAGCGGGTTGTGAGGTGCAGGCGTTCCCTTGGGATCGCACAAACGCTCCCCACTTGAAAGAGCCACAATCTCCGGCTCCTCGTTTGTTTATAGTTAACTCTGCAGATCTCAGGTGGAGTGTTTTGGTAGTCTAACTAGTGATACTGGACGAGTCTGACTGGATTGTGTCAATTTCTCTCTGTTTACATTATACAGCCCTCACGGCTGGAGAAGCAAACAAAACCCGCACCGACCTACAATGGCTGTAACAAAGTGCCCTGAGTGTTAGGGACAGGCTGGCGGGGGGCAGGCCGTGGCGATGCTAACAAGCACCGTGCGGCTGAGGTGAAGGGCGGTGTGAAGGGAAGCATCCGATGGGCGAATAGCCTCAAAGGAAATCCGACAGCCCGCGTAGGCAGCTGAAAGCAGGCTAAGGGAGCACGAAGACAGCCTGGAAGGGCTCTCCGTTTACAGCGGCGTTTCATTCAGCCCCACCAGCGGCTGTGGGGAGAGGCGGATCGCTTTGGGGCGCCCACACGGGGCAGGGGCTGCGAGGGCACCGAGGAACGGGACGGGCCGGGGGCGGCTCCCGGTGAGGGGGCGCAGGACGGGGGCGGCAGGCACGGCTCCGCACCCTGCCCCGCTCCGCCCGGCCGGTGGAGGCGGGAGGCAGGGAGGGAGGCCAGGAGGGAGGCCGGGAGGGAGGCAGGGAGGCAGGGCAGGGGGAGGGAGGGCCGCGGGGCGGGGCGGGGAGCGGAGAGCGGCCGCCTCCCCCCCCCTCCGCTCCGCGCTCCGCTCCGCGCCCGCCGACGGTGCCGCTGGCGGTGGCGGTGGCGGTGGCGGTGGCCGTGCCGCCGGGTCCCGGCACACCCCCCTCCCGGCACGGCACGGCACGGAGCGGCACGGAGCGGGCCGCCCCCGCGGCCCCATGGCCGGGCAGGAGTGGGACTGGTTCCAGCGCGAGGAGCTGATCGGGCACATCAGCGACATCCGAGTGCAGAACCTCCAAGGTAAACACCCCCCCCTCCCAAAACCCCTCCCACGCCTCCTCTCTCCCCTTCCCCTGTTTCTCCTTTCCTCTCCCTTTCTTCTCCCCCGGGGCCAGCAGGGGGGCAAAGTTTCCCCGGAGCCCAGCGCAGGGGGTCCGGGGGTGCTTCCCGAGCCCGGCCCCGTCGGAGCTGCCGTCGGGGAGGTGCCGGGCTCGCCCCGTACAGGGGCTCCGGCCTCTCGCCCCCGCAGCTCGGAGCGGGCGGGATGCGGGGATGTCGCAGGCTGGAGATGCTCAGCTCGCGGTGCCGAGCAGCGGGGAGGGAGGGAGGGAGGCTGGGAGGCTGCTGGCCAGCCCAGCGCCCACCCAGCGCACCTCCCGAGCGGCTGCTGTTGAGTAAACACGGGCAGGGATTTGGGGGAAATCATCCACGGGAGGCTCTGCCACGGGCTGTGCCGGCGGGCGGGATGCAAATCTCCAGGTTTGAGTGCAGCTGGGTGCCCGTGCTTTAGTTCCTCCAAGTTATCACTGCCCCTCGCCAGCAAACTCTTCGTGATGGGCAAGGGCAGCACGAGCGGATGAAAGAATCAAAAGCATCCTTGGTTTATAGGCAAGGCAGAGCAATTTGTTTAATGCTGCATACCAATCTTAATCAACGGCTTGCAATATACTGCGATGCATCTTCACGTCCCATAAAAATAATAGACTTGAATTATAGGTCATTATCTCTCTGTTTCTGCATAATGGTGTTAAAGCTTGTTCTGCTGACAGAGACCGTGCAGTTGCTGGAAATTAGTTTTTGGTTGGGTTTGATGGTAGAACATGTATAATTTATCAGAAAGGAGACCCAAATTAGCCATTCTTTCAACTCATTATTTAACAGTGGATGGGGTCATTCTTCAACATTTTGACTTGCATCTTTATAACCTCTGAAATCCAGATTCTGATTGGCCAGGGCAGGCAATTCCAGGTTGAACTCCCCGTGGGTTTTGCCAGTCTTTCATTGCAATATAATTCTACGTTTCTGACTCGTCCCTGTCTCTTTTGTTTCTGTGTCTTAGCATGGATGGCCTGCATCTGAACTCTTGTTGCTCAAAGCCCTACTGATTAAAATAGGTTTAATCCTTAATTCATGTCCTTTTATGAGAAGGAATAGAAAATAAATATTTTCTTAAACAATAACAACAACATGTTTTTCACTTTCCCTCTCAATTGTTTATATAAGAAGTTAAACTCCTTTCCCTCTCTGGAACTTAAAATACATTTTTATGGACGCACACGGCCTTCTCTAAAATTCCTATAGTCCTGTAGGAGAATGTCATCCTACAGGGCGAATTCCTTTGAATAACATTATGTTCATGAAAAGAACTCCTGTCTCCTTGCCATACAAGAGGAGTTTTTAGAGATCTAGCAGTTGTCACCTTGCTTGCGCTACTAAGTAAGATTTTAAGAAGTTTTATGCTTGGTGTGGGCTCTAACGGGAGAGAAAAGGCAATTGTTCTAAGGTGCTGCTCCAAAACAAGTGATAATATCTTCCACTTACAGCATATATGATTTGTAACACAGAGCCCTCACGTTATCTTCTAGAAATGGAAAGCATTTTACAGATGGTAAGTCTGATACTTGGGAGAGTGTGATTTTTGTCACGCAGGAGCTCAGTGGCAAAGCATGATGCTTTTCTTCAGTATGCTTTCTTGCAAAATGGCAGCATATGCTTTATGTTCATACATAGTAATTAAACTTGCTCCTGCTTTATAACTCAAAATGCATCCTCCCAAAAGAATGCGATCTGAATCATCTCTGGTATCATTGTCTATCAGTTGCAGAATCAATAACAGGTTTGATGTGCCAGAAAGTCAGGACTCTAGGATGAGAAGTAGCTGGGGCTGATGCAGTTTCCAGCAGTCCTGGCAGAGCCGCTGCAGGGCCCTGCTGCTCTGGGCCACATGAAGGAGCTCAGGTGGTCGGGTCCCTATCTGCTGCCACAGCTCCTGCTCCTGCAGCACTGCACTCGCCCTTGCAAGACCAGAGTAGGTGTTAGAAAGTCAGTGGTGTGTCTTATTCCAAAATGCATCCCTTCAATGGAGAATGTTGAACATGTGAAAGTATATCCTAGTCTCTGGGGACCCTGTGGTATGAATATGGACCCGAGAGGTATCTGCGGTGCACAGAGAGTATGTTGTAAAGAGAGTTCAGTAGGCACCAGCTAGGTATTTGCAATTATGAACAACACATGAAAACACTGACATTCCTGCATGTAGAGGTGGAGACTGACTGTCTTCTGCTGATGCAGGCAGCTAGTCAAACGGGAGCCCTGTCAGGTCTGGAAGGCAGATGGAGGCATTACTGTCCTGCTGTGTCCGAGCCATCCTGTCCAGCAGCTGATGGAAGAGCCCAAGGAGACAGTGGTGATGACCATGAGGAAGGGTATCACCAGCTCCTCAGAAGCCTACCTGGTATTCAAGCTCCTGCTGGCATCATGCAACCATCTGCTGTAGCAGCTTTCCATACTCTGCCTCCTTTTTTAAAAGCTGAAAGTATTAATTTATCTTGAAAAGTTCTTCAGCATTTCTTAGCTAAGCTGTAGTGCACTGCTGGCTTAAAATGCTATTTGAAGAAGGCATATGTGGTTTCAGTCTGTCGCATGTTCCTTCTCCATGTGGTAGCTCCATAAAACACCGCTGAAGGATCCAGGATGCCAGTTACTGGGAAATGCCTGCTCTCGTGGGGGTGCTTTTGCAGTAGTGCGATCCCACTCAGGTCAGGTACTGTTCGAGGTACATGTGCTGGGTGCAGAAGTAGCCCCAGAACCTATATATTTTGGTATAAAACAAATTGGTGAAATTATAATAAGCATACTTTTTTCAGATGTTTCTCAGGAAGACCCAAATTGACAGTAGTGAAATCTTCTAAAGTGACTGGACATAGAGGAAAAAAACAAACAGATGCTTTTGAAAATGGAGTTACAGCTGATTATTTAGATATGGGCTTATGTTCATTAGCTTTTATTACCAATTAGCATCAAGAACTGAGATTTTCAATTCTTTATTATTATTTATTTATTTATTTATTTAATTTAATGAAGGAAGTAGTGGTTCTAACCTGTTTTAAGTGAGCAATGCTAAATCCAGGAGTATCTCTTCCATTTTCAACAGAGGTATTTTCAGGGAACAGAATCAAAAGTGGCAATCTGATGGAGAGGAGAAGAGGTAAACGTAAGAGGGAGTGAGCACCAGGTGTGGTGACATGCAAACCAAGTTCCTCACTCCAGTTCTCTTTGGTCTCTAAATGCGTTTAATAAACTAATATTCTTTTGGTCTTTGTTCTATTTGTATGTTCTCCATAGTGAATTTCTGCACATACTGAGAGAGAAAAATGGAAAGCCTGCACAGAACGTAGGAGCACATCATCAAGCAGTGGAATGCTCAATAATTAATTTCCTGCCAGGAGATTTTTTTTTCTTTCTTTCATTATACCACCAGCGGGAACATTTTGTTACAACATAAGAATATTTTAAAATCTTCCTTACTGGAAGCTTGATTTAGGATCATCAAAAATATACTTCCTTACGTGGTGAATTGCACTCGCTAGAATGAGGCAGCATCCTCAGCAGCAGGAATTACTCTCTTTTAGATGATATTTTGTCCTGAATTCAGTACTTTGCAAGAGTCCAAATGTATATTCAATACAGTGTTCCTTTCCTTATATTCCTTGGAATGGAATATATAGAGGTGAATTCTTGTATAGCCAGAAGTTTTTTCCATCTCTGGAAAACGAGTGCTATTACAACCATTTAAAAATAACTATGATATAAATGTTCATTTCTTGTATTTATAATAGTGTACATGGTTTGGGATGGTAGAAGTCTGCTATTCTTCTATCAGGACAAGACAAGGAGCCCAAAGTCCTGCTACTTGTCATTTTGCTGTTTACTCAGGGTTTGATCTAGATCCAACAGAAATCCATGGGTGTATATTCCTTGATTCCATTGTATTTAAATATTTTCCTGTGTCTCAGGCTTTCTCTGCTGAAGGTTGCATGGTCTTCAAGCACATTTTGAGTGCTAGACAGAAGCATATTGTAGTGTTGTCAGAAATAATTCCAAACTAGTGATCACAGGCTGAAAGAAGTATGTGCCATACCAGCTCCATAGGCTCTCCATCCTTGCCCTGGTCTGTAATGTTGCTTCATCACTTCGTAATAAACTCAATGCTCCCTGATTTTGGTTGCCTTCTAGATCTAGAATGTTATAAGCTTTTTAGCTTTTTTTTTTTTTTTTTTTTTTTTTTTTTAATATAGCTTTATAAGCTTTTGTTGTAAGCAATAACTGTGGTTGTTAATGGTATGAACCCCATGAACCCCAGCTTCCTTTGAGATACGATGTCCCAAAGCCCATGTCTTCAGAGGCAATACAGGTGCTTACCTCATGATAGTTAACTCTTTTTCAGTGAGCCTGTCTACATCTCTTTACATCTGGGGGCTTGTGCATCTCTAATGGACATCCAAAGGCCGGTGTTCATAGACAGTCAGGAACTCTTGAAAATGTTTCTCTCTCTGTATTTTGTTTATCTATTTATGCATAAAGCATAATGACTACAACTGTTGCACTTAACTGTAGAGAGTGATTTTTATTTTTATTTTATAATTACAAGATACATCAGCATTTGACCGGGTTGCTGTAGTTTGACATGCTTTTGAAACACATGGAAATGTTATAAATGGAAGGAAACCTTTTTAATGTAGCCATTCATTCTGACAAAAGTAAGGTGTTGTAACAGTTTGTTACTTCAACTCTTCCATAGCTTGTCCCTATATTCAGTGGCATTTCATTCTGCCCATAGGCATGCTAATTTCAGTGGAGCTCCTTGTGGATTAAGGTGACATTTGGAAAGATTAAACTGCCTGGAGAGCCTTAGATGAAGGTAGAACCACAAAAAAGAGATATTATTCTATATACAAGTTATTCCATATACAAGTTAAATAGGAATTCTAAATGCAAAACCCCAAAATACAGATTCAAATCCAAGTATAAGAAACTAAAGATGATGCTGTAAAGATAATTTTACTGGTGGGGATGGCTTACAGTGTTTATCAGCAATGACAGGAAGACTTACCTGTTCCGAATGCAGGAAACACTGGCAGTGAAATGAAGGAGCCGTGAGAGGTAAGAGAAAGTACAGATTGCATGTTTCAGCATGCAGTTTTAACAAGGTCAATGCCTAATTTCTCTAACAAATTAGAAGTCTGGGTTCTCTGTCCCATTGCAAGGATGAAATTACACCAAATTGAAATCATGCCCAGTAGCTCCACAGTCAAATGAACTTTAACACCCGTGTATTAGCACTTCATCATAAGAGACACTTTTCTTGTTTGGCCTCCACGCATGGACCTGGCTGGAGACATGCTGTCACTCACCAGCATCACCTTCTCTTTCTTTCCTTGGGGAGCTCCTGCTCAGGCAGGGCCCAGTCTCAGCATTGCTCCTGAGAGCTGGTGACATCTCAGAAGGTATTGCTTGCCTGAGGTTGAATGGCATTAGTTTAAAAATGACAGACTTCAAAACGCTTTATTAAAACTAAAGCCAGTTAAAAAATATTATGTACTTCTCATAGTTCCTCCTGCTTCTTTTTTGGTTTGTCCACAAAGCTTGGACAGAAATTCAAACAATTTTCTTTCTCCAAGCCAATTTCAAGGTTATGTCACTTGCATCCTGAAGTATTTGTAGCATTTACTTTGAAAATATTACAAAGCAATGACTTTGTTTCCTTCTTCTGTTTTAAAGACAGCTTTCTATTGGACTAGAAGCAACCTTGGGCATTTCGTCTTGTCATTGTCCATTTATGCACTATTTGGTTATGCACTGTGTTGTTTAAACTTAGTGTTGTTGCAGAATACTTAAGGGCGTATGTCTAAAGTGCACGAGCCAAATTTTATCTGTCTATGTAGAAGTCAAAAAAAAACCTCAAAATTATCTATTCACGAGAAGAAATCACCAGATATTGACACAGTCATATCTGTGTCAATACTGGTGTGGTGAAGGGCATCATAGCACTTTTAAAGAAATAACAGTCTTTCCCTGCGTGTCTCTTTACCTACTACTCTATTTTTATCTCTCCCCACCCAGTTAAGTGCAGGGACTGTAGGTGGAGGATTGCAGGATGGATTTTACTTCATTATAATTGCTGCATACTTCTGTGCAAATAGCTGAGCGGTGTTTTAGCTGTAGTTTGAAGCTTCATAACCACAAACACAGTTTAAATCTGCATCTTCTAAGGAGGATCATAAGAGCAACAGCCTGCATGTCTGCAGAATGAGTGCCTGCGGACATGTAACCTGCAACAGGAAGGATTTTTTTCTAAATCCAGAAATCCCATTGAATCTGAAAATATGTTATCAAAGACACTAAAAAGCTAACTCTAATCTCTATACCAATTACTCAATCTCATGGCATGATTCAAGGTACAATAGTTAAAATAATGAATTACTCAGAGGGATTCTGTTAACAATTTTCCACTAACTTAAATGTGAAAAAAACATATTTTGTATTGCAGCATCTTGGAAGATACTCCTGGTGTACATCAGTATAATTCAGACCCAGTGAGTCTGTGAACAAGGATTTGCCTTGCTTCTTGTAACTTTTATGTTATCATCTTTTACTGTTTTTAGTCAGAAATGAGATCTTTCTTGATCAGTGTAGTTGATTTACTTTATTATAGCAAATTATTTTCATGTTTTTCTGTTTTGGAAGTATAATTCCGGTTGTTTATAAAGTACATGCTCACTAAATATGCACCACAGGATTAATTTCAAATAGAAATATTTATATTGTAGCCCTTGTTTTCTTCAATTCATGTATCCCGTTGGATCTTCACCCTCCCCTAATTAACATCGGGGCTGAGTGCATTTTGTTTAAGTCCCAAATCAGGCAAAGAAGTCTCTGCTCTTGGGCAGTGCCCATTACCAGGGAACACAGTTGGTGCCCCGTGGGTCAGATTTACACACCGGCCAGACTCCAATCTTGCCATGCAGATCCCACAGGCTGTGGTGCTGCCTCGTTCTCTGGTAACGCCCTATACTCCTGAGTCCACCCAGAGCCCTGCTGAAGTCAGGGATGTTCTACCAGGAGATGGTCCAGCTAGATCAAATTGCAGCACCAGGGCCTCCATGTGCACAGGTATTTTAAGTGCAAAGACAAGTTAAGGGCGAATCTCGCCTGCTGGCAATAAATCATACTCATCTGGACTGGAATTTTGTTTTTTCTGGGCAACCGGACTTTTCAGTTTTCTTGTAGTGGTTGTGAAACAAGTCTCAGGTGTCTAATTAACCTCCATCATGGTGGGTGCCATGGTGCTCCGGTTCTTATAGCAGGACCCCCAGGGTGGGTGACCACATTTTAGCCACTTACACCGAAGCTCAGGTTTAGGTCTCACACCCAGGATTCTCCCCCAGAGGGACTGAAGTGGCTCAGGTGGCTGTTGTTCATCGCGGCACGCCAGCTGCAGTCTCTGGGTTAACAAAGAGCCCTTAAAAGAAAACATTTAATACGCTGCACCAGGAAGAAAGTATTTACACGAAAGAAAATGCACTTCAAATAAACTGTCTACGTGCATTTTTTCCCTCCCCACCCAGCTTACCATCACTGGTAATGGTGAAATGGCAGGTCCTACTGTCTTGGCCCTGTCCCTCAGAATAATTCACTTATTAAACCCTCTGAAACCCAATGTGAGCTAATTTTGCTATTGTCTCGTAACTCTAGTGCTTAGTACAAGCTACATTTTTAATCTCCCATCATGTTTTTCTCTGTTTTTTTCAAGAAACCCAAATAACAGTACAACAAACACCTCCATGGATTGTCCTCCATGCGTTACTCACATGTTGTGAGAGCCCCTGTCTCAGCCAGGGCTGCCCATCACAGGGGGCTCAAGCCAAAGTCCTGCGCTCCTGCCAGACCATGGGCCCTGCTTACCTGCACAGCCTCTCTTGTACTCTAGCGGTCAGGTAGAAATGTTTTGCCATTTTGTTTTAGTCTTTGCAAAGAAACCACCAACTAATGTATGTCAATAGGTGTTTACAGATGCAGCCAGTGTAGTTCACCACTAACGGCTGATTGTGCTTCTCAGCTCAGTGAGAAATGGGAAAGGTGAGAGGCCCCTGGCACCGTGACACATGAAAGCAATGGCAATGAAAATTACTTTGTTAAAAACTCATCCTGTGTATGACTGCATCTGGACACATGGCTAAAGCTTTCTGGCTCTTACTGATGGTCATTGTAAACATGAGCTGCAGTCATAAGTTAATAAAGACATAGCATTTAGAAATAGCATATGAAATGTCCACTTTAGAAGTATTGTCTGGGGTATATGTCAGGAATGAAACATAAGTCTGTCTGGGCTTTTTGCCCAGGGGGAGTAAGAAAGCAAACAAAAATGGGCAGATGGGGAAGAGCTACAGGGAGGGGGAGCACCTGGGCCCAGCATTGTGGTCCTCAGGAGGCCTAATGACAGCACGGGAGGGACTGCGGTCAGCACCTGCACATGATAGGTAAAACTGATAACAATGTGTTGAGATATGTTTTGCCCCATCTACATTTCTGACAAGTACTCAGTAGGCCTATATCTGTCATAAATTATGAGTGACTTTGGCCATTATCACTTAGAGTCACTGGGGAAGCATTTGGTCCCCATCCTTGTTCCCAGATTCCACACTGGGTTGGGTTGGGGACTTCCCATCCCTGATGATTAATGCAACTGAACGACATTCAATTCCCGTTGCTCTCTCTCTCTTTTTTTTTTTTTTTGTTTCTTCTAAAGATCTCCCTGGAGACAGGACAAGGCATGATTTAAAGTTACAGGGACTCTTGCATCAATTCTTTCATTTCTGCCCATTATAAAGAAACAGTTTTAAAGGGGCTGTAATGCTGGTTAAAAAGAACTTGTGCTCGGCTGTCTTTCAGAAGTTAATATAATTATTGACCTTGGCTGAAAGAAGACAGAGCATGAATTTTTGCTGGCTAAGCTGCATTTCTTTTGAAGGTAGAAGGTCTTTTTGATCTATTCAATGTCGGTCTTTCAAAACTTTAAAACGTTGCATGTTTATCAGAAGAATCAGAAAGGACAGGAGATTTAATTGTCTTCAGAAACCATGTGTATCAAAAGGAAGCACCATGTTTTGGTTGCTAACGCGGTTAAAGAATGCCATAAACCCCTTTGCCTTTAATGCTGCAGTTGACAGTATCACTCATTGTGAGTTTATTTAAGAACTTGGAGGTCACACCAATGTGACTGCTCTGAAGTCAGGAAGTGGCCATGACCCTGGAGGTGGTAGCCTGTGTTGTCAGAAGAAGGGCAGGCGTGCTTCCTTTCTGGTCCTGGATGTGACCAAGGGGGGCTGTCCTCAGGTGCTGAGAGATCCCCGTGTAGCTGCTGAGGTCTGGAAAACTGATACCCACGTGTTTCTCAAGACTGATTTGAAACTAATTGACACAGCCAGTTATATTCAGATTTAGTTTCAGCCCACTGAGATCTTGGGTACCTTTCAAGTCCTTGACTTCCTTTAATTTGGTGGGGTGTCTAAACATTGCTTCTTTGCTTATCCCACAACTAGCTCTAGAGCAATTTTTTTTTCATTCATCATTTAGTCCGTCACTTTTCTGCTGATACTGATGAAAGCCATTTGCAGAGGTGGTCTGGATGCCTACAGCAAGCTCAGATCTGAGACACCAATGTTGCGTCACTCAAACCAGTAGGCAGCTTTGTCATTCAGGCACTTAATTATGAGCCGAACACTCACTTGACCTCTCATACTCTTGTTTCACTAATGAAACAAAACTTAGAGCAGTGACTGATGGGAGAGCTGCTGCAGTTTGGTTTCTATGAGCAGGAGTTTCCACTCATTTCATTTATCACACTAATGATCAGCTTTGGAGCCTAAACACAGGCTGCCTCACAGGAGTTGCATGGAAAACAGCATAATGTGCTAACGTGAGGTCCATGTGACAGAAAGGTTCACAGAGGCTGCCCACTTCATTTGGGCTTGGCAGTCCTGTTACACATGTGCTTTCTTGCACACTGCATTCTTAGAGAAGGATGGGGCTGTTAGGGACATGGAAGTGGCATTTAGCAATTGTGGTTTTACAGAGAGGGTCCCAGCTTGTCTTCTGGTACTCAGGTAATACTGATGCCTGCAGGATTTTTTTTCCCATAGCTTTTCATTTGTCTTGATGAAAACTGAAGTATGTCCTTAATACATACTAACTAACAGGGAACTATTTTTCTTTCCTAGTATTTGAGTGTCTCACAGTTTTAATGTATTTGTCTAGATGCATCCCTGTTTCAGGGTTGGGGAACAAAGGCACATGAAAGCCAGAGGAATTATTTCAAACTTATCCAGGTAGCCTAATGACATACTCTTGTGTGTGTGAACACGGAAAGTTTTGGTGGAGCAGGCCTTGAACCTCGGTCTTCTCTTTCCAGTGTGACCACTCTAGCTACATGACCACTTTCCTCCTTTGACACGTTCTTTTTCTTTCCTTTGCCACCTGACAGAAATACCTAATGTCACCTAACAATTTACATGCACTGCAATACGTATATCTTCTATAATAAACTTTTACAAGTTGCTAACTCACATGATGCTATCAACTCACCTGTCGTCCCAGCGTGTGCTGTTCCCTTGTTTGGCTGCGGGCGGTTTCCTTCTGGATTTACTCACATTTGTTGGTGTTCTCTGCAATACAGACAAGTTGGTAGGTCAAGACTAACGGAGTGCAAGCACACTTGGTCAAAGCATACTTCATTTTGGCTTGGCTTAGGTTTTTATGGTACAAGTAGGACCAAATGTTTATGGAATGCAGACAACTTCCTTTATTCTATTTCATCCTGCCTGGGAAGATGTATTTTCTGAATCTTATGTTGACCATCTTTATGAGTTGCTATTTTATCATCTTCAGGTAAAACTTATTTTCCTCCAAATGCTTTGGAATTATCTCAGGCAAGAGCCAAGTCAGCTGTGCTTTCTTGGCCTCTTCTTACTGTACTTTCAGTTCCCTGAGTTTATTCCAGGAGTTCTGTTTGCTTTGCTTTGAGTCTGTGTTGCTAGAAAGAAGATAAAGTGGAGCTGGGGAAGGAAGTAAACTTCCTACTAGGAGCCAGAAGAATATCCTTCATCATGAACATCTCCAGGAACTGTGATTTCTTTTTCTTGGGGAATGTATACTAAAAGCTTTCCGTTTGCATGTGTAAATGAATCAGATCAAATTTATCCCAAGCTGTCAAATTGTACTCTCAAGTTTGGTTCTCAGAATCACCCAAATGTTAATTTAACACAGAGCAGTGCTGTGTTTAGTGTCATGAAACCATGTCTCCTTTGTTTGTGGGTCTGGAAGAGCTCAGGTGTGAGTAGAGAGAAAGACCAACAGAGAGCTTGCTTAGGGCATGCATGAGGTATTAATCCTGCTGGAATGTAGAGAGAGATCTGTCTAAAGATGTCTGTCTGCCCTGGAATATTATAAGGGTATGTTCTGCAAGAGAAGGAAGTGAGAGAGTTAACCGAAAATTAGAAGTAGGAGAACAATCAAATTGCTCAAAACCAAATCACATCATAAAGGGGTGAAGCAATGAATTGCCTCACCTTGCAATATGGATTATAATGGAAGCTCTGTGACACCTGAGAGTGTAAGCTGCCCTGACTCGGAGCCGTTTGAAGCTGGTGTCTTGTGGAGTTGCAACTTGATAAATAAGCCGTTCTGCTCTTTTCTGGAAAGACTTCTTTGTTTTCTTTTCCCAGTTTCTCAAGCTCTTTGGAATGTATCTAATGATGTCCATCTAGGTTCGGCTTCATGACATGAACAGGGGAAAGCACTGCTCTCTAGTCTCATGACTATTAAAGATGAGTTATTAATATGTAAAGGGATTAACATTGGTGGTTTGCTGAGCCTTTTACCACCTGGTTTTTCAATTGTTCTTCCCACGTGAGTGTGAGCAGTACCAACACCTGGCCACTTCTGAAGTAGCCCGGAGTCTTCCCAGGGCAGGGCTGCTCCTGTGCTGCCTTCCCACTGCACCCCAGTGCTGACTTGCGATCAGCATGCGCGTAGGGGCTGATCCATTGCTTAAGGCTTCTTTGGGAACCCCAAAGAACAATAATATCCTGTTGACTAGGATTTTGCTATTTATATCCATCAGCTGAGCAGCCGCCTCCTCTGCCTGCTCCCTGGTTACCAGTGTGTAAGTCTCTTAGCCACGTGGTCTGTTGCATGGTTGACAAAACGATTTTTAATTTCAAGAGGAATTTGTTTGAGGCAATTAGAAAGGTAAATGCATTGATGAAAAAGGACTGAAGCTTTTCTTGCTCTGTTAACCTCTTAGTGTTTTGGACATAATGCAAACAGACCAGCAGGAAGCTAACCTAAAAATAAGGGGTATCATCAGAAAACAATACAAGCCTATAGCAATGCAAAGAGGAAAACAACTAGATCTCCTATAGGTATGTCTGTGGAGAAGTGCTGACATACATCTTCATCTTTCAGATTAAAGACCAAATCCTGCCACCCACATACTCTCCCAGCAGTTAATTCCTTTCTCTCTCTCTCTCTCTCTCTTTTTTTTTTTTTTCTTTTTCTTTTTTCCTGTAGCAGATTTTCAATCTACTTGAGTAGAAAAGGTGTCATCTTCTAGAAAAACCCTTCTCTGGCTTTGAAACATAGGAAAGGATATGTCAAATTTAGACTGGTATTTTCAAGGCTGCTTTTTTAAAAAGTGAGCTTTTTAAGAGAGGCTGCACAATTTATTTAAAAGAGAGATAATAGTCAAACCTGTGGGAGTCTGCTAGGGTGAAGTGAAAAGAAAGCAATTATTTCACTGGGACCTTTTTATAAAGATTTCTGAGGCTCCAGTCAGAAAGGAAAGTGTGCTAATAACTGCACTTAGTTAACTGGCATCAAGTCCAGTTGCTTTGGCTCCAAAACGGATAAACCTTGTCATGGGTGGAGAAGGAGGTTAAACATGATCTGAAGCAGAAACAGCCACTGCTTCTAGTTTGAGCTATTTTTATCTGTGTGAATGGGGATCGTGTAGTTCCCAAGTTCTGCTTTGGTGCCATCCCACATGCAGGTCTATGGACATGGTTTCCAGATTTTCTCTGAAGTCCCTGCTGGTGTACCCACCAGGGAAGCACCATGCAGCTCTTTGCTTCCCAGTTCCTTCTCCTCTGCATTTTGGGAATGTGATGGTTCTGCACAGTTCCTCTCTCCTGTGATAGCTCTTCCCAATGCTGCCTTTGAGGTTTTCTAATACGTGTACATGCTCCCTATTAATCCACTGCAAGCAAAATACAGGACGTGTTCAGCAATTAAAAGTGAACTGGGAATACTTGGAAAAAACAGTATGTTTTCTGAAACCATTTTTAATTATAATGAAAGCTTTGTGCATATAAAAAGTTTGGAGTATTTTTGATACCATCTGGATACCTAGGCTTGGACAGCAAATTGCTTGTGACATAGTGACGACAACGTATAATACTGTGTTCTTGCAACCCATGTCTCATTAATGTGGAAGTACATGGATTTTCCTGCAAAATGTTGATTCACCATCTGTGCTAGTATTATTTGCATGAAGTTAAAGACTGCCCTTTGTGTTGCAATTGCAGTGGACCCATTCTGTTCTTAAGGACTTGTCTCTCTTGGACCAAATGAGTAGGTCACAGAAGAAAAAACTACACCAAACAGTACTTATTGCTAATGGTTATTTACCTTACTTCCAATGGGAGAGCTGTTAAAATTTATTAAAAGTGGAACTCACAAGATTAAGTGACATTTTACTGTTGATCACACTTTCCATTTCTCATGCTTTGCCTTTAATTTGCTTACTTGGGCTGTAAACCCTGGGTCTTGGGGAAACTGTGAATTCTGTGTATGCCCCTTGTAGATGTCAAAACCTAAATTCACAAGTTTGTAAAGGACAGTAACATTGCTAGAATTAAAATGTCAGAGGTGGGAGCTGCACATTGAATGGTTTACATCTTGGTTTGAGTCATGTTCTTTCTCAATTCTAAAGTAGCTAAGAGATTATTTATTTTATGAACAAGGAATTAGCATTTTGAGTCTGGGCTAAGTCTGGGGGTCCTCAGTTTCATTTCATTTTTCTAGTGTCTTGAACTGCCCTCAATGGGAGGCCTGTTATATTTAATTAATAGTTGATATTTTTATACAGATGATGTTGCAAAACAGTTTGTCTCTTCACTGTAATGTGATTTGAAATACTCAAAGGATGTTTCACTTGCTGTGAAACTTTATTCCACTATCATGTAACTGATAGCTTCATTTATACTACCGAGTTTCATGAGACAATACTGATGGTTTCCAGACAAAGCATGTCTAAACCAGGGATCTTTAACCATCTTGTTTTTTATTCACATCTCCTGAGTCCTTCTGCTTTTTCATATTCTTGACCCTGAAAAATAAATGGATTATCTTTAAGAAAGAACATTAGCAGTAAAAATTCAATCTGCTTCAATAACTTCATGAACAGAGTATAACTTAGAACAGTACAATTAAGGGACAAATCTGTTTTCTTGCTCTTCCACTAGCTTTACAGAAGTAAACCTCAGCCTTTGGAGAAGAGCTGCTTTATGAAAGATATTGATCTACACTTTTATTAATGAGTTTTTAAGGTAATTTTGATGTATCTGTAAATAATACTAAAGGGGAAGGAAAGGGCTTAAAAAAAGAGATTCTTTCTGATGTGATGTAAAAAGTGACACAAAGTTATCAGTCAAGACTTCTAAGGGAGCTGCAGGAGAAGACGATTAAAACAGGACAAGAAGAAGATAGTTTCAGAGTTTCCTAAAGGGCTGGAGCAGGAAAGGCTGAAAGAACAGGAAGGCAACTGATCCCTCTGCTTTAGAGGCAAGTTCATCTCTCTGACGACTCAGTGAATGACTCTAGCTGGATAATATAACAAATTGGAAACAGCAATAGAGAAGCCTTTCTAAAGTCCTTGAAGTTAACTTCTGGTGGGGTCTAACAAAGTAGAAGCAGTAGTGGCTAGGAGTGCTTGCCAGACTATTATCAGAGAATTGGCTAGAGTAGCATATTCTGCACTAGAGTATGGGAATAGAAGAAACTTGAACGAGTAGCTAGATAAAAGCCTATGATTTTGCCTGCTGGGATGAGAAATCCTAGCTTTTTCAACGGGGACAGGGAAAAAGAGTTGGTTATGGCATAGGAAAATAAAAAATACTTTGATGAATATTTTTGATGGCTTAGATCTGCCAAATTAATGTACATATGCAAACCCCTGTAACATATATATAGAAACTGTTATGCCTTCATCCTCCCTTTTCGTCATATTAATATCCTTGCCTGCAACTGGGATCTGATCTTGCACCCACTGAATTTTTTGCCATTGAGCTCAGTTGGGCTAAATCAGGCTGCTGCAGCTGCGGAGCCACTCATTTCTGCTGGTCTCAAGTGCACAGTGGTTACATACAAAACGGTTACATGCGAAGGTGCAGGGCATACAGTGGGACTCCTCCATGGGCCACAATACAGCTACAGCCAGTTTATATATCTGTCTGCAGCCCAAAAACCTGAATATACAGAAATACATACCAGAACAAGATCCAGATACGTAGATGAGCCCGTATACTGGGCCTTGGTTGGCATATGGTCAGGTGGGCAGCAGCACATCTGTGCAGCAGGAGTGATGTGGAAGCCCCTAAGTGGATGTTACTACAGCTTTGTGTATTTGCCTAGTTGTAGGAGACATTATTATAGCTTCTGGACTACTCAGAAGAGCAATTAACAAGTCCAAAAGGTCTTGCCTCAAGGCTCTGACAAGCCATGAATTAAACATTTAATTCTGTATCCTGTCTCCCATTACTATAACATGTTTTTTCAGAAAATTGCGTAATGTCTTATTTTCCTCTTTAGATAAAAATTCAACAGCCTAGCGCCCATAGCAGGGGAATAGGAAAGTCTTTTAGTCGTCTCTTAACAACATACTTTTTTTTTTTTTTTTTTTTTTTTTTAAGGTGCTGGTTATGAAAGAAACATTTGTTTCCAGACCATAATATCTTAAGGCTATTCAGTACCTTCACTGATGAGAATCCTGAGAGCAATAGCAATCTGCTGGGCATTCAGCAGTAACAGCTGCTGCCTTCCTGATGCTATTAAAACACAGATTTAGCATTTATTTACTGTGCCACAGAGCAGTGAGCCTGGCTACAGCCACTGTGATATGATGTAGTTAAGGAGTAACAAAGCATGTGTCTTACATGAGTACACTCCAAAGTGAATCTAAATTAACTTTCATGAAAGTTGAACAACTAAACCACTCTAGATGTCAGCATGACATTCCTCTGCAGAACTAAGGTGGCTCTACTTTAACTTTTCATGGCTGAATGTAAAATGAATTACGGATGCTTTTTCTAGGTGCAGATTACCTCTGTAGGTGTTTTCCTTGAGATGAGGTCCCAGCTGCTAGCACTGCCCACTTGAAGCCAACCAAAGTCCGTGGCAGAGGAGGTGGATGCCAGGCAAGCTGTGATGCCCACCTGCCTGGAGGCCAGCAGCACACCAAGGGACATGTCACCAGCCAGAGAGGGGCTGAGGGAAGTGGGGGACAGTGGCAGGGACCTGGAATGGGCCAAGTGTGTGCTTTGCAGCAGGATGAATGCCTTTGGAGCTGTGGTGAGTCCCAGAGACAGTGGCTGGAGGCTGTGCCCAGAGGCACTGGCAGAGGAGAGGTTTGGCTGGGAAGGCTGAGCAGAGAGCCCTGTCCTGCCCTGGTGGTAGAAGTGACGCTAATGCGCGTGTAATTCTGTCTCTTGCTTTTGTCATTGCCTTGGGGCAGTGAGGAGGAGTTGCTATGTGGCTCCTCTAAACACAAACAGGCTAGGAAAGAAATTCCAGAGCATTTCCATGCATTTCTGCCTCAACAAGAAAGTCACTGAGGGATGCCTGAGCTTTTAATGACAAGGATGCTTACCAAGGGCCACATCTGTGTGTAGGGGTATGTTTACTGTGCAGTTGACAAGGCAGAGTGATATACCTTAATGTGCTAGTTCCCTCAAAACAGCTTATTAATCTTTTTCCGGACTTGGGGATGCTCCAGGGAAACCTCCTCTTCCCTAAACTCTGCTGGGTATCCCTACACCACCCCATGGCTACACCTTACCTGTTTGCCTGGTAATCCATGCCATATAATTATTTCTCCAACCTCTCAGAAAATGCTGTCCTAATTCAATATCATGCCAGCGAATGTGGAATGATAAATCGCTTTCAGTGCCCAAGGAGCTTGTTGCTGCCTCGCAGGGGTCCCCAAGGTGCCCTGCGTGCCCACCGGGGAGCAGCTCACTTCACAGATCAGTTATGTGGGGCACAGGCCCGCCTACGCTGGTGACAGTAATTCTAAACAGCGTCATCTTGGTGGTAATTTGGTCCCAGAGCCCGTGGCTTTGCTGCTGGGGGTTCTCTGCAGATGCTGGCTTTGCAGTGTGTGGGTGGAGGAACTTGCAGATCCAATGCCCACGCCAGCAAAATGCTATCATCTGTGTTTCCAGTACTGGTGCTCCTCTGTTTTTTTTTTTTTGTCCTTCTGCACTGAGAACCTTGTTTAGCTGCAAAAGTAAATTATAAACTGAGGCTGCTCTGTAACTCCCAGTCAATGCAGAATTTAATTGTTAGGATGATAAATATTTGAGCAGTAAAGTTGCTGCCATGGTATAAGCTATGTAAGGTTTGCAGGGAGAGGTAATGTCTTTTATTAGGCTGGCTGATAAGTTGCTCTGTTGTTTTTCCAGCTCCTGTTTGTTGGCCTAATAAAAGCTACTACCTCACCTCAGTCTTCTTTGTTGTGGCACACTTATCTTTGTAATAGAAATCAATGAAATTAGCCCTGTGCCTTGCTGACCGCAAACTATGAAACAAACAAACAAATTCAAGGTTAGTTTGAATAAATCCAGATTATTTGTTGCCTTGCATATGTTGTTCTTTAATTTGTTACTATTGAAGAGGGGAAAAAAAAGGTCTTTCATTTATATACTCTTGAAAATATATCATGGCTTTGGTAGCATGACTACACATAAGTAAGATTACAGCCGTGACTGACTGAGAATAAAAATTTAGCAAAAATCACAGACAAGGCCTGGTCTGACTACTAAAGCCAATGTTGCTGCAAAAAGTGAAATTTTGGCTTTGGTAGGTAGCAGATGGATGGATTAAATTGAACCGTAGGCAGGATGGCGTTGTCTAGTTATGCTACCATAACCCGAGTCTGCTGGTCCCTGAGCAGAGTCCCGCAGAACTGTTTCATGACAAAAAACAATGTGTATAATATGCCTGTGCAGTCTGTAGCCTTGTTAGCGATTCAGGCATGTATAATATGTCAAAACAAGAGGTTCCATTGCTCGCAATGTAAATACTACAAATCACACAAACATTTTCCCTTGCTCTTTTGACTCTGTAGGGCGAGGCCTATTTGAAGTTCAGCTTACCTGGGTTTACTCATGCAGGGCAAATACCTGGAGAGCACTCCAGGAGGATACAAGTGAGGGCCTACCAAGGCCTCTCCAGGCTGCCGGCCTAGTTACAGGAGCAGCCGTGGGACTGAATTCACCTTTCCTGCTCCTGCCGAGGCCAGGAGAGCAGTCAAAGTGGAAATGTGTTTACTGGAGCAAGATGCAATTTACTAACGAGAGTCACATTTGGGAGATCTTCGGTGTAAATAGCAGGGGGGTTGTTTGGAAGGCTCACTGGGAAACCATGTTGGCAAGTGTTGCCTTGATAAAAATTCAGTCTACTCATGTCTGCTGTCACCGTAACTGCTTGTATGACATGCCTGGGAAGTCCCTTGTGTTGCCTTCATCCCCGCTCAAGTTGTCTTTTTCATCGCTGCAAATTTTAATGGCAAACACCTTGAGCTGTGGTGGTTTCCAGTGACTGGGTGCGATTTCTACACCTAGCCATCCTGGCTGATGAGGCCCCCAGGGCTCTCTTTACCATTTTGGCATTTCTCCCTCTCAGTCCCAAGCTGTCTGTGAGTTGGATGTCCTAGGCTAAGCACATAGATTTCCTCTGGAGCTGTGATTTTTCATTGTCTGCAGTTATTGACAAAATAGTTGTGCAGATATGTAAAATCCATATTTTAAACACATGAATTGCTACTATCCTGGCCGTGGTACCAAGCACAAGTCCTTTAGAAATGGACCAATATAGGCCATGAGGGAGTCACTGTTTTCAGTGGGGGTAGGAGATAACAGGAGTGTTTGTCCTCCCTTGCCGTGGCTGGCTGTTCACCCAGCTACCTGGAAGTTTCTCCTTGTCATGCTGGGTCACATGGAGCCCATCCGGCCTGCAGGCTGACTGTAAAACAGAGCCCTCCATTTTTTTTCAAATTGACTTGCACACAACGAGGAGAATTTCCCCATTCCCATTTTCATTTCCTTGAATCTCAGGGATGGGGCGAATGCAGAGGTCACCCCGATTTCCTTTTGGAAACACTAATCCTTTTCTGCAAACACTCATCCTTTTCTGGCAAACAAGAGCTGCCCTGCTCACGAGGAGCCCATGGTCCTGTCAGACTGCCCTTATGCACCGCGCACGCTACCAGAGCATGTGAAAGGGCAGTGTTCTCCGCAGAGCCTCCTTCATCATGTATAAATGCTGCCTTGTTTAGGCGGCTTGGCTATTTGTTTTTATTTCATTTTGCCAGCATAAACTCCTTTCATTTTTCTCCCATGGTGTTTACAGAAGATTGTGGTCCCATTAATCACCTGCATTCCTTGCTCACTGCATCTGCCTTGGAAACCTCCAGATTTACTCATCTGCACTCGGAGCACCAATTCCCACCTGCCACTGTATTCTGAATTCAGCCGTCTCTGCCTGCCCAGATTTGAGTTCCTTGTTTTCTTTCCTAATGCAGATTGAATAGCTAGTGCTTATCAACAGTTAAAATTATACTTATTAAAATTAAGTCATTTGGGTTAATGCTGAATTTCTCTCTAGGGGAAATAGGACAATTGAGTGAAAAAAATCCTGGATATGGTCAGGATGTTCATTCTTGGGACAGGACAAGATTCTCTGGTTTCTTTGGATGAGATCCATTAATGCTTTGTGTAGAAAGCCCAGAAAGCATTTTGCTGTGGAAAAGAACAAACGGGTCTACCAAATCTGAGTTTCTGTTGATTTCAAAATAAGTTGTCAGGTGATTTCAGTTTTTGGTGTGTGTTTGTGTTTTTTTTTTCCCCATTTTCTTACATTGTTCCATTCTTTTCCTATTCCCCATCCCACCAGCAAGAATCATTAAATAACGTCTGACAAAATCAGAGATATGGTGGTTGTAAACCTGTCCCTGCAGAGCTTGTTGCTTTCATAGCAAAGCACTCAGCATGGAGCAGGAGCCAGCTCCTAGTCCTTACTCTGAAAAAAATCCTTCTCATGTCAAAGGGATATTTTACTTATGCACTACTTTAATAATGCTCAAAATGTAACTTTGTTCTAATGATATTAACTGTTTTTAAACAACCATTGAAGTGGTATTCAAAAAAAACAGTGGAAATCCCCGACAACTCCTACTCATGAAGGTGTTAACTCTTTCCAAGAGCAGCCTGGCTGTGGTCTCTCTGTCACTTCTACCCTAACATGACGTGCCACCTAGTACATGTCTCAACTGTGTTGAACTTGTCTGGAAGTAGACTGGAAGTGCTTCAGGGTAGCGGCTTTGTGTGTGTGTACATAGCTATGCAGTCTGGATCAAGCTCTTTCTGATTTTCAGCTCTGCTAATAATTAACCCTCGGCTAGTAATAACTATCCAGCATAATGATAACCACACCACTGGCTCTTGTCCATAAGGTTACTAGGTACTACACGGCAGATCTTGTCCACTTAAATCTGAGAGCTGATGTCTGCAGATGTGAATGAATGTTAAAGCATCTAAATCTGGGCACTTTCCAGTATCTTTTTCCAAATTCTGTTACTTTATAGGCAGATCTCAGTTCATCTGTATTTTGATCTGTTACACCAGCCCTGAAGAACTTTCTTCTTGCAGAGACTTCATTAAAGCTCTTGAGCACACATTGCGGGCTCTGCTCTAATGTTTGCATTAGTGATGGTGCTTTTTCATGTTAAACTGGTTTGACCATAAACTGTGTGAGATTAAGTCCAGATCTGTTTTATCTAGATGGCTTTTCTCACTTCCATGCTATGTGAAGGTGAGTAGGCAAAGCAGCAGTTGTATTTCTATGTTTTTAATCAGTCTTTCTGCCAGACTTCTTGAGGTATGTAACACACAAGCAGGCAGCAAGGCTGTGTACTGCCGCCGATCACTGATGCTTTGGCAGCTCATGTAGGAAACATTAGTAAGAGGTGCAGAATTTAATGTAATTTGTGCTTTAAATATAATCTGCTGTAAATATCAGCTGCTCAATCTTGATTCCCTTGCCCTGACTGCATTCCCTCAACTGATTGCCATAGGAGCCAAAATCCTGGCACACAAGACTCGGCTGCTGAGCTGCACGACTGAGTCTCATTCTGATGGATAAAACTCAGCGAGGAGAAACTTCTCGCTGGAAATCAAAGGCAGCTAACACAGATGGGGAAGGGGGAGCACAGAGTCTTCTTGCCTCCCTGCCTGCTGTTTGACTGGAGCAGTGACCCCGGGTCTCACCTCACAGATGGTCTGTCCTGAGTCTCCCAAGCAGCCAATTTATGGCCTCTCCCTAAGTGCATGTGTGAAGGAAGGGGAAAACTGAGCTGGTTTTAATCGTGTGTTTCTAAGCAACCAGGTAATTCTCTGCAGCCTGTCCCTAAAGGGAAATTCCTGTTTCCCTGCACCTCTGCTCAGCTGCTGCAGATGATGCCTTCTCTGCTTTCTCCAGGTCCTGGTACGGGGGGAACTGCTGCAGACAAGTCAGAGAAGGGTTAAAGCTTTTCAATATTTTTCCAAATGTCGTGGGGGAGGGTGAGGAAGCACAAAAAGGGAGCTTTGTTCAGAGTGGCCATACACTGCGTGTAACAGGTAAGGGGGTGCAAGTCCTGTCTGCAGTAAAACTTCTGCTGTGAAGTTCTGCTGGTGATAAAATGACTGAATTCTGGTTTCAGTCTGTTTGAGCTTCTCAGAGTGACTATAAGAATTAACCTTCTATTAATAAAAGATCAATGAACTTGAGACTGTAGAGATAAGAGTTGGAGGAAATAGAAATCAAATGAGATCCCTGAGCTTCTCCCCTACCTGAAGAATGGGGATGCCTGGTAGGGGCTCCAGAGTAGTTGTTAGATTTACAAAGAGTTTTCTTTAAGGATGCCACATGAGCTATACACAAACAGTTATACTACAGGGTCTAGTACCTGCTAAGCCCCACTAGTAAAAGTGATGTGTGGTGAACCCAGAGGTGTGCTGGCTTCGTGCAGTAACTGGGCAATTAACCCGAGTCTCGGCTGCAACCTCAGTGGGGAACCTCAGTGCCTGTTCAATGAAGTGGGGTTGAAGAACTTGAGAAATGTTCAACAGGAGGGGATATGGTTAACAGAAATGGGCATGCCTTGGCCATGCAGAAGGGATGCACCACTGACACCTGGTTTGGATTTTGACATGCCAGGTGTTTGGCAATCTGAAACTCAGCTGAGAACCAGTCCCTGTTGTCCTTTGTTGTGTGTATTGACTAATATGTGCTATTGGCCACTGTTACAAATGAGGTGCTAGGTCTGACCAACACTTAGGTCAGATCCAGCCTGATCACTGTCCAGAAAAATTCATGGTTAAACCACACTGCATGAGGGTTTTACAGTTTAGTTGGCCAAATGCTGGGGGCAAATTTCTTTAGAATAAGTCTGCAAGCCTGATGCGTTTAAGCCTGTAACAGGCACGTGCTTTTATAGGGTGGGGTATTGGAAGAGGTTAACTTTGACGATATCACTTCAAAGTGCACTGTGGTGTGAGCTGGAATTTGTGGGAAGGGTGCTTGTGAGAGGAGTTGCCTTTGGCTGAGGTGCTGATCAGGCAGGGGGCTTACCCTGTGCACCTCCTCCATGACCCCATGATAAACATGAAGTCACACTTCCGTAATGCCAAATAGCTTTTTCCTTGCATCACCCTGGTACTTCACTGGTTTGTCTGCTTGTTACAACTGGAGATTCACATAGACAGCAATCATATACCCTGCCTGTGGTGCATCCTGCACAGGGGTTAGCCTTGCAAGGGAACGGGCACAACAGTTCTGCACAGAGCCGAGCGGCTCTTATTTCAAGGCAGGAAGTGTTGTCAGGGTAGATTATGTGAAATTGCCAGGAAATCTTCCAGCGAACTCATTTTACTGGTGAGCCTGGATACCTTTATCTGTTTTCATGTAGCCGTAGCCATGTATGCGTTGTGGGGTGGTGTTTCACAGGCTCGTGCTCTGAGTTCAGGTGTCTAACAAATATCAGGGCAGCAGATCTGTGCCATTACGTGAGGGTGTGTGCGGGTACCGAGGAGCAGCGGCTGGCTGATGGCTGGCAGTCTGTACAGTAATAAGAAGCACAATGAATTTCTTCTCCTCTTGTACCTTTGTTGAAGATCAGACCATGGGCAAAAGGAAAGATTAATGGGCAGGAAGTGCCTGAGAAGGCAGAGAGATTAAAGCTGTTGTAATTTTGGTTTGGGAACACGGTGGAAATATTCTAGCTGACACCACCAGAGCTGTGTTTGAGGTAGCTGTTTTGTGTCAGGCGTGTCTCCTCTCAGCACCAACAAGGGCTTTCATCTGTCCTTAAATTAGTGTTAATTACATGTCATTAATTTTTTAAAACAGCAAAATGCAGCTGAAAGCAATTTTTCCTAATTGCTAATTTGTGGACGTACACCCAAATTGGTAATCTCTTTATCAGAATACCCAGTTCTCACTGACGTCAGTCAGTGTGCTTTTGCCATCATTTTTTTATTTCAGGTTTAGATCCCATGCTAGTTACTCTTTTAGTGGCTTCTTTAAAAGCTACTAAATCTTTTCCTCCAAGTGCTGTGATTGTCTTGAAAGCGTGACCTTGTTAACTGCTAACAAGGTCACAGTACAGAGAAAATCTTCTTTGGTTTTAGAAGTAAGACTTTAATGGCAGCTATTGACTTTGAAAATAGCTCAACTTAATTCTTGGAAAATGCACTTAGATAGGCACCTGAAGTTCTGTTGGACATTGATTTCTTCTGTGAACACTACCATCAGTCTTCAGTAAGCTAAAGAACATACAGACCACTGTTCTTCAGTTGATAAATTGATGGTACTGTTCAACACTGGCCTCTGCACTCTGTAGTCTCAGATTGTTTGGGACTTAAAAAATTTAATTCAGAGATATTATGGCTTCTTATCCCAACTGTGTGTTTTCAGCCTTGCCAGTCTAGGAAAGATTCAAAGCTGCCAAATTCTGCCAGTGGAGAATGGCCTTTCCGATACTGCAGACACAGCCTGGATGAACAGATGGTTAGGTGGGCTGAAAACTGCCAGGACCACCTTTGGCTGGAGTGCAAGAGATCAAAGGGTTGACATCCAGCTGGCACCAGGTAGTAAGCAGTTTTTGTGGCTCAGTGTGGGGAGCCACAGTGCTTCACATTTCCATCATCAAGCTGTTGAAGTCACAGTGTGCCTTCCACAAACCTGTTGATGACACTTAATTAGGGGGGAGCAACTGACTTGCCAGGTGGGAGAGCCCAAGTCCAGAGGAATAAACCTGGGGAGTAGGCCAACATGAAGCTCACAGAGCTCAGTAAGAAAAGATATAATGTTTTGCACCTGGGGCAGGATAAAACCTTGCATTGGTAGAGGCTGGGAAGTGGCTGGATGACTTGTAGCCCTGCTGATAAGGATGTGGCTATTACAGTAGATGCCAGAAGGTATCAGGAAACAACCCAGCAGTGCACCCTGACTGCAAATAACAGGAACCCTCGACTGGGCTGCATTGCTCAGTAACATATTGTGCTTGCTTGATACTGGTGAGGAATGCTGTGACTGACTGTGGGCCCCCGAGGTCAAAAGGGATGTGGAGAAGGTCCAGTGAAAGACTGCAAAGATGGTAAGGTGACCAGGGCACATCCCAGGAAAATACGTTATGGGATATAAGCTTGTTTAGTCTGGAGAAATGCAGGCTAAGGGAGGAATTTAGCTACTGGAGGAATCCAGTTACTATCTGAAGGGCAGTTACAGGAAGCCAGACTCTTCCTAGTGGTGCCAGACAGTGCAACGAGGGGCAGTAGCCTCACTTGGTTGCTTGGTTGGGCATTGGAAGAAGCTTCCTCACTGGGAGGCTGGAGGCCACGTGATCTCCATCTCTGGAGGTTTTGAAGGCTTGGCAAGCTGTAATCTCATGTTGGGAATAGTCCTGCTCTGAGCAGGAGGTTGGGAGAGAGACTTCCAGAGGTCCCTTCCATCTGGCATACCTGTGGCTGCGTGAGGAGTGATGCAACGTGCGTTTGGCCTGTGTTTTCACAGTGTTCCTCTTGAACTCTGCCTGCTCACAGTTCCAAAGGAGACCTGAAAAAATATTGATGTGCTAATGCAGAAAAAATGTTAATGGGCAATTACCACTTGTTAAAACAATTGCTTTTCTTTGTCTAAAATAGCCCAGCTTTTTAAAAGAACTAAGGGAGGAAATGCAAGTGATTTTTATGCCACCTAATTTACTGCTGTGACAGCTCTGCCCACCCTGCTCTGGAGAAATGCAGTGCCTCAAGTGCTCAGGATTTTGTCCCGAAGACGAGGAACTGCGCCTGAGCACCATGTCCTCACCACACACTGACCTTTGGGCTGGTGTTCCTATACCTGGCAAATCCCAACTGCGATGGGACCTTGGAGGTTCACCTCAGAGAGTATTGGTTGTGACTGATGCTGAAATGCTGCATCCTACGGCAGCGAGGACTCATTGGTATGTGGAGGCAGAGACTCCTCCGTGGTGTCTTCAGGTGTTGTAGTTCAGCGTACTGAACTGAGCATTCAAAAAGGCTTTGTCTTCAGAAGCTCTTCTCTAATTTTTTCAGGTCCTCGCCTCAAATTATAGATCCACCTCTTATTCTGAGGTATATTCGTAGACCTTTTCTTCCCACTCCTAAGGTTAAGAGGACTTCTGATTGTGCCACTGGCACATGAAAGTTGCCCGCTCTGCTACAGACTCCACACGTGTGTGGGCAGCAGAGCTCCTCTTCATCACTGGGCTGTGAAACAGATTTCTGGAGCAAAGGTGCATTTGTTCCACCTGCCATCCTGCCTGGTAGGTATGTGCCCATCTGGTCTCAGTGAACCCAGCAGTGGTGGGCTGGGCTGGCAGCAGTGAGCCCCCTTGCCCAGGACCACCACCAGCAGCAAACTTGCTCATGCTTTGGCACAAGCAGGGTTTTTAGTTGGCTTCACCTGTGGAGGCAGATTTTGCAGGCACAGTCTATATTTAGCCAGCTTCTGTTTGTGCAGCATTAAGTCACTGGAACAAGATAAGTTTATTGTTTATTTTCCACTGGTGTGGCATCTTGCAGCTAATGAAAGTCAAATCCCACAGCCTGTGCGCTGCTCTTGTTTGGCTGTGTGTGGCGTGTTTCATCCTGGAGCTGCTTGCGAAATCAGTCTGAGAGAGAGGGAATCCTCCTCTGCCCGTGCCGTGCCACCGGCGTGGTGTGAGGACAGCTGTGAGACCAGCTGTGCAAGGCAGGGACGTGCCTGCACGCTGCATGTGTTTCCCAGCTTGGAGCTGGGGTGATTTGGGATCAGTGGGTGTGCGTTTTGCACATCAGAACCCCAGTGCCAGCCTGCTCTGCATATGTCTGGGTGATTGATCTTTTGCTCTTCTATTTTTTGTATGTGAAAATCTTGACCTGTTAGATGTTTTCCTGCTCCTAACTAAAGATTTAATTCTTGCACAGAGTGCGTAGTGCCTCTAAATTATTCATTCCCTCAGATTTGAAATAACCAATATAGAGGATCCTTTTATGGTTAGCTGGATTTAAAAGGCAGCAGCCCCTTGTGATACTAATATTTAATGCATGAGCGGGGATAAATCCTGCTATCAGGCCTCCTGAGATGGTGCATCAGCTGCCTTTGGGCAGTGTAATGCCTGGATGCCTGAGGGGCATTTTGTTCATTTTGTCCTGACCTGAAATATTATAGCTGGCGTGACTGGATAAGTGCAACGCTCCGCTAAGCACTGCTATCTCAGAGCAGCATCACAGATGTGCTATGCATAGTCCTGCCTCTCTAGCTTGTTGTCTGGTAAGGGAACTACCTCTACAGATCTGTGATGGTTTATCTCCTGTGAGAAGGAGAGGAAGAACAGGGAAAGGAAGAGGTACAGATAACTGTGTACCCAGATTACAGGCAAGATCAAAGCCTGGATGGGGAAATAAGCATTAGGAAAACAGTGGAGGGAAGATAAATGCAAAGAAGGCAAGGAGGAAGGTGGCTCTCGATCCTTACGTATCCAGCCACTTGTGAAAAACAAGTTCTTACATCTTTGGGGGTAGAATTGGGATGAGCCACCAACAAAATGTGTAATTTAACTGTTATAAACCAACAGTGTCTACACTATATTCTGTAGCTAACCACAGAATAGGCAGAGGAAAAGGATTAGGGACAGAATGGAGAGAGAAAATAAACTCTTGAAATGAGGACTTCTCGTAATGCAGGCACAGTGTCTCTTAGCAGCTCTGTGAATACACAGGAGAGAATGGACAGTCACATCCATTGAACTTCTTAGGTTCATATCACAGCTGTCTGTTACATGTTTAGATGTTTTTAATAGTCTCAAGAATCTTAAGTTTTTGTCAGTTGTTCTTTCACAGGCATGCAATCAAAATATTAGCTTTCATGCTGCGATCTTGCAAAGTGCTTCTGAAAGGTAGCGGCAGTGGGGCACAAAGACTAATTAACTTGTTTGCTTCTCTCCTGTTGGCAGGATATCTTGGCAACCCTCTGCTCTAACTACCAAACTACAAATATTTCCAAAAATGCAGCTATTAGAGACATCCACAGGATCGCTGAGTATTTAATTAAACATATCATAGTTTTCAGTCCTGGGTGAAGACTCATGCTTTGTTTATTGAGTGTCTCCAGTCTGGACAGCAGCAAAAATCTGTGTGATGTATGTGTGACTCAGGAGACTAAATAAAATGGCTCAAGGGCTATTAAGACATAGTTTTACATACAGTTTAAATAGAAATAAACCAGTGCTGCTGCCAAGAGAGGCAGAGCTCTAACACACCCTTTTCCCCCTTGGCTCATACAGGCACAAGTGTTTGTGTGACTGTGCAGTGAATTGGATCGAGTGACCGAGTTAAAATAAACCCTTTTGTCCACCAGGTTAATTTTAGCTGGGATCAAATCCTGCATCTGGTTTCCCATGGAGTCACAGACAGGTTTAGTCCGCTCTTCCCTATCTCCCACTTTGCTTAGGCTGTTTGGGTTTGTGAACTGCTGGAGAACATTAAGCAAATCTTTGTGAAAGGACTATTTGCATGCCCTCATGGGGTATGTAAACTGTGAATCTGTGATAAAGGTAGGAAAAAACAGATGTGGCACTACACATCGAGTTCAGTCGTGTAGTACTAAAGGACAAAATAGAAAGCAAGCTGCTGTTCTGCTAGGGCTCTTCTTCCTCAAGAGATACTGATTGCTCTTGCAGACTTGCAGTTGTGAGTGAAATAAATGTTATGTGACGGATGAAGCCCGGTGTAGGCAGTTAGTTCTCCATTTATGTTTCTACTTTTGATTACTTCCCAGGATGAAGATTTGAATCTATCCACATTAACACTTCTAAGTCATAGTGATGGTTAAATGCTTTAGTTACTGTCTGCTGTTTACAAGACCAGGTAATACTGGATGACTTGTAATTGAGTTATAAACCTATTCAAATATGATATTCATATTAAAAGTAGTAGATCCAACCTATTTGCTTTTAAAGACTCTCTCTTGCTACCTTTCCTGAGAATATTACTTTCCTTGAGAATAAGCTCTGATCCAGACTCTCCCCAGCCAAGATATGTACAGACATAAGGCTTTAGCTTTGCTTCCAGACCTTTTTCAATGGGCAAAGTGGGACAGAATCTGATTTTCTTGTTCCTCTTTCTGATACCTGCGGTGGCTCTGACAGCAAGTCTGAGGCTGTCCTGGGTTGGATAGAAGCTGCTTGTGCTAAAATACAAGATGAACCAAGAGCAAACTTCGTGTTAGGTTTTTCTCTCTACCTACCCAGCTCATCACTGTTAATACTGAATGTGTGTTGTTACTGTACAATAAAGCAACACAGAGGTGAGCCATATCACACGTGTGCTCACTATTCCTGCTCTGATGAATTCACCAGAATGTGCAAACGAATAGTTTGGTGGTTTTATCCTTATATGCCAGCTGCTAGAGACCAGAAAATAACTGATGTGGTCTAAAACTTGGTTGTACAAAGTTAACTTGCAGCTTGTTTTAAATAATAAAGCAGGTAGGATAGGTTTGTATTAGTTTAGCATTTTGTATGATGTGGCTTTTTAAAAAAATCTGGTTCTTCAAGCTTTAGGATGGATTTACTGTACTGTTGAACTACAGCGTTGTTCTTTGCTGCTTATGCTATTAAGTTACTGTGTTTATCTCTGAAGATAATGAAAATGAACTAAAAATCGATTTTCCTTTGCAAAGCTTTTAGGAGGCAGACTCTTGTCTACGGAAGACAGCCTCAACCCTTACGTAGAATAAGTATTTGAATAAAACACATTTATTCTTAGGTATTTTCAGGAAAAAAATAATAAAACCTACATCTTGGCCCCAAATTATTGTGGGAAATGCAGAAATTGAATGCATATGGGGGAAAAAACACACTGTTCATAATTTCTTTTCATAGAATCATAGAATATCCTGAGTTGGAAGGGACCCTTAAGGATCATCAAGTCCAACTCTTGACACCGCACAGGTCTACCCAAAAGTTCAGACCATGTGACTAAGTGCACAGTCCAATCTCTTCTTAAATTCAGACAGTCTCGGTGCAGTGACCACTTCCCTGGGGAGCCTGTTCCAGTGTGCAACCACCCTCTCTGTGAAGAACCCCCTCCTGATGTCAAGCCTAAATTTCCCCTGCCTCAGCTTAACCCCGTTCCCGCGGGTCCTGTCACTAGTGTTAATGGAGAAAAGGTCTCCTGCCTCTCAACACCCCCTTACGAGGAAGTTGTAGACTGTGATGAGGTCTCCCCTCAGCCTCCTCTTCTCCAGGCTGAACAGGCCCAGTGACCTCAGCCGTTCTTCGTACGTCTTCCCCTCCAGGCCTTTCACCATCTTCGTAGCCCTCCTCTGGACACTCTCCAACAGTTTCATGTCCTTTTTATACTGTGGTGCCCAGAACTGCACACAGTACTCGAGGTGAGGCCGCACCAGCACAGAGTAGAGCGGGACAATCACCTCCCTTGACCTACTAGCGATGCCGTGCTTTTCTTGTCTTGTGTCTTGGAAACATCGATAATTGTTAAAATACATAGCACAATTTTGATAAGTGTAGGGGTGTGTTTTTTCTTGAAAACATTAATCAAATACTTCAGCTGTTTCAGAGTGTCTGTTTTAGCTGGCAAGGGGATAAAAGATGATGGAAATAATCATATTAAAAAATCTGCCAGAAAACTCTGGCAGATTACTAAAGAAATACCCAGTAAGACATCTCAACAGTTTGTTAAAGAAGAGGTATATTGTTTGGGCTCCTAACATCCAGGTGATCTGGAATCTCCAAATACCGCTTGGGGCCCAGGAAGTGCAGCAGGTATGTGCCCTGTCCCACGAGCACTACAGCTCTCCCTGTGGCAGCCTCTTACCTCCTTCCCTTCCTGTTTGTGTGCTGGGAGAGGAGAGTCTGAGGGCTCCATCTGCAAACATGGCTGCAGGGCTTTTATCCCATTCACAGTTTAAAGATATTTTGCTACTAGCAGGATTAGTTTTTGTTGTTTGTTTTTTAATTTAAAAAGATCTTTCTGATAGGTAGAATAAAATAGTTAAAGATTCAACAGATTTCTTCATTCCTTATAATTCAGTAAAACTCAGTATACTCCACATTTTTGAAAATAGTTCTGAAGCATAGTATAAATTTAACCAAAACATACAGAAACTTAATATTTCAGTAAAGTGCAGTTGGATTGTATTTTTTTTTTTTTTGGAGCTACAAAAATACATGAGATGTTGACACTGATAAGAAGAGAAAATCTGTAGACTGATACATTTTAATAATGCACATAAATCCTTCCTTCTCTCTCTCTTTTTCCTTCCCATCCAGAATCCTCTTGGCATGGAAAAGTGTTACGTTCTGTCACTTAGCAATTGCTTGGCCCTTTCTGATGTGTTCTGTTTTACTTATTTTGGGGCAGAAGCTCTGAGCTGTTGACTAATCCTATAAGGAGATGTATCCAAATTATATAGCAGGAGTCGTAATTCCTCTTGGAAATCTCAATAAAAAGCACTTAATTGACTAATGCACAGTTGACAGCTTTTTAAATGAAGTGGCAGATAGAGCTGTTTGCTAATTGTTGAAATATTTTAAAGTTTAAAATGTAATGCTGCTTCTGTAGGGAAGCTGCTCATGCCACTGAAGTATTTACAGTGCTGGTCTGCCGTGCTTGCTTTTTTATCCAGTTTTCATATGTATGCAGAAAAAAAAATGAAGTATAAAATGCTTGTGATTTGCATTTACATTTTCCTTGAATAAAAGGAGATGATTTTTTTTTGTTACAATATTGTCAAGGGACATTCCTAGTGGAAGTCAGATTACCAATTCTGGAGAAAGCCTGAGAAGTGCCATGTTTATGCAGAAGCACGAGAACTGCTGAAAAGCAAGTTGGGGCAACTTGCATTCAATTTCAAGGAAGAAACCCAAGTTACAGAGGGGAGGAATTTGGTGGAGTATGACTGAGACAGACTGTGTGCCCCTGGTAAGATAGAAGAAATACTTGCAGTGCTTCCTCACTCTGGTCTTGGAATTAGCCTGGATCTTTCTGAAAGTGGCCTTTACTCATCTTTTCTGAAACTTGGTATTTTCCAGTACTTGGTATGCAATCTAGCAAATAAAGAATAGAAAGGGAACGAAAAGTAGCAATACTTAGAAGAGTATACATCCAGCATAAACTAGCTGGAAAAATGGTTTTCCTGTCAACAGATACTTGTGAGCATGTGGAATCAAGAATGGATCCTGAGTGCAGAGGGGACCATATGGGAAAAATAAATAAATTAATTAATTAATTAAAAGCCTTATTCAATTGTGCTGTCCACTGGTAGAATGGTGGAGGTGACAAGATGGTGAATCTAAAGTATTTCTTTCTTCTATTTAAAGTATTTGTTCTATTAATTTTTAATAGGCTGTACTTCTGAGGGAAAAGTATGCAGGTTGTTTTTTTCTTTTCTGACTTGACTCAAAGAGCAGAAGAGGGATGGATGGTGGGATAATCTGTGGTACATGTGACTTTGTATCCCATGAAAAATTGAGGAACAGATTCAATCCTTGCGAAATGCCTGTAAATAGCAAAGCCAGCTGAACTCTTAAGAGAAAGGGTAAAATAATACCAGTTACTAGTGTGGAAGAAGCTTCCAGGCTGCAATTAAAGGAGCTCAAAGAGATTAGCAAAGAGAAAATGTAGCATCTTATCCACAGTGCATATTTTAGACAGTGACACACAGGTTTTAAAGTAAAATTCCTCCTTGCATGCTGTGGCAAGGGAGCACGGGAGGGCAGGAGGACAGCACCATGCAGGTCCCAGGCTCGCAGAAACCCCCAATGGGGCAGCAGTGGGTGCCTGCAGCTGGGCCCATGCACAGTGCCCCTGCTCTTGGTGATATGCACTGCTGTCCTGCTGTCCATGTTGGACCTCCTGTGGCTGTGCAGGTGGCCCAGCAAGCAAGGATCATCTCAGCAGGCCTGGGTCAGGAATGAGTTTGGCTGCAGTTTTGAGGAGAATTGGCAAGAGGGTGCAAATCTGGGACAGTGATCTGGGACACTGACGGAAGGAAAATGGAGCGCAAGGTCACACATCTACGAATGGGCATGCAGGGGACAAGTGGATGTTTGAATTAGGCCTCACTGGATCTGTAACATTGTGATGAAACTTCTTTTTCCACCTGAAACTACTAAGTAGAGGACAGAAATTGTCCATTATTATGGGCTGATATTACTCATAATGCCAACTCTACTCAGGACAGAGGGTTCTGCTAGTTTAAACCAGGACCATGTGTGTGGTTTGCAGAGCTGGCTGAACCGCCAGATATCACATGCAAACCTCCTAGTATAGAAAGCTGCAGACATTAACACGTTTTCATGGATATTTGGTACAATTTGAAGCAAGCACCAGGAAGTGAAGAGAAAGCTAGTGCCTCCCTCCCTTTGAGGAGGGCAGCCCATGACCAAGCATCTGGAGTGAAGCCCTTTGCTGAATGCTGCCAAACTGACAGTGAAATTCAGGTGTGCCATACTAGCCATTGACTCTGACTTATCCATGTTACAATCTGAAAAATGATAAGCTATTAAAAAAATGTCTTCTCCAAAATATATGGGTTGCTGACTATGTTCCTTGGTGTGGAACAATTCTGCTGCCTCACCTCTGTGACTGAAGTGGAAAAGGAGTCTCAAAGCCCTAGGAAACTGCTGATGAGCATGTTCTCAGACAGATGCAAATCATGTGACATTTAAAGACTATGGCGTGAGAGGTTCCTGCCCACAAACTGCAGGTGGTGGCAGATACACTAAAGGGTAGGTGTCCTTGGAACTGCAGCACAGGTGGCTTTGTTAACAAAATGCTGGGATCTGCACCTTGGGTGTATGTCATGAGGATGGTAGCTCCAGCACCTGGACTGAATTGCTCACTCAGTAAGAACCCAGATCCTTTTCAGGAACTTGGGGGTTCTTCTCTTTTGCTCCAGGTGCAATTCTTGAAAAACTACCACTTAAGAAATAGTTTTGTTTGTTTGTTTGTTTTTGGTTTTGTTTTTCAGAGAAGAACACAGGTAGTAGTGAGATGCCCTGAATTAAAAGAGCATTCTCATATAGCACCACACTGACAGAATTTATCAGAATTGAATTCTTGTTTTGGCATTTGACTGATAAATTCTCACCTCAGAGTACAAAGTCCTAGGATGCTGTTATTTGCCAAAGGCAAGTATGCGGGACACTAAGTGCCAACATTCCTGGAAGCTGTAGGTTCCTATAAATACACTCAGATGATATCATAATATTTCCTTTTTAAAACAAGTAAATATAATGGTGGCCTTACCTGTGGATGAAATACATTGTTAGGAAACTAATGGAAGCATAGTCCATACCTCTGGGTGTTCAGCAAACCTACACCATAGTACAGGAATCTCTCCCAATAAAGGACCAGGAAAAACAAGGGTGTACATATCCTCTGTTCAGCCCAAGGCAAAACAGAGACCTAAAATAGGAAAATACAGCATTTTCTGATATCTGACGTGCAAGTAGGGGGAGCAGGGTGAAATATAAAAAGATCTTCAAGGGAATGGGGAAATAAATCTCTCGAGGATGTTGGCATCAGTGAAAAGCACCCGCTCTGTGGGTAGGAGAAAGGAACCACTCTTTTCACTTCAGTCCACACCAAGCAGACTGTTTCTAGTCTAAAAATATTCTCCATGGTGACCTATCTGAGAACAATTTTGTATCACTTTCCTGTCTTTATTTCTGGGTTTTGCTTTCCTGTAGAGATCTGCAGTCTGATGGGTAAGGCTTGTTGCTGGGAGTAATTGTGGCAGTCCTTTTCGGCAAGGAAGGGCCCTGGATGTGCTTTCCCTGGCAAGTGCTGGGTGGTGGCAACCTTCAGGGTGTGACAGCAGGCCTGTTTGCTTGCTTTAGTTCTTATGCTTGCTGCAGGGTTTTCTCTGCTGTGTGTCTAGCTCTGGATGCCAATGCTTCTATACCACCCATGGGCTCCGTGATAGCTACACCCTGTAAGATATACACTGCAGAAAGTTTTCGTGGCTGTTTTGTTAACAGACAGCTGGTTTAACAAGACTGTCTGTTTTATAAATAGGGAAATACACTTTAAATTAATAAAGTAATGTTTTAAAGCAGTTACCTTTAACAGGGGTTGTTACTTTCTACCTGCAAAAGTGAGTGAAAAGCTCTTGGAGTAGGTACCCAAGGGGATTGTCTCATCCAGGTCCCCCCTTCCTCCCTTCTACCCTTTTAAAATGTTTCTATCTTTATAAGGGTCAGACTGTCCAAGATTATTCAAAATCAGCTGTAAATTGCTGTCAGTATATGGTAGCAGTCATCTCCTCGTCTGCAGTGGTGGAAGTCCTACTCTAGGTTGGACAGAGCGGGCAGTGGTCCAAAAGAAAACCAAGCTCAAACCTCTCATTTTCCCATGAGCACACGGGTTGCTGGATGAACATGGGATGGAACCAGAAAAGTTTTTAATTTCTTTTCTGTCTCCCAGCACCTTTTACCCAAAGTAATCTCTTACTTCAGCCTAGGGATATAATACAATGCCTCGAAGCCAGCCTCTCTCTGGCCTGTCCCACTGCTGAGAGCCATCCACTACAACACATGATGGAAGAATGTGCTGGAGGCTATATGTCACACCAAAGGTCCATCTAGCCAAGTGTCTCTTTCTTGTAGTGGTCAAAAGAACTGGGCAAGAGTTTTCACAAATTCCTCAGCTAGTCTGCAGCCATTTGCAGTCCAGGGAATTCCAGAGCCAGAACAGGGTTCATTGCACTTGGTAAACAAGGGTAGGTTTCTCTTCTGTGAACCTGTCTCCACCTAGGCCCTCACTAAGTGTGTTAAGACCACAGTGTCTGGCTGTGAGGTCTTCCACAAACTGACTATACTGTGTGTGAGGAGGGACTTCCCTTAATTTTGTTTTTAAACTTGCCTCCTGAAGTTTTCATTTGATGTCCCATAGATCTTCTGCTGGAAGAGACAACAACCAATTAGTCTTTATCAGTGCCACTCACTCAGTGCCACACTTGCCATTTCTTCTTGTATCAAAGAGAAAAAAGAATTGTTTATCACTGAAAAAAAAAACATCTGCCAGGTAGGTAGTCACAGAGATCAGCATGATGCCTTCTAGCACCTCTGTTCTGGTAAAGCATAAAGACAAGGCAAAGACTGGTATCATCCACCCACTTTTCTCTAGAGCCGACTCTTCCTAGGCAGAGACATGAAATACAAACACTCTGCCAAACCCACTGCAACTTGGAGATCATATTAGGAAGCATGCCAGGACCAGCATTGCCGTGTGGCTGTAGGTGGATATTGGCAAGAAGTTCAATGCAGGCTAATCAAAAAGGGTGCTGGAAATATGCAGCTCCTTCTTCTTGTGCTCTCATAGTGAAGTATTCATCAGCATTTATGCTTTTTTTTTTTTTTTTTTTTTTCTTGAAGAAACCAAGAGAGACAAATGCTTATGCTAGTGCCAGAGCAAGAAGAGAACCCATCTCCAGAACCCAAGTACCATGGTGATTTTACACATTTGCTCCCAAGAGCTCATCTCAGCTGGAAGTTCTGGATCCTTCTTTTATAAGTTATTAGTGCTGCAGTGTGCCAGGCATGGTACAAAGTCAGGATACAGACTCTTTCCTGGAGTGCCATCAGTGCCTGCTGAAGCACCAGCTGGCTCTGATTGAGCAGTGTTTAAGTGCAGGGCATCTGCTTTCCCATTCCAGAGGAGAAAAAATGCATTAGGGCTCCTCCTCATGCACTAGGGACTTGCATTCATTAACATTTGGGAGTATATTGGACCATGGGTTACTTCCGTTGCTGTCTCAGTTCTTAAAAATAGACGGGTCCTGAGAAATTATGAGATTTGACCACAGCAAGCAAGTTTCAGGGACACAAACTCAGTAGTGGTTAGCCTGTCTCTGTACTTGAAGAACAAACTGTTAGTATGAGAGATGAGTAGAGCAACTGTATTTAGAAACGTGTTTCCAGGGAAACATTAGTTTCTCTGGAAGACAACCCTGAGACATGAAATTTTATGTGACTCTTGGGACAAATGTGAGTTTGAAGAAATTTCCCCCTCTACTTTTTATAGCAAGTACATTCTGCTCCAGATTTATCTGTTTCAGACCTGTGTGGTAAAACCTATTTTAACCGTGGAGTCCAGTATCTCAGTGGATTTCATTGAGAAAAGGGCCCACGCAGGCTGCAGCTTAAATATCTGCCTCTTGCATAGCAACTGCAGCCAAATGTGCACTTGCTAAGCACATCCCATAAAATGGGACCTAAAGAGCAAGGCTCAAGATGCAGCTCAGCTTTGTGCGTGACATCAGGCAAGTCAATTAACTACAGTGTATTGTAAAATCTGTATAATGATAATTCCCTACCTTTGTTCCTAGAATTGCAAGGATCAATTATTAAAGCTTTTAGAAATCCGGATCAAGAGGGCCAGTTTGTACTGGCCAGAAGTGTTTCCTTTGAGTAGTTCTTCCTCCTGAAACCAGGCAAAGTTTCATCTCTTAACCAGCTGATACCTTCCTTACAAGACAAATTCTCCTGACAACTGTTCACTCTCAGGCAGTGAGCAGAGTTTGTGTTCTTTACCAGAGAGGTTTGTCAAAATCAGAGACTGTGTGCTTGCATTTCTTTCACTATTTTGTAAATTGTAATTAATTTATTCAGAAACTCAGTGGTTTTTTTTCTTCTTTGCACATTGTCAGTGACAGAAGTATGTCCCATGTACTTCTATAATAGATTTTATCATTTTATTTTATTTTTTAATGGAAAGAGTGGTCTGAAAGTATATAAATGGAAGAAATTACATCATTAAGCTTTAATATTCTATGTTCAGTGCACACCAAAGTAAATAAACTGGTTATTTTTCCAGTAGAGACATATGGGCCAATACTGGTATTTGTGAAAGTCAGCAGCAAATAAAGTTTGTCTTGTGAATTTGAAAGGCCCAGGTTCCTTGCTTCTTCTCTGCTAATGTTTGAGTCTTTGTTTGCTTACATGTGTGCAGTTTAATGTGGATGTCCATAAAACAGCCTTAAATTTAAACCTTTAAACCTTCCGAGTGTCAAAAGAACGGAGTAACTATTATTTATGTTGTAATAAAGCTGCCTATAGATTAAGTCTGTTTGTTTTAGCAGACAAATAAAAGCTAAATCCTGGTGCCTATCTCTCGCTCTGCTACTGACACAAGGAGTCCCTGCGGGACCCAGCAGTGCCCGAGGCACTGAGGGATGCGAGGTGAGTGGGCAATGAAGGCTCTCCAGGAGAGGTGTGCAGCATGTTGTGGTGTCATAGCATCAAATCCCGATTAAACTACGTGCTTAGGGATTTCTGACAAGCTTTTCCTACTTAAATTCCACCCCCGTGTTTCATCTGGCATATCTCCTTGTGAATAATTACAGGGCTTTCTGTGGTCCAGAGTTGCTTTCTTTGCTTTTCCTATATCACCAGTGCTGCTCACTGACCTCCAGATAAACAGAAAAAGCCATTTTCTGACAACCTGTCTCCAGGCAAATGGTCTCTACCTTCTCTGCACACACCAAGAAAATGAAAAGCGTCCGTGTTATTGAGATTGCTATTGCTGACCCTTTGAAAACAACCAAAAAGTGAAACAACTGGTCTGGCGGCCAGGCACAGCTGTAGTCAATAGCCTGAGCTGAGTGGCAGTAAAACAACATGGAGTGAAGTTATTTTTCAATCAAGTTAGGCTTTGCCGTACTAATCCATTGAAACTGCAAAGGCTGTTTTCAGTAAACTCGTCACTTTATTAAATAGGAGCCAAAGCTGAAGGAAATCCACTTAAGAGAGAAAAGTTAAACAATGTAATTCTGCAGCTGTAGAAATAAATTGAAACAGAGGTGGTGTATTTTCAAAGCCGTTCTTACAGCTAAATTGCAGCCATTATTAGTAAGGAAAAAATAAAATAAAATATAATCGTGGAAAGTTTCAGTCTCTTCTTCCGAGTGCAGTTACATGGAACAAAAATCCCATCCTGACTCTTCCGAAGACTGGCTTGTAAAAGTAATGCTTGTGAGCAGAGGAAGAGTGGGCTGCTGTGATGGAGTTCAGCCATGGTTTTTCCCCCTCAGTTACTTCCAGTATCATAGGGCTAGCAGGTAAAAGGTGTTTCTGTCTTTACAATTTTACTGCATTGGGATTTAATTTTATACAACTGCAACAAAATCCAGGATGGGAGTGGCACACGGTTTTATCAAGTCCTGTTGACAGTCTTTTCTTGGCGAGGTAAATGATCTTATTGAACAGCAGTTGTGATAGTGTTGGATGGATGCACCACAAAAATCACCCGAGGAACGGGTTATTTTCTGAACACCAGGGCCTGGCTGCGTAGTTGTTGCTGAAGTGTCTGAATGCCTTTGCAGTCGGTGTGTGTGGGTTTAATTTCAAGATCTTTTTGAAGCATGAATGATTCCCCTGTTAAAGATGACAAGCACAGAGAACATGGAAATTTGCCCAAGGTCTGAAAGGAAGTCATTCGTCCATTTAAGACTTTGAGCTTAAGACTTTGTTTGACTTCTCTTCTTCTCTCTGTGTTCCACATATAATTTCCTGAGCTCACACTGTGATATGTATGACCTTCCCAGCTATATGTCATAGTAGAGTCTAAATACTGTTTGGCCTTGAGACTCCTTTCTTTCTTTTAATGATACCTCTGTTTCAAGGTAGCTTCTTATGCTTAAAGACTTCGTGTTTCCCTCTTGCCATGCAAGAGGCTGCAATCAGGTAGTCAGGTTCCTGATATTTATTTTTTTTTCTTTCTCAATGAAGATTTCATTGTGTTTCTAATCCCGAGGGGAAGTGTATGACTGTGTGATCATGTTTTAGTCATGATTACTCGGTTCTCTGGTCTGACTTCACCTGTACCTTGTGTGCCGTGAGTACTTTGATGAAGCTCATTGCTATGCACACTTCAGGCCTGCAGAGTCCTTGAAGCACTTAATGATGTCTTTTCCAAGACCCTGGAATGACAGACACTGGGAATATACAGACTCAGGCTTTCTAAACCCATGAGTCAGGTCTCAGATTCCTGAAATGTTTGGTTTGCCGTAGGTCATTTCATACAGCTGTGAAGAGTAGACAGTGTTCCTACGAGTTAAGCTCCACTCCATAAAACCTGGCTCTCCAAACTAAGCAGTTGCTGAGTGGTGTGAGCAAGGCAGGGCACTGACTGTGATGCTGGAACCTTTACCACTTGCAAAAACTTCTCAACTTAAAGCACCACATGAAGACAGAATTACTCTGGTGTGGCTCTAATACAGCACTGTGAGATTCAGAAATATATATACATACGTATATTTTGAGTAAGAATAGTGTACAGGTAGATAGGTCATAGTAATTAAACACCCTTGAAGTCTGTAGGTCTAAGCATAGACATGGCCTTAGAGAAGAGAACGTCTCATCATCCTCTGTCACCCAAAACCCAATGTCCATGCCTGTATTAGCTCAGCTGACCTCAGGGTTGATAAGAAGGTGCTGCTGACTTGCCCACTTCTGCCAGAGGCTGCATGCAGGGCAGCTTTTAGCATCTTTTCATATTTTACTGGGTTGTCCACCTAAGTTGGCTTTTCCTTGAGGAACTCAAGGATGTAAAACTGAAAGCAGCAGCATCCTTGCTGTCCTTCTAGGCTCATCCCAGAGATCCCATCCCATGGATGAAGAAAAGAAAAATGGAGGCTGAATAGTGATTTTTCCAGCTCTGTCAATATCTGCAGGCCGAAAAGAGGTGGATATATTATAAATTAACCCTATCCAGCACATACCAGCCATCCTCTGTGCTGAAATAGGCAGGTGTGCCTGTCACAGTGAGAAGAAGAGGCAGGACAGGAGCAGGCTGATTAGGGCTTTTCTGACTCCTACAGAAGTAGGAATGCTGTCAGTCTTCATGCTCTGCGTTATTCCCATTGCACAACCTTTATGGTTTGATGTGGCGCATGGATAAAAAGTGCGAGGAGCACACAGCCACCAGAATCCTGTAATTCTGGCTGGAGGCAATATGTGCAAGGCAGTGCAAAAGCAGTGTCAGGGGAGCGAGCGAGCTCATCTGCAGCTGCTGTGTAGATGTACAAGTGCTCTCAAGCCAAGGGTTCATGTACACAGCAGGCCAGCCCTGCTGCCAAGAAGCTGCTTGATGCCCTCCCTTGTGCCGACTGAAATGTTTGCTAAGCTCCTTAGTGGCAGTGCTGATCTACACTGGGTTAAAGGGTATGTGAAACCCTGCTTCTGCACAGCTGTGGCTGCAGGGCCACCAAGCACCGCTCCTTCTCCTGCTCTGATAGTCTCGGGGAGTGGCCGAGAGCACCAGGAAGCTGCTGATAAGTCATTTCAATTGGCATTAAAGGAAAAATGAAAGTGGAAAAGTGATTCAAAGGGCTGCAGAAACTCTGTAGACCCTCTGATGAGAAACTCCCTCTCTTTTCAAGGTGTCTTTGTTCCTCCTGTGCTGTGTCGTGTGGCATGTATTTGAAGGTCTGCCTTGCTTTGGAATGTCTGATCACTGCTCTTCTGAGCAAATAAGATGGCCTACTTCACATTTTGAAGTATATCTCCTAAATCCGTCTCAGGAGGGAGTGTTAGCACGTTGAACAGAGTTCAAAGCAAAAAAAAAAACAACACGTGTTTTTTCCACAAGCTTCTTCTTTTTTTTTTTTTTTTTTTTTTTTTTTTTAATGTTGCCTCTTGGAAAGATGTGATGCCATGTGAGCAATGCTAGGTGTATTAAAGGAAGGGCTTGATGCTTGCAGGATAAGCAGTTGGTACTCCTCTGTTGTCCCTGCTCCTGTCCCATCACAGCCCTTTGTGAACCTGTGCCTTTCAGTGTTCGGCATGGTGAAATCATATCAGACCTGCACACAGGGCCAGCCGTTTGGGGGTTGCTCACATTTTTTCTTAGAGAGAAAATGCTTGTTTCCAGACTTCCTGGTTCTCCCATTTTCTCTTCTGTAATGGAAGATAAAGCTGTGTCTTGTCACCAGTGACATGAAACACTGATAAGGGGGATCACAGTGCTCATTAGATTGAAAATACTGTGCAAACAGAATATAGGGACAGGTTTTTGCTTGAAACAAGACTGTCTTGAAGTGAGTGATACTGCACGTCTGGAATGCCTGTCTGCTAAATTCTACATCTGGAAACATCTGGAAGTGTCCATACATAACATAAACATACACTTGGAAATTAAGTCTAAAGTCTTTTTGTTTGCTTTTTTTTTTTTTTTCTTTGTGGATGTTTCCTGTGGGGCATGAAGGAACAGGTGTGTGTTTTCATGGTTTCTGTAGTGTCCTCATTTCAATTTTGGAAAACATTTACAAAAAATAAAATTAAAAAATCATCATGAACTATTTAATGAAGGAATCAGGAGGTATGACAGTGTCAGTGTGGAAGACATGTGAAATGTCTACAGCTCATTCTGGTCTTTTGGAGAAATTGGCTTAATGCCAGAAATGGCCCTATTTTTATGCTGGATCCTCAGAACAAGAGAACCTGTATACACTTTTATTTTCCTTGGGTTTTCATTGATGATTTTGCTGAAACCTGGCTTCTGGCATGCAGCTAAAAATGTGTAATTCCTTAAAGACCTTCAGTCACTTGAGGGGTTCATTGTCACATTTTGGGGGACTGGGAAGGCTGGGATTGTGAGTGCTACACAGGCCTCAATCCAAGTCCGAGTCCAGGGCTTTGTCTGACACCTTCTGGTTTCTATTAATTGGTAAACTGTGCTGGTATTATTTCTGGTTATTTCAGCTTTCAAAGCCTGCTGGAACAAAAGGAAGACTGCTACTGACTTCAGTTTGAAATTTTCTTCACAATCTCTTGCAGTCAGGGAGCAGAAGGCACTTGTACTTCATTTTGTTTTCTTTATAGGGAAGAATAGTTTTTGTGGTACCTGCTGGCAACTGGATAGCATTACCCAGAGTAATGCCCAGGATTCCCAACTCGTGGTTCCCTGTGCTGCCTAAAGCAATGCTCACCAACGTGCAAAGGGACACAGGCTTTCTGCTGTGCTGCCCATGTCAGGGTTGGAGAGGGGCCAGAGTTAGGGTCGGGGTCTCATGGGGAAGGCTACGTGGTCAACACAGCTGAACGCTCAGAAGTTTGCCAGCTTTGATCTGCCTACAAGTTCTGCAGCAGCAACCCTTGTCTTAGAAAAGCAGGTGTACCACTCTTGAAATGTTCCTCCTAGCAGGTCATGTAAGACAAATGACAACTCCTCTGGAGTATCTACTTGTCCCTGCTAGGCCCTTGCATTTTACAATGAATCTCAAAAAGGACCTCTGCTGTAGTTCATCTCCTTAGTCATTTTCATCTAATTTTAGCAGCTTACACTCTGCCTTCATCCATTTTTAAATGGTAGTTGCCTTGCTCTGCGGAACAGCTCATTCCAGTGTAGCTCCAATCTCTTACTGTGTGTTTTTGTTTCTGTTTTTGTTTTACTCTCCATGTCTCCAAGGACGGTCCCATACCCTCTCCTTTAGATCATGTGTCTGCCCCACAATGGACAAAGCATCTGCTTATTCCTCTAAAGCCACAGGATTTTGTGCTAGTTAATATTAATCTCTGTAAATCTCTTCAAGCTTTTGATCTCAGAGTTGCATTACTTCTGCATGTTTCCAATATTCATCTGACCACCATGTTCCTCACTCTATTTCTGCAGTGCTGCTTAGTGGCTTTGGTAACAGACATCGGTGGGCTAAAAAAGTGGAAGGAAGGCAGGATGCAGTGTTACAGTAGTTACCTTTTTTGCTAGGGAGACCTGTGTGAGGCCCCTTCTTTTCCTGAGCGTACACTGTTTTGGTGGTCCATACAGTGGGTTACTTCTTCTGGCTCTTGATAGTGTTCTTGCAGTACTTCACAAGTATGATTAAGTTTTACTTCTAAATTTCTGGTGCTGTGGTGTCCTGTTCAGAAGGCATCAGAAGCATTTCTTGGTTTGGATTATTTGCTGGCAGGGTGATGTCCCCAACTTGTTTGAGAGCAATGGGGGAAGGAGAAAGGAGAAATCCAGAAGTCACAGACATCCCAGCAGGCATTTCTTTGTGATTTCAAGGCATCTGTGAAATAGTTCCATGACACACGATGTTTATGGTTGCCTTTCCTTACCTGATTTTAGAAAATGAAACCACTGTCTTCTAAGTACTGATTTCCCACAGTTACAGGCAAATTCCAGACAGGATTACATGTCTCTGGCAGCTGTCTCCTCAGGCCTCCTGTTCCATCTCATAGCTCTTTGAAGACCCAGGCCATTAATTGCCAGTGTTCAGATTTTGTGTTAAAGACTGACTGTGGCCTCAGGAAGCTGTCCTGGATGTTTGCTTGAAAGCAGATGTATTGATGATCTCCTGTGCCGGAATTTTCTTCCTGCTACTCACAGATGCAGTTACAATGTTTTCAGGTGCATACAAGCACAGTTAATCACCAACCCATTACCATTACCTGCTGAGCACGGGAAGCTGTGGGAATCTGAGCACACTCCAGCATATCTCCAGCTCTGAGTGTCAACAAGTAACTCTGACACACCATGTGGGTTTTGTTGGGCTTCTTTGCTGTCAGAACTGATGTAAAGCAGAGTGTCTTGTTGCATTTCAGCTTTTGATGTCTCAACAAAATTAACCAGCCAAAAGGATATATTTTCTCTCTGGAAGGAAAAAAACAAACAAACAAACATAAGTAATAAGGAATGTTTCATGGTTTAGACTTTCTAGGTTTGCCACAACAAATAAGGGTAAATGGAGAGCAGTGGAGATGTATGGACTTTGTGACTTGCCCTTACTTGGTTGAGGTAGGATGGCTTCTGGAAGCTGCTGTTGTTTTCTTCTCAGGTGCTATGGGATGATCAATGAGACCTTCAATTAGGAGTGTTATATAGATATTAATATTGTTGGTGCAGGTGTTGGTATTGGTACTGGGCATCCTTCTCTGTGTCAGTGGGAGGGAAGCCAGTGCCAGTGATGGCAGAACCATGCTGGTGAGAAGAGGTAAAAAATACCTCAAAATACCCCTAAATACCCCTAAGAAGCATCAGGAGCCTCAGGAGCCTCAGGAGGTGAACCGTTTTCAGAAACTGGTACTACTATTGCAAAAAGCATTGGAACACAGTGAACCCCAGGCCAGGAGAAACTCTTGAATCAAGATGTTGTAAATGTGAATTGCTCCTACTGGTTACTGCTGGTAATAGCAAATCCTGTTTATTTTCATGTACAGCAGGAGGTATTAAGCTCCTTGTACAGCATATAATATACCGGAAGAGGTGGTGCACACAGTCTGAATATGCCCCACTGGATCAATGCTTGAATCACTTGTTAGATCAATTCCAAAGCCGTTGAATTTAATCTTATTACCTTATATTTAACCTTATAGTCCACTAACATTCCCAGTAAACACTGACGTTTGTTTCTTTCAGAGTGCTCAGAAAATAATTGTATCTCTTTTTTTGAAAAATTATATATTTTTTTATAAGAACATTTCTAATATGTAAATGAAAAATGTTAATCTGTTCAATAACATTTTCAATGCATATAAAAAGTCATTAAAACAGAGATATTTACTTTGTAGCCAAGGGTACGGGGAGAGGAATCTTTACCATCTGCCACTACCAAATTACTTTTCAAGGGGGAAATATAAATCCCTCTCATTGGAAGCTATTTTGATCAGCTCTAATAGTAATATTTTATGTAGGATTTCTCTCCCAGAGCCTAGTAGAATTTACAAGTAAATTCATCTGTCTAATGCTTTGGTAAGAGGAACATCTGTCTCAGACATTGGGAGGATTGAAATACTAAGAGTTTTTTAGAAATCTCCTATTCATCCCACAATATTTGTTTGGTGTATGTAATCCTAATACACCAATTGCAGCACTAAATATTTTGCTGTAGCCAGAAATTGAACTCCAAGAGAAACCTGTTTAACTGCAGCTAATGAAAATGTCATGCCTGTGATCTTGCCAGGTTTGTATTCTGCACTACCAACCTGAGTTTTAAGGAATTTTGAGCCAGTAAGACTAAGACTTTGCAACTTTGATGGAATGAAAAAGCTTCAAGCTTTCAACACCTGCCATAGAAATTTAATAAGGACCCTAATAAATGGGTCAGTTTCAACAAACAATTAACTTAACAACTTCATCTGGAAGGCTTAGAGGCCCTATTTCATAGGAGGTAACTTGAGAGCAGTCTCATGTTATATAGTGTAGTTAATGTTTCCTTTAGAAAACCAGAGTTTTTAGGATTTAATATTTCATGTGCTCCAAATTACATCAAATTGGCATATGGTACACAACAGAGCCTTCATCCCGTATATAGATCAAAAAGAAAAATTATATTAATTCTCTAAGCTTTTTGGGGGGTCCTTAAGCACAAGGAAAATATACAATTCCCAGGAATTCAGAAGCTTATAAAATGAATTTTGTGGGCAATTTGGATAAAATTATTCCTTATACTTTGATTATGCCATTAAAATTCACACTCTTACAAATATGGAGATTTTCATGTAAGTAACGAGTATGTACTGGGTAGTGTAGCTGTGCTGTACTATACAAACTTGAGAGGAGTGTGTTTCCTACATGTTGTCTTACATTGTCTTGTAAGCTATTTTTTCAGCCTGTTGTAAAAATATATAATGGAGATTGAGTCTCAGAAAGTTTATAGTTCAATGTGTTTAAAGTACCTCTGTGTTTGGATGAACCAGCCAACTCTAGAAAATTTAATTACACTTTTCCCTGCCCTACTTTACACATTTCGTTTTCAACTTTCCATTTGTTTTGCTGTCAGTTGCTGTCCCCCAGCAGCTGCCCTTTCTCACCCCCCTCTTTATTTTATTTTATTTTATTTTATTTTATTTTATTTTATTTTATTTTATTTTATTTTATTTTATTTTATTTTATTTTATTATTTTTGTTACAGCTCACTTCCAATCACCCTTTCCATGCAGTATTTGTTGCTTCTTGCAAGTGCACTGTCTTTTGTCTGCCTTCCTCCTTCTCTCTTTCTGCCTGAGCTTTGTCCCACATCGTCTTCAAACAGTAAAAGCTCTCCTGGACAAGGAGCTGTGCTCTCTCCAGTTCTGTCAACATCCTGTATCCAACATCAACGTCCTGTATCAATGTCTGGCTGCATATTGTAACTAATGTCATGGCCCTTATTTGCTAGCATGACATACGCAATTACTCACATCTATATAAGCAAGAAAGGTGGAATGGCATGGAAGGACTCATGTGTCCCAGATGCTCTGCATACAGAAATTTACTGAGGCAGATCTCAGCCAGACATCACACTGGGTAGGCTTTGGCAGATACTCTGATTCCTTCAGAGCCAGAAAGGATAAGAGCTGGCTCTGTGGGCCATTGGCAAGTTATTGCATCTGAAGCCAAGGGCGGTCAAAGCACCCCCCCTAAACAGTTAGGTGGCCAACACCACCATTTCCCTCTTGAAAACTTGCCTGTCATTAATAACTTGCGTAGATCTTGTATCTATAGAGGTTATGACCTCTGGTAGAAATGAGGAAGCTGGCTTTTGTGCATGGTATAACACTAGTAGTTAACGAGATGTCTTGAAGGTAAGTAACAAGCGAATCTAAAAGCCAGCTTGGCCTGTTGTGAGGTTTTAATGTCATCTGCTGATGATATCCTGGGTGAAATGCTAATAGCTTTAGAAACAAATTTAAGTGGCCTTTTGCTTTGCTTTGGGAGTAGTATCCGTACATGCAAATCAAGCAATTTTCTGAAGCTGTGTAATTACACACTGCCAAGTGTTCCACTCAAATCAGTTTCCACGTATCGTACTTCCTTCATGTGCCCAGCCCCATGGTGGTGTACCTCAGAGGATTATTCATAACTGGTTCTACAACAACAGAATAAATAGTATTTAAAAGCAAATCAATATTTGCTATCTCCAATTTGCTGTTGAAAGTAGAGGCTGGGGATTGGCTTCTTGTATGCATTGCAACAGCAGTGGCCTTTGAAGAGACGTGAAGCAGGAAGAAATGGCATTAGCAGCACATGCCTGAGGAATTTCTAGGCTGGTGGGGACGGAAATGGTGCAACAAGGGAGCCAGGTGAACTTTCTTGTTCGTATCAACTTAGCCTTGAATTTGCCCGAGCGGTCTTTGAATTAGCTTGGTTTTATTCTGTGACAAATGAGTTGCCTTTGCCATTAGATCTGACAAACCAAAATACATATCTCTGTGAATATTTATTGACAATATGACTGGGGTGTACATACTGTACTGCTACTCTGATGCCTCCAGAGCCATAAAGGACATGAGCTGATTCTGTGGTGGCCATTGCCTACTGATGAATGTGGGATGATTTGCCTGGCAAGTTATTGAGTCTGTATCAGAGCCTGTGTGCTTTGCTATAAATACTGTGCCTCTGCAAAACTGTAGACATGTCTGTGAGTCTGCTGCATTTGAACTTATTGGAAGAGCATGGAGGACCTGGCTCATGTGGGGTGGCCAAAATTCCTCTTTATATTTTTGTCTCTTATATCAAGGCCTGAGCTGAGCTTAACCAAAACAGCAGTTCTTAACTTTTTACTGCCTTGCAGCATTACATCTTCGAATTCAACCCTCACAGCAGGCATCCTCCTTTCCCAGTATAATGCATTGGATTTGTGTGCAGGCCAGCCATATGGTGTGTGTAATTATTATTTTATAATGGTGTTATTGCTCTCTAGCTGCCCAGTAAACCCAGTGCAGTTTCAGTAAACTGTATACATCAGCATATGAACTTTAGACTTGAATGATTTTCTTCACTTTTATACAATAGTAGGTGTGAAGGAGAAAAAAAGATTCCATTTAATTTATAGAAACTGTATAAAGTTTATAGAGTTTCTACAATCCTTGCAAATGAAAAGGCCATGGAGAGGAGGGGCTGTACCAAAACTGGGAGGTCTACAGAGCTAGAGAAAAATAGCCATTAAATGCACACATCAGTAGATACCTGGGCTGAACTTTTCCTATTAGCTCTACAGGCAAGCATATGGCCTGCATTAGGGGTTTGTCTGCCTCAGGGATTTTATAAATACATTTCCTCCCCTTTCCTCCTCCCCATCCAGTTACTCTTGCTTTAGACCAGTACAGAATCAGACTGTCTGTTCTGGGGTCATTGCTCTTACTGCAAGGAGTCTGATGTAGAAAAGTTCACTGAGTAGTGTCAGGAATTTCTCTCTATCTGCAAGTGCTCTCCTATGTGTGCCTGCTTTTTTTTTTTTTTTTTTTTTCCTGGTATGTGAGCTTCCTGAAGCAGTAATACCAGCTGGGCTCGCCCATCTTTTCAGTCATATATGTAACTCTAATTTACATTGATGGCAGAATTTTGACAGTAAAATAGGACCACAGTGAGCTCAGTAATACGGGTGAACTGTACATAAACATAGCTCCCTTTTGCATCCTTATTTACCCTGAAAATGAAGAATGCCAAATTGATTGGTGAAAAATAGGACCTGACCGAAACCAAGCCTGTGATGAAATTAGAAAACATAAATTTCACTTCTGTGCACCCTTCTGTGTGTCTTGATTTTGGTGGCCATTGGAAGCCCACCTAGCCAGCCCATTTGGAAGGCCTCCTATACTCCCTGAGACTTGGCACTGCCCACTCCAGCGCTCCTGAGCATTTCAGACCAGCTTGAGAAAGAGGTGGCCCCATTTCCTGCTGTTCTGCCTCCCCCTTTGCACCAACCTATGCATTTAAACAAAAAGCCGTGTACCTGGGAACAGATCTGGCTTAACATTAATGTCCACCAGCCCTCCAAAGTGAATTTCAAGAGATCAGTTGTTGAAGTTATTCACCTGCCTCTGAGTGCTGCACAGATGTGGATGTGCGAGTGCATCAAGAGCCAATTCTGGGGTTGAGGTGCTGAAGGAAGAGAAGCCCAAGAAAGATGTAACACATCTTGTAGCTTATGGTACTTTGAGATCTGTACGAAGTAAATGCTGCATTTTTTTTTACAGATATTCTAGACCCTAATATAATCTACAATTTCATATGTAGAGAGCTGTTTCAAATCTGTGTGGGTTCTTCTAGGATATTTTAAAAGAAAAGACAACAGCAATAATTAGTTTGGCATTTTACATATTTTGTGAAACTCTTAAGGGGTAATGACTTTTTTAACCGATCTTACATAAAATCATGTTTTAGAGGAATAAGAGGACTGAGAAGGCCTGAATGGCTGTCAGTGACAGACGTAATTCATGCTGAAAGCTCTATTCCAATACATCAAAATACGGAAAGCAATTATATATATGATTAGAATATATGATTAGAGGCTGCTGACCCTTCACTTAAAATGATCAAAAAGAACAATATTAAAATTTGATTTACAGAAGCTACTACTTAGCCTATAATTAGCCTGACCAATAAAAACAAACCAGACTTTTACAGAATGCGATTTCCCAGTAGATAGTTTAGCTATTTGTGCAGGGCTAAGGAAACACAAAATGGTCTTAAAATATATTTGATATGCTCTATGAGTAGGTTGAAATACATCATATAACTAGTTTTAATGTTTTTTGTTCATAAATTGCCGGATTTCCTTAATTCAAGTGAAATTGGAGAACCACTTGAGAATAATTGTCTCTAAAATGAAATATTACTTTGTCAGTCTACTTCATTTATTTTAAATATAAACTTTTCTCTTTTATATAAGAAGCTAAATTAAAGTTGGTCAGAAATATGATTCCCCTTACACTTTTTCTGTAGTTCACTATGGAAATGGATTCAGGAAATGGCATATGTGATTAAAAACTCTTCAGCTGGCACAGGAGCTATTTGTACAGCTCCTAGCATACAGCACTTCTGGCAAGGAACAAGTGCTTCTCGTCTTACTGCAATATAAATAAAATGATTCATCAATGTAGAGACTTGGAATTTTGATTTGAAATGCACTGGTTGGGAGATTGGGAAGATGAGATTTGAGGAAGTTTTTCCATTCATGAGAATGAAGACAAAATTATGTTGACTAATGTGATCCTGTTTCCTTGTGCATGCAAGTAAGTACATTGGAATCCACAGCAGCCCAATTTGCGTGACGGTGTCAGGACAGGAATCCTATAAATTGATGCAGAAGTGTCAAGCTGCCTGCTCAGAGTCTAACACCACTGGAGAGCTGTGCACAACATGTAAAAGTTAATCTCTCAAAAGCTACATTGAAGATGGCAAAGCCAACAGAGACTTTTTCCTGCGTAATGTAGAATGCATCTACAAGCACATAGCTCATGTCTGGGCGAAGAAATGGAACAAAATACCATAGCTCAACCTTATGTCTCCTGATTTGGAATATAATTGTTTTATTCACAGGCCCCTCATGAATTTTGACCTTTTTGTGCATAAGATTTTGAGATTTCCTATAAACATTTCCTCTTCTGGAAACTTAAGTACTATGTTTTGTTTCTGATATTTCTAGTGGAACGGGAAAATGTACAGAAGAGGACCTTTACCAGATGGATAAATCTGCATTTGGGAAAGGTAAGACTTGATATTGAAGTACAAGAACACAACAGTAGACAGACTATGTTATTTCCTTTAAAAATAGTTAGAATTTGGAATCAAGGATAACTTCTGTGTGTATGAGAAGGTTTGTAGGAGAGTGAGTGGAAGCTGGAAGTACATTTCTAGGTAAATGAATATTGCTTTTCAGGTGCAATTAACGCTTTGCTGGCTTTAAGTAATCTCGGGTACCTTTCTGTCTTTAATGCTGCTAACTGCTACTGCAAGGCTAGAATTTTCCCACAGAATGCTACATACCCACATAAAATCAAATTGTGGTTGAGGTTGCTCTGTAGGGATGATAACTGTGTGCTTCCCTGGACTGGAAGTTCAAGTATCTGAGATACCACAGCCAAAGTCAGATGGTTCTTCAGAACCTGGCTTCATCACAGATTTCCAAATGGGAAACATTAATTATTTGTCATTCATTTTCAGAGGGCCTGTATAATGGGATCTTTATATATCCACTTATGTTAGGGAACTAATTTTTGGACATCCCATCATATTTTTAAAATACAGTTGTTTCTTAAACACACCATAATATGGCTATTAAAGCTATCTTATTGTTCCTGTTGATAATAGATAAGTAGTAACTCTCATGAGCAGTTTGCCATCCAGAGGAGGATTTTCCTGTTGTTGAGGATGAGAAAACAAAAACAAAAACAAACAAACAAACAAACAAACAAAAACTTTGTATTACTGAGACAGCAGCAATGCTTAGTGCAGCTTCCTGACCTGGACCAACTGTCCTAACTTGGACTGGAGCTTGGGTTCACAGTGCTGGTAGTGTCTGTGGTTAAATTACATGAAGTGCAGACCAGGACTAAGTCTGGGCTACAAGTCATCTCCAGACTCGCTCGTGTAGCTCTTGGAAAGGGGCTGCATTTCTGACAAGGTAAAACAAATGGATTTAAGAAGAAAGGCATCACATATATAGTTGCTTAAGTCCACTACTCTGCAGTGAATGTTCCTGAAGGAATAAATTGACCCTCTTAAATCTCATTGGAAAATCAGAATAAGGCCAGCTGGTAATGTTTTAACTATCAATTGCTCCCAAAGGTTTCTCAGATTGAAGATGGTGTTATGCGACTCTTTCGTGAATCAGGCTCTAGAGCTTTAAACTAACACAATTTGAAGGTTGTCAAGAAGGTTTGTTGAATATTTGACTGTGGAAAAGGTCTTTAATTTACAAAAGGAATTGGATCATGAAAAAGGTTGTAGGGTGCTGTTAATTCTGCTGTGCCAAACATATGAAGTCTTAGAAACTTTTTGGGCAGGTGAACTGCTTTCTCTGGAGTGCATACAATTTATTTTCCCTCTCTGATTCAGTAAAGAAAAATGCTTTTCTGAAGAAAGGGAGAAAGTCTACTGCTACATTAATTTCATTTTTTATTTGTTTCCTGGAAGTGGCGTAACAAACACATCCCTGTAAATAATGAGAGCATTGCTAAAGCTCTCTAATTACAGGTGATTTCCCAAAGACACCCACTGAGGGAGGTGGCTTCTGCTTTTATCCTCAGAGAAGCATTTCTTGTGGAGGGGCTTCTTATAAAGGCAGCAGTGAAGTCTCCCTCCTGTACTTTTTCGGGAAACTTGTGGTGTGATGTGTCCCATTTTGGAGCAGACCATCCCATGTGGATCACCTTTTGAGAGGAGATATCTCTGATGGTCATGGGATGGTTGGGGGCAGTCCACATTTCTGTGACTTCTGGTGGTTCTTATCTTGTTAGGAGAGAATGAAAAAGCTTTGGATTTGTGGCTTTCAGGTAGCTTATTTAATCTTGAAATGAACAGTGCTTTTCTTCCTTTCAATACAGAGCATTGTTTAGTAGTCTCGGATAGATTAAAGACTAGGAACAAAAATGTACAGTTCTGGCTTGCCAGAAGCTGTACTTAACCAAACAGCAGTGCATTGCTGAACCAAAGATAAAAAGGCCTGGCTCCTTAGGGACACATGCGTGAGTGACACCTGAATGGAGCCTAATTGCTGCAGCTAAGACTACCCCTAAGGGCTGTGCTGCCTTGGCGTGTGCCTCACAGGGCTCACAGCATCAGACACCTCTGTGAAGTGGGGAGGTGGCTCCCCTTGGAGGAGTTTGGTGAGAAGAAAGAGACAAAATATAATACGTTGATAGTTAAAGTACTGAGAAAATACTGGGAAACTGAATGGCACCACCAGAAACATTACAGAGGAGACAGGACATTGTGGTTGGCTAGATCTGAGGCTTGTTTAATGCAGTATGAAGTGGGATTCACTTCTGCTGGAGCTGTCTTAGTTGGAGGGATCAGCATCAGCCCTTGGGTGCTTGTTTCCCAGGCAGAAGCTTTAGGATGAGATTCTGGTATGGGAGATCTGGAATAAATCCTTTCAAATCTCAGCTACATGATCACTATATCTCAGTTTTAGCTTAGACATCCCCAGGGCAGAATTGCCACTGATGTGAAGAAAAGTTGGTCCTTTCTTCCTGCAGGCTGAGATTTATTTCTAGTATCTCTGTCTTGTAAAACTCTCCTTCCTGTTCTCTGCAATAATGGTGACTCACCAAGCAAAAATCTGTTTTAAAATCTGCCTGCTTTCTTTACTCCACAGTGCAAGCCGCCTCTGAAAGTGAAAGATTTGTTTATGGATATACAAGATGGCAAAATCTTGATGGCGCTGCTGGAAGTCCTGTCAGGACAAAAGCTGGTAGGTGTACAAGGGGAGGGAACCTGCCTCGCTGTGGAGCTCTGCATGTTCCAAGTATCAATGTACTCAATGTAGTCAAGCAGTAAGGGAGAATTTGGTCCCATGTCTTGGGTACAGTGAGAGGCATTTCAGCAGCTTTGCTGTGATTTTCTCATGTGTTCTGGCTGGCGTCCTGAGCTGTAACTTAGATCTTGAGGAAATATCTAACCATAAGGTATGAAAGGTTTGTGATTAGTGTAGATGTTCCTCCCCACATGTTTTTAATACTTGAATATATTAATACTCACCTACTTCATTTGGAGCTCACACAAGTCACGTTATCAAGGAAATATACATTTATGGGGACAATAGTATTATTTTTTTAATCCATAAATTCAGTTTTTATTTTGTCTTAAGACATTATGATACTTAATAGGCCTGCCGATGCTGGATGCTTTGATGTGGTGTAGTTGTGAGTTGAGCTCTGGTATCTTGGCTCCGATTCCTTCAGTCTTACTGGTAGGATCTAAATCAGATTGGCAAAGTTTCACTTACCAGCATCTCTTTCTCTCTTTTTTCTGTAAGACCTGTATAAAGTTCCACATACCAGAAATGGAAATCACCAGTGCTTCATCGGTTGGCTTTAGTATTTTCTTTCTACTTCAGCCTTGTCAGCAAGTACTCTTTTCTGTGTGGGTACCACACTTGCTTTTAGATATGAGGAGAGATTTGCTCTTCAGCCATCTCACTGCTGCAGCTGAGCTTGTGATTGAATGGTGATGCTCCATAGTGACCGAGCCATATGCATCCTACAACATGAGTGCTCACTGTGGGCACAGATTCAGAACAACCTATTTTCTAATAATCATGCAGTTTGGGCTGTAGCAGAAGCAGCAGTGTTTCTGTCAGTATTCACACAGCTAGCAGAGCCAGGCTGGAAAGGAATTGAAGGGGGAAACACATAACAGCAAGCCCCAGGCTGTGCACTGGGACGTCAGGGAGGAGGGCATTGAAGGAGATGAGTTCAGCTGGCAGTTAGGCATTCCTGCACACAGGTGGTACAAACGGTGTGCTGAAGCGGAATTGCTGGGAGATGGGCATGCAACAAATCTGTTTCATCTCTGCCAAAGCGAAGGTTGCTGCTTCCCACCTGCCTGTGCCTGGTAGCCTGATAGCAAAACTGCTCATGCTTCCCAATTAAGATCATTTAATTCAAGACAAAAAAATAAATAAATAAATAAAATAAAATATGAATTTTCAGGTAAATTTGTTCCTGTGACTGAATGTTGTTGGGGATTGATTATATAAATAATCAACCTGGAAGGTCCAGGAGAGAGGTAATATCTGGAGAGCAGGAAAACTGGTTGCTAACTCTGTGTTGCTACAGCTTGGGCTGATCCAGTAGTTGAAACTCTTTACTGATCAGAAGAAATGCTAATACTTTTATATAGATTGATTTCCTTATCTTTATTTTGTAGGGTTTTCTTAAGCTTTGTGTGAAAGGGCAAGTAATTCCAGCGTTTGCATTTTTAAACTGATCTGTCTCTTATTTTTTCTAGATGCACGAGTATAAGTCTTCAACCCATCGCATTTTTCGTTTGAACAACATAGCCAAAGCACTTAAGTTCTTGGAGGACAGTAATGTGAGTATTTTCAAAGGCTGGTCTTAATCTCTTCTCTTGATTTATGTTGCAAATTGTAATAGTTGTGATTATAACTAGTCTGATGCAGGGCATATATATGAGGAATATACTGCTTAGGCATCGTGACTTACCTTAACAGCAAGGCTGAAAAGCCACATAAAAATCCACAAAGGGAACACCTACAGAGTCTAAAACAAGGATTATTTGTTCATTTTATAATGTAAAATTTCAATAGGATTAAAGGATCAGGAACCCAATATTAAAAGAAAATAAAAAGAAATGCAAGTAATCTTTATGAACTGGGTATTAGTGGCATTACTTCAGTTACTTTGAAGGTAGATGGCTTTCTTTCATCAGAAATACTTTTGGTATTACAGATCATGTATTTATCTGGTAAACTGCTGCAGCAGCTGATCATGAGTCAAAGGCAAGAGAAAATTAAATCTGGGAACATGACATAAATGCATAATTCCAGGAATCAAAACCTTATAAGGATATAATGTTCCTCATAGTCAGTGTGGCACCACTGCAACATCACTTCCTAAAAACTGACACAGCTGTAAGTGACCCAGCAAGATCAGCCCTGTAGCTTGAAATAATTCAATCCTTTTTGATTTCTCCCATTTAAGCTTTCTTACAAAGCAATATTGATGTGGTCTGTGTGTTGAGAGCTCTCTGCTCTTGAAAAGTGATGAAAAGTTATGGTGTCAAGAGAAGTTCCCCAGCCCCATGACAACTTATTTACATGGTATGCCCAGATCTTTCAGAATGAGAAAGCAAGCAGTGGACTATGCCCTACAAAGGATTACAGCATTCTTGCTGTACTGGAAGATCTTTTTATCTGAAATAAACTTTTACAGCTTCTCCATGATAGTGTTTAGGATAAAACATAACTCATGATCCTATTAACTCCAGGGCATGAATACTCTAGCGGATTAAGCTTTATAGGTAAAGAAAGATCTTGTGTGTGTGTGTGTGTGTGTGTGTGTGTGTGCAGGAGCAAAGCCACGCCTAGCAGGGGATTCCGTATCTACTGTGACTACTGTCACTTTGCTGGTTTCTTTTAATGAGCTTAGGCTTTGCTTCAGAGATCCTGCAGAAGTGCTAGTTACAGTCGCGAGAACCCCAGTGCAGGAATGAGCACGATGTGAGGCATTAGTGGATCTCTTATGACCCAATAGATTTGGGAGGTTTAACTTTCTTCATTGTGTTCCCCAGAAGAGGATGTGAAAAGCCAAGAATTTGTGCACTGTCTTCCGAGTGATGCAGTCAGGGGCTGATGTGGCCCTAAATGTATAGGTCTACCTGGCCTGACCTAGAACTGCTAATAAATACCTTACAAGTTCTTAGCTTTCTTAACAGTTTCTCAGACCATGCTTTCCCCGCAAAGCCAGTTGGCAGATGAGATTTTTTCTCTCTGTTGATGTCAACATTGTGGAGTTGCTGCTGAAGCATGTCTGGTTGCCATGACCTTGCCAGGTGACAGTCAGGAAATTCACTGAGGAAGGCCAGGCAGGAGGAGCCTTAGACACAGGCAGCCTCTTAATTACTTGTGCCAAAACAACTACTTTTCCATGGATTTCTTGTTTTCTTGAGAATAAGCAGCTGGTATCTTATTGCAGGTAGCTCTGCTGGGACAGGTGACAAACATAAGCAGCAGTAAGAGGGCAAAGCTGACACTGAGAACATGATAAATGCCACTTACAACCCATTTTGGACAAACTGCTATTAAAACACACTAGGCCGTAAAGGTTTTCCCATGCCAAATATTTTGGAGCTAGTAAGAAAATCTGAGCCTTGAAGTGTGACAGCTTAGAGGTGTCTTCTCACTAGGACTGAAAACTGTTGTGCAAACCACTAGATAAAGAGTTATTCTGCTCTCTGTTTTTCAGTTTAACCAAGCCAGTTAGTGAAGGGTAGTGATGAAAGTGCTGGCAACATGCCTTGGCTGCCAAGAGCTTCGAGGTTAGATATTAAACCACAATGGGTGGAACCCATCAGCAAACGCTTCTGTGGAACTGGGGCAGCAGGGTAAAGCTCTGCTAAGTGATTCATCATGTACAGAATTTATAAATAAATGATAAATGGGCTGTATGCTGGGCTTTAACTCACTCTGAGTGTCATGTGCAGTGCTGACAACTTCCTTGCTTCCTCCCTTCTCGGTGACCTTTGCCAAAAACAAGTCTGTGTTGTCTAAGAGAATAACGTTCTGGTGTTATCATGTGGAAGAGACTTCAATGTGGGAAACCTTAGAGTTTGCTTGGATTAGGCAAACTTATCCTTTGCTAACTGATTTCCTCAGAGCTCTGTGACAAGCAGTGTAAGGTGAGATAAGCAAAGAGATTGGCGAAACAGAAGGGGGCAGATCCTACTACAATTTTAAGTTATTTATTTTTTTATTATGGGAAGTGGCTTCAATCCTGCCCTCTTTCCTGGGGTTTATGTGCATTCCAGCCAATCTGTTGAAACCTAGCCAGAGGAAGACAGGAGGTACATACATGTACCTGCCCTCTGCTTTTTAAGAATAGGATCCACTAGAGGGGACACCATTCTTGTTCCATGGTTGTGTGGAGGAAATGCATTTGTGGTCTTAAGATGTACAACTGGGCTCACCCCTGTGCTGCAGACTATGCTACAGGCTTGAGAGGCTTGAGATAAGACTTCAGGGAGCATGGTGGATGTGATCAGGGCAAATTATTGTTAATACAAAATTTCAGTCTTGCATTTTGACTGGCTGGTCAGTGACAGAGGTGTTCTGGACATATCCAGCAGTCTCATTTCAAGCCAGTGTGTTTTTTTGCATTTACATTTCGTTTTTTTTTTTTTTTTTTTTTTTTTTGTTTTTTTTTTTTTTTTTTTAATTTGTCTGTGAGTTTATGATCTCTTCTACAGGTAAAACTTGTTAGCATTGATGCAGCAGAAATAGCAGATGGAAATTCCTCTCTGGTACTTGGACTAATATGGAACATAATCTTGTTTTTTCAGGTAATAAAACTTGAATACATTAATCATAAGTGAACAATCAATTTTTTAAATTGATTTTTAATCCTAAAAAACATAATTAAGCATGCTAAACCTGAGCTTTTTTCCTCATGATATAGGTAAATTTAATACCTGCAGCTGTTTTCATTTTATTTCATTAGACCTATTTTGGTGTGAATAGGAGGCAGTTTAAGCCCTGGTTTGACTTGGACCAGAATTAGAGCTTCAGATTACTCCTTTCCCTTCTCTGCTGTGCCTTCTCAGGATTCTGCTCCAGGTTCCCTGGATCTGCACCAATGTCTCAGATTTGGTTTCAGGTCACAGTTTATTTTCAATAACCTTATCTGGAACTCGTCCAGCGTGGTGGCAAATTCCATGCAGAATCACTGATCCCTGGAGACCTACTTACCACGGCCAAACTTCACAACTGATGTAGAGGGCCAAATGAAAGATGCTGAAGGGCCTGAAGTTTTGGAACTGATAGAACTGATCTAAACATGAAATTTGATCTAGTCACAGGTTTAGTCAGATTAAAACTGCTTACTAACCTACATCTATTTTGATAACCTTCTGAACAGTACCAAATGTTAATGAAAAGAGAGAGATGGAGGGAGGGTCTCTGCAACTTTTGTAAGACTGTGAGGCGCAAATGTTCTTTCATTCTCTTGGGCTCATTTCTAAAGTGGCTGTGGGTTTAAAAAATAAGCCCTGTCTTGAAGTGGTACTGAGGTTTCTCTCTGTGGCTGAGCACTTCAAGCTGAGCAATGCTGTACAACAGCAGTTTGGCCAGGCGGACTTGGCAAGAGAAGCACAGGGAACCTGAAAGCAGCATGGTGAAAAACCTGGACTCAACTATCAGTGCAGACCAAGGATGGGAGTCTGTTGCCGGTCACCATTTCTTGACTAAAATTGTTTCACTCGAGTGAGTCCTGCAGATAGAAAGAATGATTTCAGTTAAACTAACTGAAAGGACACGTTTCTGTGCTTTTTGTTTGCTATGAATATTTTCAGTTCAGTCTTAACTGATCCCATGCCCTTTCTGTTTCCTGGGGTTGCCAGCTGGGCTGCTGCTGCTGTCACGTTGCGAGTTGTAATGGACAGGCCTATAATTACCTCTTAAAATTCAGTTATGGCCCCGTTATCTTAGAAGCATGTGAATTTGCCTGAAAACAAACATTCGTTTTCCCATTCGCCTGACATTAAATCGGAGCACCGTGCATTTCACTTTTTGTTACAGATTAAGGAGCTGACAGGTAACCTCAACAGGAACTCCTCCTCATCCAGCCTCTCGTCCGGGCCCAGCGGGCCAGAGTCAGACACATCTCACCCTAGCACTCCCAACGTGGAGAGGAACATGTCTGTCACGGTGAAAGACCAGCGGAAAGCCATCAGAGCCCTTTTAATCTGGGTCCAGAGGAAAACCAGAAAGTAAGTGAGCGAAGTGCCCTAGAAAACTGCATCCACCTGTCTTGTTGTAGCCAGATCTCATCCCTTGCCTAATGTGTGTATTATCACGGCCCAGGGATCTTCTGCTTTTGAAGTCTGCAGGCATGAGGGATCTGCAGCTGAGTGTATCACTGCATACCTGTGTCTAAAGCAACCATCTGACCTTGAAGCATTCTGTTGCTGGCTTCGTGACTTGAGTGTTAAATGTTAACTTGCACTAATCTGCTTGGCACCATTTAAAACAGGATGATTCCCTCTTCCCTCTCCTCCCCCAACTTCTGTGTAGTCTGCTAGGTACCTTTTATTAAATGAAGAAATAAAACAACAACCACATGTTGAAAGACTTTAACAACAGCCTTTTAAATTAAGCAGCAACCCTGAGGGATTTTCTCTGCAGAGTTGCCTTGAAGGATAGAGTTTGTATTAGAAGCTTCATTTCTTCAAAATTAAGGAGGAGAAGGGGTCAAATCTTAGATTGTTTCTTGTGAATGTATTATATTTTGGGTCCATTTTCATTGATCAGCACATCTCTCTCATCTTTAACAACAAAAAGAAAAAAGTTCTTTCACCAAAGTGTTTTGTTTAGTAATGTCATGCAGTACTGCTGAGTTAAAATACTTTAGTGTAAGATGTCTAATGCACGCATAAATGCTTGGCATGTATTTTACATGTATTATTATCTTGAAGGGGTGACTGCCAAAGATTTTTATAGAGGGCATGGGACAAGCTTATGCAGATTCAATAGCTGTATATTTGCCATTTTTGTCTGTTGATAGATTTATATGTCCAGATCTGCCTGTGAACACAGACGTTCTGTGTATAGTGCTGAAGATACAAATTTACTTCCTATATACTCGGTCCTGTGGGCCACATCCCTTGCTTATCTCCAGTGAAGCTAATGGTGCTTGTTGTGCAGATAAACTTGTCCTATTGATAACCACAGTTAATTGCTGCCAATGTAGACCATGGAGGAAGTGCAGTTTTACTCCAAAAATAGTGCTGGTAATTAACAGGGAGGTGGCACAAGAAGAGTTAGAATGAGAGAAATAAAGGCCATAGTCTTCATTCTAGTCAAGGTGTACAAATCAAAGCATTTAATAGGAGAAAATTGTTCTTGCAACTGGGTTATTAAAACATAATTGCATCATTATAACCACCTTAACCAATGACCTGTGCAGAATTTTATTCTGAGCCTGTAGTGACTTCATTACAAGTTCAGTGATTGTATTTTCCTGCAAAACTTTGGACATCTAATGTACTTGTGATCTGTACATATACTGGCACTCTTTGCACCTGGCAAAGCATGATTTTCTGCTACAGAAGGCCAAGGACGCAGGAAAGCAAATGATTTATGCTTATGTTTTTTAAGTACTTAAGTGTTGGCAGTCATCCCAAGCTATGGCATTAAAATGCTGGAACACAACAGAAACAGGAATCACACAGGCATTTGTTTTTGTGAATGTTAAATGTGGTTGCTGAGTACTTGAGGGTTTTGTTTTCACCAGCTGCTTCCTACAAGCAGGTTGATGTCAGTTGTTGGCCACAGTGATCCAGCCTATGAATCCTTGTGTTTTATGAAAGTATTTTGTGTGTTTTGAAATCCAAAAGACCTCGAACATGACTAGTGTGACTCAACAACCTTACTTTTACCTTTCAAAATGATGATGCCTTTATGTTGGATTTTGTAACATGGCTGCCATGTAAACTGTATGTACTTCTGTTTAGGTATGGTGTTGCAGTTCAGGACTTTGCCAGCAGTTGGAGGAGTGGCCTGGCTTTCCTGGCTGTCATAAAAGCCATAGACTCCACTTTGGTAGATATGAAGCAAGCACTGGAGAAATCAGCTCGAGAAAACTTGGAGGATGCTTTCAGCATTGCACAAAATAAGCTGGGTGTTCCTAGGCTCCTAGAGCCGGAAGGTAAAATGTTTACATCAATGTTGTTGGGTAACATTCAAGCAATAATGAATTAATGAATATTGCATTATCACACCTATTAAAACCTCCCAGTGATTAGATTGTTGATGTGATCATTGTGTGGGGCTGAATGATAAGAAAAATGAAGTGGTCCCTTGCTAGTAGTCCTATGCTTCCACTCATACTTGTAAGCTCATGGGGGCAGAGATCTTACCGTAGTTTTAGCTACGTACACTGATCCTGGTTAATGATTAGATGCTGCGTGACATTGGTATTACTAATGGGCATTAATCGCTAGCCTGCTGAGCTGAGAGGTGTCTCAGTGCAGTAGCAGCATTTCATAATGCCTACAGTTTACAAAGACTAAATGTCACTCCAGGACAAAGCGTGTGAGCTGCCACACTAGGAAAATGGGTAGATACCTATTCAGATGTATTTGCATTTCCCAGTTACTTTTCTACAATTCATATATGTACTTGCATATATAAATATGTGTACATAAGCATATATGTGTGCAAATAAGTTTATGTATATAAGTGGAGCAGCTTCTTGCACTGTTTTTTATTGAACACTGCTACACTGGTGTTAGGCCTTGACTTTATAACTGAAAGCACAGTTTGGTTATTTGTGCTTTCTTGGGTCACCTTTCAGAAGAATGGGTTCTGCTACAAACAAGTCTCTATTCTGTCAATCAGCAAGATGACTGTCTAGTGATAGTGACATACAGACTGTAAATGACATTATCCAAGTAGATGAAAAACGACCCTGTTCTGGGTTCAGTGTGTGCTTGGAAACAGGAAAAAAAAATGTGAATAAGACGGTGAGAACTCTAAAGAGTACAGTCAACAGTGAAAAGAAAACTACCTGCTCTGATCTGTCAGCAAAAGAATAGTGTCTGTAGCTGCTGTTCCTCTCATCATAAAGGCAGACTAATGTCTGTTGGTCTTTTCCTCTGCAAGAAGGCTTTAAGGCCAAGCGTGCTGATGTACCTTGCATCTGTCTCCACAGATATAATGGTGGAATCCCCCGATGAGCACTCTATTGTGACCTATGTGGCGCAATTTCTGGAACACTTCCCTGAGCTGGAAGGCGTAAGTGTTTAGTCTTACGTCATGTCACTTCTATTTGCTTGGGTGTTCTTAATAAAGTCAGATATTGCATTTATCTTCTAGGTTTCTTTCTGAGCTATTTAAAATAAACCACAAGCTCAGTTTTAATTGTTCACATTTTCTGTTAAATCCAGTCAGGTGGGCTTTCATTGCAGATTGATAAACAGATTCAGGAAGAACTCTGCTTTTAAACCTTTACATCTAAGTATAGCTTTCAGAGGATAGAAATGGTTACATAGGCTCTGCTACTTTGGTATATTAGTTTCAGAATAAGGCTGAAGTTTATCCCTTCATCTATGATGATTTGTTAGACTTTAAATTTGCTTTTGTCTTCAGTCATCTCAAGTCTGAGGGCCACAATCAACCTGAATTTAGCAGATATTGTATCAGACACAAGGTACTAGAGACTGCATCTCATCAATACAGCAGTCAAAAGCACTCATTGTAAGCATGAAATAATTTACAGCTTCAAGGACCAGGGCCTTAAGGCAGATTTATCAAAAATTAAGGTTTGAGGAGCAGGCCTCAACAAGGCCTGACAAATGGCTTTTTGAGAAACAGAAGATCAACTTAAAGAGTAATTAAAGAATAGGACACAGAAAACTGGAGGAAAAATTAGAAGTCCCGGGAACTTGAGAAAAGATCTGCATACGTTGAAAAACTGAAATGGAGGCTGCTCGTACTTCTACGCAAACCTAGTTCAGCATAGTCTTTTTGTTATGAAAGGGTCCCCAGGAGACCCAGTGTCCCTTAAGTATTTATTTATTCTTTTGTGCTTGAGTACATGTACATAAATCATGGTTCCTATATTAAAGGTATTTCCTCACGTTTATTGACTGAAGGTTTCACTTAGTATGTATTTCAGAGCTTATAGAATTGGTGGACATTACTAAAGTCACTGGAATTAAAATTATTAAAATAATATGACCATGATTATTACATTAGATGAGCATGAAGATTGGTTGGCATTAAGACTTACGGACATTATAATGGAGAAAGAAAAAGCCTATTTATTTATTTATTTATTTATTTATTTATTTATTTATTTTCAGTACAGTCTATTGGAACCGAATAATCTAGTAGATGAATATATTTCACAGTAGATGTAGTTGATTTTGGGATTGTGTCCCAAAAAAGCCAAGTCAGTTGTCTCCACAGGTGCAGCAGGGAAAGATGAATATGTTAACAACTGAGGAGTAGGCTTGTCTGCGTTCTAATCTTCCTGTACAAGTGGCTTCTTCATGTTGAGCTTTGTTCAACTCACTTGGCTTGCCAAATTTGTTTCCCTACTTTCAAAATAAACGAGTCATTAATTGGCCATTCAAAAGGTAATGGGGTGGGTGATGGGCTAGTTACTGTAGCATTTGGGAGAAGTAAAATGATATGTGAGGTATGATTTGTTCTTTAATGAACAAAATCATCACTTAAATCATCACTTATAGGAAGACTTTGCAGATCCTGACAAGGAGCTTCCAATTGAGTCCACATATGTTCACATCAAAGACACACCTTCAGAAAAGGAAAGCAAAATCTTGATTTTAAGTGAAAGTGAAGAAAACATGTATACTGTTAATCATGAAAGGAGTCACCCTGCTCCTCCAAAGGTTCATATTCATGACACCCCTGAGAGAATCCTGTCAGAAACCGCTCCTGAAGAATGTAATGGCAAATTGAGTCAAGTGTTAGATGATTCACAGGAAACCTCGGAAGAGGAGCCTCAAAGGCCTACCTCACTGAACATTACAGGATCTATCCGTTTTGAATCCAATTCATCCCGGCAAGTGCTTAGTGATAAATTGATGCCAGGTGAAGGGGACATGTCTGATGACCCACTGAAACAGAATGATGACTTTTCTCCAGCTGTTCTGACAGACCAGAAAAATTCTGTTGACTCTTTTGAAGACTACTCTGAAGAATTAACTAAAGAAACCTATACTGAATACGACAATGAAACTAAGAGCCTTTCAGCCAATACTTCTTCTTTAAGCCCATTGTCCTGGACTTCAGGTATACTTACAGATGAATCTATAAATAAAGTAGAAGAGAGCAAGCCCCAAATGTCAATTCTTTTACCAGAAGATAGCTCGAAACAAGAAGATACACATAAGTATGTTCTCCATCTTCTAAATGAGGAAGTACTGAAACTGCCAGAAAATGAACATACAAAGCAATTGCCTGTCTTTGAGACAACAGAATCTAACCACTGTTCAGTGAATGGTTCTAATCTTGAAAGCCAAGAACTATCTACACTGCTAGAAACATCCGATGACTCTCTCTCAGATGTGCCCAAAAATGCAGAGGACCTTGACAGCTATGATGAAGATGAGTCTTCAGCGGAAGTGCTACCCAGTTCTTCAAAAGTATCAGTAATACCCCATGATCTCTTCTATTATCCACATTATAACGTTCCCATATCAGCAGTTCTGGATGCTTATGTTGAGCCTTGTCTCGAAGGTTATGATACTGAAAATGAAAACTCTTGTGAAACAGTAACAGATGTTTTACATGAGGAGGCGATACCAGCACAGGACTACTTGGAAGATGCTCCGGAGCCAGGCTTAGGGAAAAACCAAGGAGTTCCTGCACCAGAAATGTATACTGAGAATGGAGAGGAGGAAACAATAGATATTAATGGTCATGGGAATTCTTCCTATGAAGAAGAAGTACTATTAGTAGTAGAAGAATTAGAAAATGAAAAAGATGGCCAAAAGGCCACCAGCAATGAAGATACCACAATTCTACAACATTCTGAGGTATTTCATTTTTTATTAACTGTATTTCTTTGTGAAAATATGGGGGGACTAGTATCTGTACTGAGTGGCTGCCATTTCTTTTCATTTTGCATGCTCTTTGGATAAATACATAAAATGTACTTGGTCTCCTGTCCCGTAACACTGTTTGCCACAGCCCTCTACTGGAATGAATGGAATTGCAGCTTCCTGAGATGTGAAATTATCAAAAGAAAGAATAAGCACAATTTGCAGAAATGTTATTTTTACTGATGTTTTAAAATATTTTGAAACTCCTGAGTATAAAAGATTATCACAGTATTTTTATTTTAAATAATTTGTAATGAGAAGAACAGGAAGCAGCATTGTTGATATAGAAAGTATACAAGTAAAGGTATATTTTGTCTGAATCTAAATAAGTTTGTCTATGTAAACAAACCAATTTGAGTAGGTTAAGTTATGTGGATACAATCAAGATTTATCTACACTGCAGAAGGAGGAAGAGAGGTGATTTGGGGCAATTATTTGTGTTTTAGATTTAGGCAAAGTGCGGTGTTGTATTTTTCCTTGCAGGCACTGATTTTGAATTGTCTTGCACATTTTCCAGCATAGTAATTTTATGCAGAGTTTTTCTGGAAGGGTTGCCCATTTAAGTGTTTGGATGTCACTCTAGTTGTTGTTTAGGCTTGTTTTGTTCCTGGCAATTATTAGGGTAATGAAGTCAAATTTCTGTTATCTCCAACAGGCTATTTTGAGATAGATTAAAAACAAAAAAGTTTTAACAGATTATTTCAGAGTCATGTCATGCCATGATTTCTTATGTAAAAAGAACTGTCAATTAATTGCATGTAAGTTTAACTTGTGGTACTTTATAGCTCAGTGTATTCAAAATGCTTTTCAAGATAATTTTAAAAAGTTTTTCTCTCTTTAGTGACACCTTCAATCTTGTATGACACATAATCTAGCATCTGAGTAAGCTGTATCACTAAGATATTTGGAAGGGTGGGGAATCAGTCTTGTTGTCTAACACAAGATGTTTCTTAATTTCAACAGGCTGTAGATTTCAACCATCTAGATGATTTAGCAACAATGGGAAAGATACTGAAAGAAAGTAGTAACAGGGAGGAAAAAAACAAAAATATGATAAAAGCAGAAGACTTACAGATCTCAAAAGTTGGGACTACTACTCTGTTACAAGATGAACTGGAAGAAATTGCTAATTGTCATGAATTTTACAGGTATTTCACATTGATTTTGTCTTAAATACATCTAACTGATATAAATGTCTGGGCTTCTAAAGTGTGCCCTGATGTTTCAATGTTGAAACTGGATGTTTCTTCTAGACTTCCTTTAGAAGCATTGTATTGGGTCATTGGCTTCCTCCTGTGTTTCTCTTAAACATATCAAGCGATTTAGTGCCCGTGGGACTTGATTTGACTTTGCTGTACAATCTTAGCTACACAAAGCCAACTAGAATCCCAGTGCATTTTGAGCATGGCTGTGTTGTAAACTTTTTTTCCAAGGGAATGTTTAGCAATATAGATGAAATAACGCACATGCATTGTAACGCCATGTGCGAGCACAACACTGCATCATTCCAATAGATATTAGATGGCCTTTTTTCTGCCTGAAGAAGTGAATGAGACACTGCTAATTTTAATCCATTCACTTCTCTTCCCTCTTACATCCTAATTTAGTTCTTAGGTAATGCATTTGAGTGGGACATGAACTGTCATTTGTCAGTGCTTGTCACTATAGCACGCTAATGCATTTAAAAGTATTTGCTTAGAAAAAAAAAATCTCCTTTTTCAGGCTTTCTGTTCCCTGCAATCTGTCAATTATATTATAAGTACACAACCATAGAACCTCACTTAGCTATAAGTTTCACTTAAATCTAGATGATGTCAAAGCTGCAAAAAACGTATCATATACTATTTTCCAGAAGAGATTTAAATTTGAGGATTGGGATATTTTTTTTTATCAAAAATTTTAACATTTTCCCAAAGCTGTTGTTTAATGTTACTGATAAATTCAAATTCATATTCTAAAACATGCAACAATGAGTGTTTGTGGTTTCACGTAACCTAAAACTAGCATGTGCAATTATAGTAGCTCCCTTTGAAGTCAAAGCAAAAATTAGCTTTATAAATTAAAACACTTTGCTTTTATGTACATTTCAGAACTAGTGACAATGATTCCAACATTTATCTCCGACAAAGGTTTCCTAATACTTCTGAGAAGGTAAGTGGAAATTTACCTTTCTATTGCTATTTCACTATTTCTCTTAAACTCCAAAAGTTGGAAGATTGTAAAAGAGTCTGCTCTCTATATGTACTATGATAACACAAAAGCCCTAAGACTTCGAAGAATTTTAATGCTAAAACCAGGAATAAAGAACTTAAAAGCTTTATTGAACTCTTCAAAATAAAGGTAATTGGGCCTTATTGAACCTTAATCAAACCACAAAGAACTACTTAAAATTCAAATTAAATATATTCTAATTTTGACGTTTACTTTGTTATAACTATAGTTGAAATGTTTCAGTTCTTTGAAGCTTCCTTTACTTGCAGCTTCAATTTCTTCTAGTTTGTTCACTCACTGTATACACGTAGGCATCCTTGTCACAGCCCCACAAAAATGCTGAGTGTCTCTTGAAATGCACTTTTTACCACAGATTGAGCCTTTTGCCTCTCCTTTGTAGTATATTATATTATATTATCTTATACTGTGTATATATATATATATATATACACATGTATATATCAATAGAATCAGCTAACTGTCAAAGAAATTTATTTGTAATGTGAAACTGCATCCTTAATGGCAGATGTAATTCATATTGATTTCTTGAGAACATACTCCATGACTGAACTCTGGATTTTTAACTCAGAAATGATAGCAACAGCAGTCTGGGCATGCTGAGCAAGGATAGGAATATGTCTCTTTTCAGCACAAAATAAAATTTGGACCTTCTTGGAATTATAAAGAAATTCTGCCACCAAGATTCAACGAAACTGATGTTTCACACAGGTGCTCTGATTTTGCAATGCTGTAAAAGAAAGGTATACGAAGGAGGAGAGTTTTTTCCCTTTTTTTGTGTGTTTATACTAGACTGCAATGGTAGATCTACGGGTGCAGAATAAATTTAGAAGCACACTTTCATTTTGAGTAAACATTAGACATGTTCTACATAGAATGCACACAAAACTGCCATCTTTGTGAGACACTGAACTTTTTCTCCCCTTCCCTCCCCTCCCCTCTTTTCTTTTCTATTTTTTTTTTTCCCCCTTTTTTTTTTTTTTTTCTGTCCCAATACTGGTCACTTGTTTGTTTAAGGAAATCTTTGGCGAAAACAACCAGACAATGACAGATGTAAGTGAAAATCTACCAGTCATCAGGTGAGTCTTATTCAGACAAAATCTTCTGCAAGGAATCTATAACTTCTAATTATTTATAGCTTCTAATAATGTTACAAAGGAAAAAAAAATTATAATGGTAGACTGGCTGGACATCTTGTATACTGGTTTAGAGTCCATATTTCCCATAGGTATAAGATACAAAACTTCTTTGTTGCTAGATCTTCCCCTCCATTAAAATGTCTTTTGCTTGAGAGGAAAGGTTCAGCTGTCTTAGCAGGATTGTCAGCTCTTTTTCAACATGGTGGGTATTTCAGACCAGGTAAAGGGTGAAAGGACTTCATACATGAGGCCCTCATATAGCTGATATAGAGAAATTTCTGTGTAATACTCAGATATATATCCAGTACCATATCTGAGTGAGCAGGATGCCCAAGGTAGAAAAACAGACTCATTAAAAGAGGCCAAAAAAGTTTTCCTGAAAATAAGACTTAAAAAAAAATGTGTACAAGAGCATGATACATGTAAATTAATTTTATGATATTACCATCTTGAACCGTTTTAAAGAAGACCTTTTCTTGGTTTTGTGAGAGCTTAGTGGTGCTGGCAGAGTCCATCAGGTTTTGCCGCTAAGACCTGCAGTTGGACTTCTGGGCTTGTTCTCCTACCCCTCAGTTGCTAATTTGTTTCTGGAAGTCTTGGGCTTCTGTTTAATTCTTTTTGTATCTGACATGAGAAACTCTAAAAGTAGCTGATTTGGGGAAAATATATCAAGTCAAATTACATTGTATAAATAAAAGTGTGATATAAGTGTTGCCCAAAGCTGTGTTTACTTTCTGAAAATAAAGAGGTATCTTTTTGGCTGTTCAAAGTCAGCTTATGTCAAAGGAATATACTACATTGGCATGTGTTTAAGATACCTGAGAACTTGTCCAGAGTTTTCAGGGGATTAATTCCTATGTTTTGACTCCTAAGGAAATGCACTGCTAAAACCCATTATGCATCTCAGTTAGCTTGGGCTCCAGCTGATTAGATGGAAGTGGTTTATTAAACTGCTGACTGTTAGTGACCGTGTGATCTTTAGAGAAAATGTTAACAGTGGGAGTTTTTTCTTCTTTTTCCTGTCTCTTATCAAATTCTCTCCTATATTCAGGAATAAAAAAGACATGGAAGCAAGTGAGACTCCAGCATCTCCTCACCAGGCTCCAAGTGTTGATCAGTCAGAGATGTTCTATTTCATCATTTTCCTCTGGTTGCTGATCTACTGCTTTTTAGTCGTTCCACAGCTTCTTAGCAGCAAGGTTTGATCTCTGTGAGGTGTGGAAAAATAAAAGACAGTGGCCTGATTGCTTAGTGTATCTGCATATGAGTATGTACCTTCAGGTGAAGCACAAACAGAAACGTAGGACCTGGTATTTGTGTTCACTATCAGGTTCTCCTCAGTTCCCCTGCTGTTGTGCTATGACAGTGTCAAAGCACATTTTATATTACGACAACTGTGTAAATATATATAAAAATGACCTTATTTAGTAGCTGCGATTTTGTACATTTGTGCCTTGCTTTATAAGATGCTAAATAAAAATGGATAATTATCAGTAGAAATATGAACAATTCAGAGCTCTAGTCTTCAAAAATAATTCTTCTGGCTTCATTCACTTAGGTAGGGCCCAACAGCTGTGAAGATGTGTTGTTGGCTTGCCCATGAATCTGGCCCACCTGCAAGGGATGCTTGAGATGCTTGAGATGCATTTTCACATTTTCCACAGAGTTCTTTGGGAGAGATGGAGGTAGAGCAGAGTTGGAGATGGTGGAACTTACTCACCAGAGGAACTGACTGTAGTGCTAATGGCAAGCCAGTGGAGCAACAAAGTCAGGTGGATGGTTTATTTGTGGAGGGGGGATACGATTTTACTTTTATACTGCATCTGTTATGTTTAGTTTGCAGGAAAAAATTGGGTGTGGAGAAGTGTGAAGAATATACAGGTTAGTGGCTGCTTAGGAGGGAATGTAACGGAAGTCTTCATCTAGAGATTTCTCTAGAGAATACCTGAAGAAGTTTGCTTTTTGTATGTTACTGATGATGGCCATCTTTGAAAAGGTAGTCAAGAAACTTTATTTGCAGGTATTTAAAAACCTTCTTGTAGTCAGGTCATCTGCTGGTGAAATCCTAACTGCCCATCACACTTCATTCTTCTTTGTAAGCTTTTTTTTTTTTCTTTTTCTTTTTTTTTTAGAGGAGAAATTAGCATGTGATAGCAATAGTGCATGGTAGGATATCCTAAACACAGACAGGAATTCAGAATCTCTTTCATTCAATAGAAAATTGAAATCTTTTCTGTTCTGTCTTGACTAGAGCTGGATTCACCCTGTGAACATAAAAAGTAGATCCTTTGTGCTTGGTGAACAGCAGATCCAAACTTCGAAACTTAATTTAGTGTAAACCAACATAAGTAAAAAAAAAAAAAAAGTCTTCTATCTTTCCAGTGAAAATTTTCAACATTTTGAGTCATCTAATTTTGTTGATGAAGACAGTAATACTTTCTTCCAAAATAAAATCTATTTTAGAATTTTTAAAGATGTTTTCTAAAATATAACATTGAAATGTTAGGAATAGTGCTTTTTCTCTGAAAAAAAAATAAATAATCTTAATACAAAATTATTGTCCTGAATACCATGGCACCTATTTAATAGCAGGAACTAGCAATGTACAGTATATTGGAGCAACTGTGTAGAGAGCTCTTCACTATGTGCCAGTCTTCAGAGGCTCCCTGAGTTTATGACAACTCTTTCTTTGTATTTTTGCATCTCTTCCTTTGTTTCTTCCATGCTTCTTATTCTTCAACAGAGGTCATCTGGAGTTGGATTACAGCCTCTTCATTGAACTTTGCAGCTGTCAAAGTTCAGTCAAGGAAAATAAGTTTCCTTCTGTCTTCTCTCCCTCCTCCCAAGAAAATTAATGAGAAGATCTTTGGATGTCTCATATAAACCACTCATATCCATAACGAATAGAGAAGTGAATGGCATGCACTGATGCTGGCAATTTCATTACACAATATTTTCTTTTAAGAAAGACAAAAACAAGGGTTTTCTTTCTTCCCTCCTACTGATGATTAACGGCTGAAACAGCATGCAGTGATTGTCTTGATAATTTCACCCAATGTTTAAACTGAGGTGTGCTTGCCAGCCAGCCTAGCCCATGAAAAGATGGAGATTGTGTCTTCCATGTAAAATCAATGAAAATAATAAGTACATGATACTTGGTATTTGGCTGCTTTGTATATGATATAATATAGATATAACAGAAGCAGTCTACCTTAGTCAGCCATTGCATGTGTAAGAAGATCCAGAACAGAGTTATGAGCCTGCATCGTTCTTCCACAGTGCAAGATCCATCTCTCACTGCAAGTACCCTGTTCTGAAACTGTTGCTCCTTTTTGGACTCGGTGTCTAGCTTACAGTCTAAAAGTCTGACCATGAAGCACTCACTGCAGCAAAACCCATTTTAATAAGCTGGCTAGAAGACCGTCTTGAGGTATCTGAGTTTTTAAAGGCTGGTGGACGATCTTTTATCTATCCATTTTTTCTGACAGATCTGTGCACTGTCTGAATAAGGAAGTTTTTCCTGAAAGGCCTGGGGTTTTGAAGACTACTAAAGTTGAACTGACCTCATGTGATACGTTGGCTTGGTAGCAGAATTCAGACATATATGGGTACTGATCTGTTAAGTCCATGTCAGTGTGCTCAGGTGGCCAAGAAGGCCAACAGCATCCTGGCTTGTATCAGGAATAGTGTGGCCAGCAGGATGGGGGAAGTGATTGTCCCTCTGTACTTTGCTCTGGTGAGACCGCACCTTGAGTACTGTGCTCAGCTTTGGGCCCCTCACTGCAAGAAGGACATCAAGGGGCTGCAGCGTATCCAGAGAAGGGTTGGTGAAGGGTCTAGAGAACAAGTCTTATGAGGAGCAGCTGAGGAAACCAGGATTGTTTAGCCTGGAGAACAGGAGACTCAGGGGAGACCTTATCGTGCTCTACAACTGCCTCAAAGCAGGTTGTAGTGGGGTGAGGGTCAGTCTTCTCTCCCAAGTAACAAGTGATAGGACAAGAGGAAATGGCCTCAAGTTGCACCAGGGGAGGTTTAGGTTGGATATTAGGAGACATTTCTTCACTGAGACGGTTGTGAGGCATTGGAACAGGCTGCCCAGGCTGAGTCACCATCCTTGGAGGTATTCAGAAGACGTGTAGATGAGGTGCTTGGGGTCAGGGTTTAGTGGTGGACTTGGCAGTGCTAGGTTAACAGTTGACTTGATGATGGAGGTCTTTGCCAACCTAAAGGATTCTGTGATTCTATGATAAGACCAGTTCTTGTTGAGCAAACGTATGGATAGCAGAGTATTGGAAAGTGCAAGTGTTGGGAAGTGTTTGAGGATTACCGGATAAGGGTGTGTGGTGTTCACAAAAGCACCATTACGGACTGTGAGACAGCTATAAGGGGATGGTTCAATGTTATTGTAGTTGGGTAACTTCACTGCAAAGTGTTTCATTGCAGTGAATTTTATAGAAAGTGCAAGAAGAGGTATAGGATTAAAGACAGAACATTGCTAGACATTTATGGGGCAAGCGTCTTAGCGCTGAAGAAATGGGTTAAACAGTCACAAAATGAAATGAACAGAGCCTTTGCCAAATTGTAGGACATTATCAGTGCAAAGATGGGGCAAGTACAGATTGCAGTAAAAAAATGACAATCACTTTTCAATGCCATGAATATTTTTGATAGATTGAGCTCTAAAATGTATTTTTATTGAGTTTCTAGATTGTAATGAATGTGTCTACAGAATTTTATGCAAAGCTTCAGAGTTCAGCTGTTTTAAAAAGATTTTTTTATATAGCAGTGATTATTTTATCTATATATTTAATAGAACTGTAAAACCATTTTAAGAATACCTGTAAAATTCTGTGTATGTGATATGATTATTTATTGATTATGACTCATGAGAATGAACATTGAGCTATGCATAGGTTGCATCATCCATTTGAAAACTGGAAACTGCAAAGAGAGGAAGAGCTCTTAATGAACAGCAGACTTGAAAAACATGGGAAATGGTTTGAGTACAATTGTGTGATTCTTCAAGCCGCATAGCAATATATTATTTTGTGATGTTAACTTTCAGCTAAAGTTGCAAAATATACTGAATGATTAAGCTACTTTCTTCCATTAAAACACTTCCTGAGGCTGAAATTTCAACATCTTGATATTTGGTGTCTAAACACACTTAAATCCTCTACATCTTCTGGTGATGGTCATTTTGCTCCAGCTCAGTATGACTCTAACTTCTTTATCCAAGTAGTGTGCCATTGAGTTTCCTGGGGTACCCAGGTTGTGTGATTTTGGTTTTCATTTCTTTTTAAGGGTTTTTTATACTGACCCTTACATAATCAGATCTTTCAGAAGACGAATTTGGCCATTGTATGTGTTCTCATATTCAGGAATCTACTGGGACAATAGGTATAATAGTGCATTATCACTTACGCTAGCTTTAAGTACTTGGAGTCCCTTCTTACCAAGCGCAAACGTGAATGCATCCAGTGATGTGTTCAGTTTCTCGACTTCTGTGGAAGTCAGTGTGACACACCTGTGTGCTAAGCACACACTACAGGATCTGGCCCTGAGGGGACTAAAGTCAGCTTTAATCACATAGGACGGGAAGTAGCCACAAACCCTATGCATTACCTTAGGGCTGGAACCCCTCAAATCTGATGCACACAAACAATGCCACAGACTTCAGTTGACCCCTTTGCACGCGTAACAGTTGTTCGCATAAATTCTGTAGGATCGATACCCTATTCTTTCTAGGAAGTTACCATGCACTGCCATTTTTTATTAAGGGAACAGCAGTGGGGGATGAATGGCTGGAACACAATGGTACGATTGCTGGTTGGAATGCGCCTGTGAAAATTCCCAAACCTCTACAGACGAAACCTGTACCTACCCCAACAATTGGTCACCCCATTTTCCACTGGGCTAACAGATGGTGAATCTGAAAGGAGGGAAAAAATACTAAATTTCTGTATTTTCATGGTGTGCAGACTTATTGTTAGGTAGATAACATTGAATTCTTCCCCTCTGCATACTACTGATGATACTAATTTACAGCTGCCTTACTTACAATTTCACATTCCAGTACTTGTGCTAGGGCTAGCTCCTACCCCATGCAGGTGAAGTTATTCTTGCCAGAGGCTGGGATTTGTATGCCCATGTAAAGAACACTGGAGAAGACATATTCTGAATGGGATCACTCGCTTACACTGTCCACCTCTTTACACACAACTCTAGAGCTCATAAAGGGTGAAAAATTAACCTTTTATTCTCAAATGCCATGTCTATTTCAAGGTTATCTTAATAGAAATTGTGGAATATCAGAGCGTTTCTTTCTTCCCCTGAATATGAAACATGGGAAGCTTCCTTCCATCTCAGTGGCACTTTCAATGACTCCTTTCCAGGCAGCTGCTACTGCTGATAATGGAAAATGAGAAGCGTGTTATTTTCTCACCGTGAGGGGAATGTCTAAGTCTACGTCTCTGGAACATAAAATTGGCCCCTGGGTGACTACTACAATTCTTTCCTCATGAAAAGGTTAGAAGGGGCAATAAAAATAATTAATTTTACCTCAGTGAGAAATAGTAAAACATAACATTCCAAGAAAGGCTAGATCGTGGCCTTCGCTGTTGTGTTCAAGTCAGGTTATATTTTATTCCCAGAGTAGCTTCATTGCTTTCAGTGGGCCTTCCTGGAATCTCTTTGATTCATGGAGTATGTTTGCTCTGTGTCCAAGGAACCATTCGTGGAGCACTGACCTGATCCACAGCTGTCACAAGGCTAACACAGATAATCGCTGGTGTTTAGTTAGAAATGACGGCCCAATTTAAATAAATTAACTTTCAAATTATGTGCTGGTGATTTTTTTTGCGGGGGGGTAGAGAAATAATGCTTTTTTTTTTTTTTTTTTAATGCCAAATAACACAAGTCAAATATGCCTTTTTGTTACAATAAAAAAAAAAAAAAATCGATCTCTGCTTTTTTCCTCAACAAATCAAGTTTCAGTTTGGCATACCATTTCATGCTATTTTATTCTTCTGTGAAAAAGCTGAAGAAAAAACAAACAAACAAACAAACTGTTTTACCATTGTTAAAGTTCTCTAGTTTAAAATTTAATTTGTAAAATGCTAGTTTGCTAAAGAGTTAATAAGGGACATTTTTGCTCAAGAAAACATTTAGAAGTAAGGGATGTAATATGTACAATACATGTTTCTCTTTGGCAAGTGGTAAGGAATGATGATTATTTAAATGAGAACCTGCGAGGTGGATTTGAGTGGCTTCAAAAGACATACTGAAGGAGATGAATTTTTGTGTAATTTCAAATACATTTCTTCTAAATGCTTTCAATCAGTGGTATGTATTGAACATTTGCACTTGTTGCTCAAAGCTAATTTTTGTGAGGAAGAAATGTATTCTTGTGTATAGTTGGTAAAATAGCAAAGGGAACGTTTTTAGAAACTGCTACTCTGTAATAAGATTAGTATTTACTAGTGAATAGTTATACTTTATTTTATAAAATCTCTGATTTTGAAATAAATGGACAGGCTTCCTGTATATAATCTGTCATCTGTGGGTTTGTCCTTTTCCTCTTGATTTCAGTAAAAATCACCATTTTGTTCTTATTATGCATTTTAGTGCCCAGAAGCTATTCACTTTTTAGCAGAGAAGATCTCAGTAAACAGGGTAAATTCATAAACTGTATTGTTTCCCCATCTACCCAACAAGTGACTCTTAATTTTGGAGGAAAAAGCAAAATTATAATCCCAGTCAACAAACAGAATGAACTCCAAGTTTTTATGAAGGTGATTATATATTACTAAATTTGTTAATGCATAGAAATTGGTATTAAAAAGGCAAGCTTACAAAAACAGCTGTGCTGAATTATATAGTCTTCTTACAATTCAGCTTATCTGGCCTGTTTCTATGCAAGAGTCTAAATGTTTAGACCAATGGTTTAGTAAATTACTAGGTGCAAAACTGATTCATATTTACTATGCTCTTCTCCTCTACACCTTAATTCCCTTGGCAGTATATGAGCAAAGGGAAATAAAGTACAATAGAGATGCAACACAATTCAGAATCAGACCTATGATCTTCCTCCTGACAGACAGAACTATACTGGATAAACAATATATGGGGAATGGCGCAGGAGTTCTTCTCTAACTAAACTTAAGGGCTGGTGGGCTTTTTGGAAGTGTTCACCCATTCCTTACTACAAAATGAAATCACCTCACATACTTTCAGTGTTTTTCGCACCACCCCTGCGGTTGCTGGTACCTATTTTGTGGACCATCCTCCCCCACACCTAGTGCTTGTAGATGGTAAGAGAATATTCATAATGCTATTGGGAATTTGGGATATTTGGGTCCAGTGGGAGAAGAATAAGTTTTTACAAGAGTATGGGATCCAAGCTTTTGTTCAAACTCTAGCACGGTGAGAACAAGAATTGTTGGATTTGATTTTTTTCAGTGAACTGGAGAAAAGTCATTGTGGTAGCAACTACAAAGCCAGTCTCCCTTATCCTTGCTGTGTAAACACAGCTTTTGTAGCTTAAAGAAGGTGGAAATGCAGCATAGGAAATATAACAATCTGTCTGGATCATGACAGTGATAAAACTACCACAGGGTTCATTTCATGTAAGGAACCAGTATGCATATTGTGGTTGTAAGAAAACCCAAACCTCCTAAGGATAACCTGTGGTCATTAGGCATATATTCTGGTTGGTACTGTATATTGAAACCTCTGATCTCTCTTCAGTGCTTATTTTACCTGACAGAGAAACAAAACCTAGCAAGAGCATGAATTTCTTCCACTTGCTGGGCAAATACAACAAAATCTGAGAGCCCTTCTCTTAAAACACCAATAGCCAGGTAGTATACAGCAATAATCTTTTCTTGAGTTGCTATTTGTATTGATGTTACAAGGATTATTTCCAGGAGAGTTCATTACAATGATTCATGAAATGCCTTCTGGTGACTAGGTCTGTTCCTTGGTTAGACTGTACTGTTGGTAGATCTCTGTCCTTGCCAAACTGCACACTTTACCTTGGAATGTAAGGTAACGTATGATCAAAGCAAAATGTATAGCTCCATCTGCTGTAAATACTTTGAACTGATTATTTTTGCATTACTTTTATGGCTGATCTGCACCCTGGGGAACTGATCGATCACTTTGCTGATACATATTTTCTGCATGTTCGCGAGAAGCATCATAAAAATAGTAGCTAAGCATGTTTTAAATTGCAAAGTGTTAGTTCTTGATTCTCAGATAAAAAGGAGCACAAAAAGTGTATATTTCAAGCATATTAGGAACCTTTGCTTGTTAGGTATGATTGATCTTTTGTACTGAAGCTCCTTGTGAAATCCAGAAATTACCTGGTTTGCTTAAACTAACTTTAAGTCAGTGATGGATGAGAGGAAATTCCCAGTCATGCTCCTGCTAAGCAATAGCTTTCCACATTCAGGAATAGGAACATTTATTATTATTATTACTTATTATTTATATTTTTTTTTAGGAAATAGTCATCAATGCTGACTTTGCGTAGGGAGAGTGAATGAGTTGATATCCCATATTTAATATGGATTTGAAAAGTAAACCAGCTGTTTAAAAAGGCCAGAAAAGACACAAAAGCAGTTGAAAATATTAAATGTTTGCTTGCTCTGGGGGAAACATCCTTATTTAGAGTTACAAACTCTGAGGCACTGAAGTGTGAAAGCACGCTGAGACATTTTTTTTTTAAATAGCATCCTAGGGAGGGAACCAAAAGCTTGTGCAACCTAACACCTTTAAAGTTTTAAGAATGGTCTCTGCTTGAATAGAGGTTCTTTCTTTCTTCCAACTTCCTCCTCCATAATCATACCTGCAGCTTTTTCTCATAATACATTGCAGATGTTATTATTAACGCTGTGGTTTAAAGTGTTTGTAACTGCTCTTTTCTGCAGTGATTCACAATTCTGAACTAAAAAACCTGGTAGCCAGGCTGGGGGCCATTTGAGAGGAAAGTCTCAATTTATTTTTTTTCAAGTGGGGTGCAGAATAGACACATCCTTTCCTGGCCAGAAACTTGCTTGCAACACTCTGGCCCATATTTTCTTGATATGTGCCAGCTTGTTTCGAAGCGTATTATTGAAATAGTGTGTGATGCAATGACAAAACAGCATCGTGGCTGGTATCAACAGCAGGGAACAACAGAGGTCACCATTGACTCGCGGGAAGGAATCTCTTCAGAATCCATTTTGGAACATGATGAGATGTGTAGAGCCAAAAAGCACAAAGCGTGGTTTCCACTGGCATAATTTCAAAGTTCTGTAGCATGAAAAAAAGACAATTACTTGTCACACAGTGAGGGTTTTCTTTTAATTGAATTTACCTCCATTCTAACCTGTACACATTTTGTCACACTTACCCAACAGAAAAAAAAAAAAAAAAAGGAAAAAAAAAAAAAAAGAAACAAAACCAGCATCATTTCGTGATATGACTTTTAAAAAGGGAGAAATAAATGTCTCTTCTTGTTGTTGGTTTTGTCTTACAGCAGTTATCTCATAGAGTTATCATATCTTAGAGTTATCCCATCTATAATTCCAGCACTAAAGATATTTTGAAAGCTGTAATTTAGAGCATTATCACTTTTTCTGTTCGGGATTTTAATTAGTTGGGCTATTCTATTCCTTTCATCCAATGGCCGCTTTGTTTTTATAGTTGCATGTGTATGTGTTTTTTCTTTTTCTTTTTCTTTCTTTTTTTTTTTTTTTTTTTTTTTTTTTAATTCAAAATTTGAATGCCAATAACTTAGAGGTTTTTAACACATGGATGACTTTTCTTTTTTTTTTTTTTTAAGAAATTTGTGAAGGTAAAAGTTAATTTTTGATTTGGCCTTAAACTCTGAAGAATAGCTGTCATAACACATGCATATAGCAAAAAAATATCCATCCCTTCAAAGGAGGGGATAGCAGTGATAGAGTGATAGAACAATAAAGGATAGCATAGGTTTTATCCTAACTGTGCTTTTAAATCAAAAACTCCTGTCAGCTGGCATGCTCAGGGAGGAAGTAGCTATGGAGAAAGACACCCTTTTCTTTATAAGAAAATAACTTCCAGAATTCTCCTGGCATTTGTGTTTTGTTTTCTGTGTTTTAAGTATTCTGCTTGCCTTCTCTTTGAACCTCCTTGAATTGGATAAAATTCATTATTTAATCATGGCCTGCAGAGGATTAAGGAGGGTTTCTTTCTGCTTTATTTTATGTTAGAAATAATCAAGAATGCCAATTTCCTTCAGTACTTCAGTTAAAATTGGAAAAATAGACCCATATGTTCTGACAGCTCCCACTGGATAAGGCTGAACAGCTGCTCCTCTTCCTAAGGTTTTGTCATGGGATATAATTATTCTTCCATCCATAAAAAACAGAAGGGTGCCCCATCAATGGTATAAAAATGCTTAATATTGTGACATTTAATAATATGGGCATTACAAAAGACATGCTCTAAAGAACAACCGAGGTTTGAGCTAGGTAAAGGAAACAATGTGGTAAAACCATAGGCCTTTCTGTCAGTTTTCATCTGAAATCATTTCACAGAGGTTTAAATGAACCTCAGCATGTTCCGGTTACCTTTATCTCCTCATACTGATTTAGTGGGCACAAACAGTCATACTAAGGAAGCGGTAAGTCCCTGGCAGAGTGCAGATGGATGAGGAAAGCTGGATCTCTGGTGACAGACCCTTTGCTGCATACCCATTGCATTCAGCCCAACTAAAAAGGGGGAAGCGGCTTTGTACTCCATTTACCATCTTCGTTAGGCAACAAGGGTTATCTCCAGTCCCTCTGTCAGGAAGTGTGATCTTAGCATAGTCCTGACTTTCCTGCCTGGACTAACACAAGTGTAACTGCATTGCAGTGTCTTGTAAGGCAGACAGGATCAGTGAAACACAGCATGAAACTAAATCCATCCACTGTGGAAAGGAGGTGCCAGGAGTAGGCAGAATGGGGCCAGCTGTGTATATTTACGTTATTTAAAGGTTTCCTGCCACAAAAATGACCACATTGTCCAGATGCAGCTATATCTTTACATCACTGGTGTGGTTATTTGTATGGGCAGTCTATAGATCTGGCCACTCACCACCAGCACCGTAGGTAGGCCTGTTCAGAGCTTGTGTGTATCCCATCACTGTGATAAAGTATGGTAAATACACATCTTTTTATTGCACAAAGAGTAGGAAAGCTATGGAAAATTAAGGGTTTTTGGACACTTGTGAGTGAAGGACAGGGAAGAAAAGTTAAACAGGAAAAGTGAATTTTGCATTTAGCACACAAAATGAGACCAAATCAAACTGTTGCTGTTGTCAGTAAAGATCTGCACTGCTTACTTCCATCTTTGGCACAGTTCTTGTTACCATGCTCAGAAGAAAAAACAGCAACCACCAAAACCTCTCTTGTTGGTCGACAATTCATTTGTTGATAACGTAAATGAACCCTGAGAAGAGGGCACCAAGGTAAAAAAGTTGCGCTATTAAATCCATGGACAGCACGAGAACAGTCTTAACAGCTGGTGTTGACACTGAAAACATTGACTGGAACTGCAAAGGGTGAGCACGTGTTGAGCAGGTAGGGGCTTGTCAGTGAGCCAGATACAGCTTTTTCAAGGTCACTTCCAGACAGAGCTGTTCAAGAGTGAAGCTGCAATTTTGTGCTCCAACCCTACCGTAACTGATGACTGCCATTTATGTGGGGATAAGATCTAACAAAAATGGGATGTGATTATTGCATTTCAGCTCTCTGTTGATCTACCTCAATTTACAGTAGACCGAGGAACTTTCAAACTCCACATTTGAATGTACAAGAGTTATCCTCTCTACAGCTACCTGAAAGGAAGGTGTGGGGAGCTGGGGGTCAGCTTCTTCTCACAGGTAACTGGTGATAGGACTAGAAGGAATGGCTTCCAGTTGCGCCAGGGGAGGTTCAGGTTGGAAACGAGGAGACATTTCTCCTCAGAAAGAGTTGTCAGGCATTGGAACAGGTTGCTCAGGGGGGTGGTGGAATCACCATCCCTGGGGGTGTTCAAAGAAAGGTTGGACGTGGTGCTTAGGGACATGGGTTAGTGGGTGACATTGGTGGTAGGTTGATGGTTGGACCAGGTGATCTTCAAGGTCTTTTCCACCCTTAATGATTCTATGATTATTTGTCCTATGTATCTCTCTGGCCTGGGCTGCAGCTATGGATCTAAGTCATGCCGTAATCAAGCTTGGAGGCTTGATTATTAGCTTCATCTCTGTGAGGAAGGTTCAGTCTTCTCACCAGTCACCAAGAGAATGACGTTTGCAGATGATGCCATGGGAGGTGGGCACTAGGAAATTAAAATAATCATGGAATTTGAAATTAAAATGAACAGAAAGGAAACTCCAAATGAGCTAGTTCCGCTCAAGCGATACATTTCAATCCTGTGCCCTACCTTACTGACCAGTTCCTCACACTTATAACCAAACATTTCCCTACATCAGGTAATATTTGGCAGTCTTGTTGCACTGCAGCCCTGTTTAGGTAAGTTAGGTAGATTCAAGGCTTTATATTATCTTGCAATTTCCCTCTCAGTTTTCCAAGGACTTGAAGCTATTGATGTCAATTGTGACAAAGAAATAAAAGCTGGAAAACAGCAGCATATGAGATGCATGAGAACTTGCATTCCTGTCTGTGCACCAAGCATTTTTCAGTTTCTTCACCTCTGGCTGAAGGGTTTTGATGGCGGGTAATAGTTACCCTAGATCTAGATCAGCTGTTTAGTCCAAAAAAAATTATTATTATTTTTTTTTAAATATGTAGTTGTAGCTTGTAACGTCACTCAAGTGAGTACTGACAAGAGATTGGAGACCAATGGTCTAGCTAGTCAACGCTGTCCCAAGCAATGGCAAAAGGAGATGATGCTGAGGGAGCACAGATGGACCCTCCAGTGGCCCTTTCTTCTTCTCCATTCTGGCCTAGCACCAGCAAGGGCTGTGGGTGCCAGCTCCCTGATGAGCAGAAAGGACACTCTGACCACCTGTGTCTATGGGTAAGTGGAATTTCACTACACAGAAGCACTGGAGGTGAAGCACTGCTGTGCCCTGAGACTGATCGAAGTCATCAAGGACTGCTTTTTGCCTCCTGTTGAGTGACATTCAACTCTTCAAGACCACTCCTGCCCCAAAGGAAAGAGCAGTGCCCTGCAGGCGGCCTCACTACCTCCCCACCCTACAACCCCAACACCACAGCCCGACCCCGCCGTCCTCCAACCCCGCCAAAATGGCGGCTGCCGCCCTTCGCCTCAGCGCTGCGCCACCGCCTCCCGCGCGCGCGAGCCCCGCCCGCGCGCATGCGCAAGGTAGGAGCGGGGAGGGGGGGCGGAGCAGCCGGGGCCGAGAGCCTCGCGGCGCTCCGGCGGGGGGAGGGGAGGGCACACACACGTGAGCGCCGGGACCACCCGGCGGCTCCCCGGCAGCTGCCGTGTCCCGCGAGCGGATTGGCCGATCGGTGAACCTTTCACCTTTTACCCGCCTCCCGCCGCCAATCGCGCGGCTCCTTTCACAGCTCGGCGATGGGGAGCGTGCGAGCTGCGCAGGGCGGAATTCTCGGAGCGGGCTTGCGTCGCGGGCGTTGGGCGGCCCTCGTTGGTATGGGCGGGAGGGCTGGGGGAGGTGCTCCGTTTGCGTAGGGCCGGCGGCGTAAGGAAGGGGGGGGGGCAGGCAGGGGGAGGCGGCCGCGCGGGGGCCCAGGTGAATGGAGGAACCTGACAGCCGGGGGCAGCGCGGCGGCGGCGGGCAAATGGCGGCGGCGGCGGCACAATGAGACGCGGCCTGTAGCGGGGGGACGCGCCGGGCCGCCTCCCGTCACGGCAGGTAGGAGATGGCGGCCGCGGCCCGGCCCCGCGGGTGCGTGAGGCGGGGGCCGCGCTCCGGCCCCTCGCGGCTTTGTCTGCGTGAGGGGGCCGGGGGGCAGGGGGCGCCGCTCCGGGGCGCTGCGTGAGGCGCTGTGCCCGCAGCACGGCCCCGCGCCGCTCTTCTCCTCCCCGACCGCTTGTAGAAGGGAAATGTAGCGGCAGGGCGGCGAAGGCGTGCCTGGTGCCGCGTGGTGCGGGGCTGAGAAAGGCCAGGAGGGGAAAAAGGCGTAGTTCTGCGCCGGGGTTGGCTGGTGCCGGGGGTAAAACTGGAAAAAGGGGTGAAGGAGTAGAAAATGCGCGGTGGTACTGACATCTGGGGGGTTTCTTAGTGTGTTATCGTCCCTCATAAATCGTTACTTCCAAAAACTAAATCACCAGTTCAGCAAACTTCAAATACTGAGAGTCTGGAGGTTGTTTGGCACTCTACGTTATGAGATACCAGCAGTCTTGTTTGGCACTTCAGGTCATTAGATATCAGCAATCTTTACATTAAGATACTGGACGTCAAGTTATGCTGTGAGCTAAAGCGCTGCAAGTTGTAGGTTTGATGGTGATGACCACTTTTAAAGGAACAAGGGAAAAAGGAAAATCAAACCAGAAATAACTTTCTAGACACTCTTTTCTTTATCTTACCTTATGCTTTTTGTTTTGCTGTACAAACCATTCTGGGTGCTGTGTTGAAGTGCAAGCTGCATGTATATCTTTGGTAAGTTGAGTGTGTGGGTTTTTTTTTTTTTGTAACCAGTTGACATAGACACAAACTGGAATGATTTCTAATATGCCACAATTTTTCTAAATCTTACAATGAAGAGCAGCCTTCCCCTTGTCTGTGTCTCCAGGATACATTGTAGTCTTCATAACTACAAAAGGTTTGGAGATATTCCTGGATGTTTGCAACTGGAAGGTGATTATGTGTATATAATCATTGGACTGCTACGTCATTATTTATTAATGTATTGGGTTAAAAAGCTGTGTATTCAGAATATACCTGTGTATTCAGAAGTGCCAAGCTGTGAATTAGCTACTGCTCTTTATGAAAGTGTCTTGGTGATGCTTCAGTTCTGTGCAAGTGGCAGCCCAGTACTCACCAATCAAAAAGTTTATTAAAAAAAAAGTTGGAATTAAGAATTAAAAGAAAATAAGCTGGCATCATTATGACAGCTTAATTCCTTGTTTGGCCATATATTTAATGCTAAATGCAGTTTGGGTATCTTTCCTGTCTCTCTCTTCTACATCAAAAAGGCTATGTTAGGCTAAAAAAAAAAAAAAAAAGGGTAGTGGTAAAGTTGACTAGGACTTTTCACCTGGGGAAAGAGTCCCCAGAGGAGGGGTAAGGGGCATTGTGCAGTAACCTTTTGAAAAAAAAAAAAAGTTTTTGAAAGGTTACTGTAGTTTACAGATTTAAAACAAATGGAAGGGATCACTGCTTTATGTCATGGGTAACTAAAATACCTGGTGCATCATATTAGGAATGCCAAAAGTGTACCTGAAAAATGAAACAGTTAAGTTGTAGGGGAGAGGAAGAACCAATCAAACACAGAAGTATCTTCTCAGACTCAGCAAACATCAAGGTGACTGGTCAGTGAAGGTAAATTACGTAAATTCAAGGCTTCCCTTAGTATTATACACCTTTGTATATGTCCTCCATTGGATACTGGCAGAGGGAGGCCAACAAGCTGGAAAGATACTTTATCTGACATACCATACAAACCTTTTTATAGGAGTTATACTTTGCTTCTGAGATCTATCTTAATGCCCTGTAGATTAGGGGAAGAAAAAAAAAGCAGAATCTACAGTTTAAAAAAAAACCAACCAAACAAAAAACATCACTTTTGTGTATTCTATACACTTCCTGTTTCAAAAAATTGTGAGGTCCTTTTTCCTTGACACAAAGTTGCTTCAGGTGCACCTTATTACAGAGTTTGAGTACTGGTGCTTTGCCCACATACACTTTCTGTATGTGCATTGATCTGTAACTGAATGCAAATTACTGGGAAAAAAAAAAGCATTTTTATCCTTTTTAGTAAAGCAAGGAGCAACCTAGTAAAATGGATATGGTGAATGTGGAGTTGACTTATTTTCTCTTTGGGTAAGCTGTGGAACGTGAGTGAGAGCAAGTGTTCAAGAAGATTTTTAGAAAGGATCGTACACTTAAGGACGAGCATTATAGAGTGATGAGCATTGCAGCACTAAGACTACAGACTACTTTTATTTATGGCCTAATCTAATCTATCAAGCATCAAAACATACTTGGACATGGGTTATACCATTATTTCATAATTACTGGAGAGAAAATCTAGTTTTCTTTTTTTTTCGTGCAGTTGGTGTGGTACAAACTGCGGATATGGAGCTTGATAGGTTGCTGGCAGAGCAGTGAGGTGGCTGCTGTGCTCCACTTCCCTACTGTCGTAATGGCTCGCTGTGTAGCTACTGACCATCTGTGTCCCGTCACCTTTGTATTTCAGTAGTAATTTCTTCATACTGATAGCACAGAAATTATTTTACACCCTCTGACTCCCAGCTTCCCTCTCTCAGAAGTGGCTCTTTTTTAAGTTAAGTAAAAGGGTAATTGTAGTACTGTACAGAGCAGTGACCTCTGTATAATTGTGTGCAATGTGCTTTTTGAACATGCTATCTTGAAGGCAAATAATAAGTAAAGGAAAATGATGCTTTCTTCACTCCATCCAGACTTCTTTCTTCATCCTTCAGCCTTTCATGCCTTCTGTGTGGATTGTGATAAGCCAGAAGAGAAACCTGATACAGAGTAAAAACTAAAACTTCACTTTTTAGCTGAAGTTACTGCAATCTTTGGTTTGAATTCAAAGCTTTGGTGTTCAAGCTGTGCTGAACATCTGAAGAGAAGGGCAGGTGTAGGAATGCCATTAAATAACCTAACAGATGGAATCTATGGGACACAGCAGCATGCAACTTTAATAAAGTATGCTTTGATACCCTGTTAGGTGAGGTGAACTCTTGGTTTTGGTAGTTCTTCTATGCCTTACCTTCTGATGTCACAGATATTTAACTTTGAACTTAAACAGTGTATCTCAAACTCTCTTGTTATTTCTGCTCTTTACTGCAGACTGGGTTAGTTAAAGAACTTTTCCCTGATATTTCTTACCTTCAAATTGCTGCAGTGTCTGGACTTGTGAAGTGGAGAACTGAAGCTAACATTAGTGATTTTACTTGCACAGTTACACAGCTTTTGTGCAGGAATGTTGGAGATGTTGAAATGGCCTTCTCTGGTGGGAAAAGAAGGAAGAGCAATATTCTCCAACTTTTCCTTGCATTTTTTCCTTGCAACTACTGAAGCCTGGGGTCTTTTGTACCTGTTGTTGCGGCTTTTATGTAGCTGCATATACACAAATCTGCAGTTTTTTTTTTTTTTTTTTTGACTGAGCCAGTGGGACAGGTCAGTCCCTTCTAACCAAGGCAATAGAACCAAAATCATTCTCTTCATCCTTGCAAATTCAAGAGTCTTGTAGAAAAGCTTTGCTCTGCTTTTTTCTGTTTATGTCCATCACTTAGCACTCACTGCAAACGCTGCCATGTAAGGTGTAATAATCAGTTCCTGCCCGTGTTTTGCATCTTTTTTTGTCATTCATAAAGGATCAGTTCCTTAACTGAGTTCACCAAATAAGTATGTGTTTGTGTCTGAGATGCAGTGGGATCACTGCTGGGAATAGAGGTGGACAGGTTGGGACTATTTCAGTTGGCCTTGTGGGTTTTTAGAGTATTTTTGTGAATCACTGAGTGTCTTTGTTTCTTTTCTATTTTTTCTTTACCATTTGCGTACACAAGAAAATCCCCAACCCTTACTGTTAAAAAATTAAGACCTGGTTTCCAGTGCCTGTCTCTCTTTTGGAGTCTCTTATTCCTGATAAAATATCAACCCATGTAGAGTTTCCTCAGCAGAGATACTAAAACCTGACTGGGTAGCAGTAAACATTGTCTCCTTGAAAATTCAAGAATTAACGATTAAAAAAATAATCTTTATGAAAGCTGGCTGGAGTTTTAGACCTACTTGCTGATAACATAAATGTCTGTTCCCAATAGGAAGAGAGGCAAATACAGGTTGTTTTCTGAAGTTAACTTGTTTGACTCCATTGAGCTGATTTGACTATGCAAACGTGTGTGGGCTGGCTAACTTTGCAATTCATGTTTCTTTTTCATTTGCAACAGCCTCCCTCCCTCACCTCTAATCTAGATCAAGTTTCTTACAGCTTTCTTGTAACTGTTGATGGCTCTTTTGGCTGTGTTCTTTCTTCAAGAAGAAGTGAACAATAAGTCTGCTTCATAGTTGATGCTTAGAAACTTCTAGAGGTGATCTGCAGTGGTCTAGAGTTAATTCAGGTATCTCTCTCTTTTTGGCCCATCCTCAGAGTTTAACTTTTTCAAGTGCTTAAATCAAGGACAAAATCAAGGACAGTTACTAGGTGTTTGTATTCCTTCTTTTTACATTAGGAGAATTAGATACATTTAAGCTGACTTGTTCTGGCTTTATAGAAGTTCAATCATCTCTGCGCTAACGTCCTTATTGTTAAAGATGACCAAGTATAATTATTCTCAAGTGAGACTCTTAGTTCCTTGCTTAAGTTTTGTATTTCTGAGTGGCCAAATTTGTCTGCCTTGCCATCTTCATGGTGACTAGCTAGTAGGTTTTTCTTTGTGGAAGAGGACATAAGGGAAAGCAAAGCAAATGTATTCAATACAACTGAGTTTTAGCCTCAGTGTTTTTTTTTTTCTTTTTCTTTTTTTCCCTCTGGTTACCTACAACCTTTTGCCACCATGGCACTGAAGTTAAATGCCTGTATTGCTGATCTGCTCTGTGAAGTTATTAATCAGGAAGTGATATGATCTCTTGGGAAGACTTGGGGTGGACAGCACATGCCCCTCCCATTACTGAAGATCACTTTTAGTTACTATTGCTGTCTGACTTAGTACTGTCAAAATGATCTCCAAGGCCTTAGAAGCTGAATAGTGAAGGTGGATAATGGGCATGATAAAGTACGCCACTTGAAAAACAAAGCTTGATTAGAACCCTTGTTTCTGCCATGTGCTCTATGAGTCCCTGGGAGGATCTGTATGTATTTCGTACTTATTTATTGTTCTTACTACTAATGTTTTCTTGTTTCTGTGGTGCTAAACAAGGAGAGAATTGACCTGAGGAAATGAATAGTTTCAACCTGGAGTCAACTTGAATGGCAGAGACTGTAAGACGACAGTGACACGAGCATGTTACTAAGAGCCTGGGGGTTATTTTTCCCTTTCTCATTATTTCTACAGTTATTCTAAGCAAGGCCTGTGTTTTCTATTCGCTTGGGAAAATTCAGCAGGATCCCAGGGACCTCATTTTAATTTTTTACTACTTGTAATGAATTTTTTCCTTTCTTCATTGCTCTAAATAATAATGAACTCTGTCAACGTGAGCCTCCTGAATTGACTTATTTTGACACTGAAGAAACATAGAAAGCTGTAATTGGCACTGCAAGAGAAAGTTGCATATTTGTATGCTTTCAAGGATTATAAATAATTAAGAAATGTATACTCAGCTATTCAAGTCCATATGATTATATGCTGAATACATCAGTTGATTTGTTTACTGTGTAATCAGAAAGACTACAATTTAGTGAAATCTTTCTCTGAAGAAGTGTGACTAGAATGTGCGCTACAGAATTCCTGTCCTGGGATTTGAGAGGAAAGAGCTTGAGCTGACACAGACAGAGCTCCGGAGGAGGAGGTGTAGGTTTTATGAAGGTAATGTACAACCTAGGCCTGCATTTTTACCTTGAAGTCATTCATTGAAAAAAGCCTGGGAGAATGCCAAAAACATTTATGAGCTCCCTGGGTCTTTGAAAGACATACAATCAACTTCTAGGAGATGAGTAATTTTCCCTATGGTAATCTTTGCCTAGTTAATGCTCTGCTGTGTAGAGATTGAGATGTGAAACCTGCCTTGATTAATACTGAACTTTCTGGAAAGTGGTCTTCTTAAGCCTGTGTTACTTACATAGAATAGAAGATGAGTTTTCAGTAACAAAATCTGTGAAATTGTCCACGAACAGTGTTTTATCTCAGTGGGTGAGGGCGTGCAACAAACTGCTGGATGATTTCAGGGCATGTAGTGACTGGCATAATGATGAAGCAGGTGCTGATTTCTGGCAAGCATTTGGAGTAATGTGCCAATAATGCTACTAATGTATACATTGACTGCCAGCTATTAACAGTTGTTAGAATTCTTATATCTGGTCATTCTGTTACTGCTGTCTGCTGCCACTTGATGTTTTCTTTTGTTGCATTCAATTAAGTGTTTTTGGACTGCAGAGCAAGAAGTTTTGTTGCTGGAATTTTAGGTTTCTTGTCATTTAGTATAACACAGGTCAGCAACAGTTGGCAATAAAGAAGTTGGTCTCTCTTTTTGAGTGACAGTCAAAAACCTCTTGAACCCAATTTGCTTGTTTTCTGTCACATAGACCATATGATGGCTGTCAAAACGGATGACAACTGTCTCCTCATGCCAGCTCTAATACTCATCTGACACCCCCACACACTTGATTTCTGCTGGTTCAGCAAGCACAAGCTTGCCTAGGTAAAGGAGAAAAATGACATGGTTAGGGAGCTGAACTATTTTTTCCATGTTAGACAAATGCCACAGCTGTTTAGAGAAGGGAAGGAGCAGTGAGAAGAGCAGGGTTCTTCCATCTAGCACTAGGTTGCCATGGGATTAGATTGGTGGTCTCATGAGGTCTCATCCCAAAATACTACCCTCCACTTCATTGTCTTCCCTACTGAATCAGTGAATACTTCCATTCTATGTGAATATTGATTTCTCACATGTTAATTAACAAGTTGTTTCGTATTTTTTTCAACATTCCACTTTCTCACTTTTCTTAACTGTTATAATTGGATGCGTTATTACAGCTATTGTATGGGTTTTGTGTAGAAAATCAGCTGGGGTGAATATAGGATATGAGCCAAAGTGTGGGGGCGGGAGTGTGGGGTGTGAAAGCTTATGGTGTGGAAAGTCTAATGGATTCAAACCTCCACTTAATGACATTTCTTTACTGAATAATATTATGAGGTTTCAGCAGCTTTTAAACAAAGATAATACCACCAGAAAATGGTAGCAAGATGGAACACCTGTGCTGTAGCTTATTAGCTTTGGAAAACTCAGGTCCAAACTTATGGCTTGTATAAAACCTGTCACTTCTCTCTAGTGGTAGTATAGAGTGATTCTGTAATTCAGGAGCTATTCAAGAAAGTGGTTTAAGTTTTAGAACATCTCTTCCTGTTTTCATCAAACAGTGATTGTGTATTCCAGGATAGTAGTAAAATTAAATACAAATCAAAGTCTAATAACTTGAAGATTAGTGTTTTCCTTTACGCTGTTTCACATTCTTCTGAAACTTTGATATATATTTTTTTAATCTTTGGTTAGCCTTAGGAGCTTTTAGAAACAGAGTGGTTAGGTTTCAGCAAGGGAAGGGCAAAACATTGTCTTGACTCTATCTATATATATTGATATAAAAATCTAGCCTGTTTACTGCCAGCATGATAGAGATTTGTAATCCTTAGTCTGAAATCAAAGCTTTAGGACCCCACACTATTTACAACATAAATCTTTAAATACTTCTGAACTTCTCACATAATTAACAGGTTGAAGTAGTTGGAAAAGGCAAGTCACTTTTGTAAGCCAGGAAAACTTTCTGATTTTTCTTTTTTCCCCTCAATTTGAGTAATGATCTGTAAAACTAGATGGAAGGTAGAGATTAGGCTATACAAGTTATCCAGGCTGTGTTTTTCTGTGTTTTTCTGAGTTACTCTTGGTTTAGGGGTGAACATTGACTGCAGTTTTTAAAAAAAAAAAAAAAAAAAAAAGCATTAAATTTACTGGCAATAGTACAATTAAGATGCATCAAAACTCTGAGCAAGAATGTCCAGAAAAACAGAGTGACTTTCACTCTTTGGTTTTCCACACTTAAAGTAGGTGCTAAACTTTTCTATCCTACTAGATTTATGGGGTAAAGAGTACCTATCAGTTTCAATTAACAGACATGCTACTCAGAATATCATTTCACTATGTATAATTTTCATTTGAAATTGTAGACAATAATTAATACGGGAGTATTTGCAGTTGGTGTTATGATACTGTCTAGAGGGTTAACTAAAAAGACAAAAACTTAACTTTTAAAGAAAATTAAATATTTTATACTTTTTATTCTAACTAGGTGTTGCATGACCATGGAGGTAATACTCAAAACAGTAAATTCTTTTTCCAGTTAAGCATCTGAGGTGCACTGGCTCCTCATGTATGCCAGGCTGTATGTAGTTTGATATGCATTTGATTTGCCATTTCTGCCTAGGAAGAAAATGTGTGTGTCTTAATGATACTTGCTACGAGGCTTTGAGTGCAAGCGTTTCTGAAGCTGTGTGGTGTATTAGGGAAACTGCTTCATCGAAGAAACAGCTTTCTTCTGTGTGACTTTATTACTGATAGATCTGGTCACAAATTACCTGGAAATCGTTATGCTGGCATTAGACAGAGTTGGAGGCAGCATGTGGGTTGAAGAGTGAATACAAGAGGGATGTTCTTGTATGTATGGCAGTCCCTATTCAATGTGTGTTAAGCTGACAAGAGGATAGTGTTTTGTCTCACTGCTGAGTGAAAATGGAAGAGAAGTGATGACAAAAATACGGGAGACACTTCATATTTCCATACCAGGGATATCACGTTTCCTTTGTATGTATTCTAGAAAACTTTGACTGTACAACCAGACACGGACTTGCATGAGAGTATTTGAGAGCTAAAATGAAATACCACTGGTGAAAGTAAGATGTGTTAAACCTGCATATGTTCTGTGTTTAATCCTAATTGAAGAAAAGTAGTAGGGTCACTCTCCTCAGTGACAGCTTGCCTGTAAGGGTTTAATTCACTTATACTTTCCAAATTAACTTCATTGTCTTGATTGATTAGACTCACTTTCTCTAAGGTCTTATCTGCCCAGCAGTGTCACAGTTCTAGTGACTGTAACTTTGCAATTTCATTTCAAAACTCCTTATTACAGATAGTCAAGGCTGAAATCTACAGGTTGTTTTTTTCCTCAGTTTTAGTGTATGTTTGGAAGATGCTGAAATAGCTCAAATTGTAAATTTTGAAAATGGCCATCTTTTGTATACATTATATGTAGTTAGAGAAAAAAGAGCTTGAGTGTCAGAATTGTATTCCACGTTCAGCAGATGTTGGTCTAAGTATTTAAAGTAGTAAAACTAATCTCTGCATTTGTTCTAAATAACAGTACTTTTGATTTTTCTTACGCAAGAAAGGTATTGTAATTAATCTGTTTGCTAAAGAGAAGTCACATTTCCTCAGCTTTGTCTCCTTTAGAGTTAAGAAAGCAATTCAGAGGAAGAAGTGGAAAACATTTCAAATCTCCACTGAAAGTTAGGCACTACATTTGTGTAAATCATTCTGAAAGTCATACCACTCAGTTTTCTTCTTCTTGCAGCATGTTGGTGCATCTCTTCATGCCCACTCAAATAAGTCAGCTCATTAGCTGTAGGTGATAAAATCAAATTATTATTCAGTGAAATTAAAAGCCAGTTATACGTAAATATTTACATAAAGTTGTGTTTAATAATGCTTTAAAATAATTTGTATATAAGTGAGTTCTAAGTTCTTTCTAAATACACCACAATACATGTAATAGGCAGACAAACAAGCTGTTCTGCATAATGGAATAGACCAATTAACAAGGTAAATGAAGTAAATGTTAATAATAGTGCTAACAGTACCCTCCTAACTTATTGGAGGTTCATATTCATCAGTTCTAGACCCAGGTAATTAATATCAAATAAAGAAGTAATCCTTTCAAAGGAAACTTCAAAATCTAAATGAGTTTTTAACTGATTATTTAAAGTTTCCTAGTAAAAGTCAATATTGAATTAAGGGGTGTTAATGTTGTGGATTTAATCAGACCTGCTGTATTGGGATGTTGTGGTGGAATAATTATTCTGCCTTAATGTGTATTATTCCCTTGCTTTTAAATGTCTTTTATTTGGTGTCTTTTGGCTTTCAGTATTTTTTTAATTTGAGAAGGAATATCTCTTCTTGAAAGTTTTGCTTGCATTCATGTTTTTCTCCTTTTATTCTGGAAACTTGTTTCTTTCCTTTAATTCCTTCATACCTAGATTGAGCTTTCATTGTTCTTTGTCACTTAAATGCTGGCAGCATTTCTTCTGATACTGCCTAAAAGGTTGTGTTTGTTCCAGCTGCTGCTCCTTCCACCCCCTTGCATGCTGCTTCATGGATCTCTTTAGTCTGGATTGGATTGTCCTCTGGAGAGTTGTGTGCTCAGTCTGACCTATGGAATTGGTCATCTGCAGGGCATGGGGAGGATAAACGAGGGCAAGAAAATATTCCTCATCCAGTACTCATTGTTAAGTGAAAGTGTTGAAGCATTTGTAGAGCTGCCCAAGGGTCAGATAACAAAAGGTGTCGAGGAATGTTTCCACAATGTGCTGCCCTAAAATGAGTCATAAATGTCAAACACTGATTTTTTTCAACCCAAGTAGGAAGAATGATATGGTGATAAGTGCAAATTAGAGATTCACGTGTGAATCTGTTTTTTTCTCCAGAGTCAACATGGTGGAGATGTGTTCCACTCCTTACCTTTTCTCTTGTCTTTCCTCCCATGCTTCCAAGATTTCTGTAGTGAATATACCTGCTAAGCTGCCTCTTTTTTTTTTTTTTTTTTGGTAGGTCCTAATATATACAGAGTAGAAGCTTAGGACACCAGTGGAAAGGGGAGATAGTCCAAGCTCTGCTCATGCAGCTGCCAGGTGGACATCACAGAATTTGGATCTTTCTTTTTCTAAGACCTCTGAACTGACAAAATCACAAAAAATCTGAAGTTTTTTATTAATGACTACCTGCTGTTAGCTGCTTAATTGTGCTGGAATCAAGCAACCTGTAAAATGCTTGCTTATCCCCTAGCAATCAGATGATACTAAGCATAATTGTAGGTCGTTTGACAAATTCAGTGCAAGGTAGAACCGAGAATAGAGCAAAATCTACAATTTTATATCTAGCTATCTATATTTTAAAAACTCTTCTGAATTTGTATCTTTATGTTCTGCCCTGAAAATACAATTCTCAGCTGACTGAATTGTAGGACTATGCTTTAGTGCTACAGAGGAGAGAAATTCCATTTAACTGATGAATGTGGACCAAGATCCTGTAGGTATGTCTGTCTTTCCAGTGCAATATTGTATCTGTTATTCAGGCTAGATCTGGAACTGAAAGAACTCGATGAATATATTAATTCTCAGCTCCCCTGGGCAGAAGGGTTAATTGCCAGCTGGAGTACTACAGTGTTATATTGCTTCCAGAACCCAAACTAACATTGGAAACTCAATTGCACCATTTACTGGGATTTAGCTGCTTTAAAACACTATTTCTCAGCCCTGAATGGCTTTATGTAAGAATATAGAAAAAGTGGAATCGTTTAGCAAAATTCCTTTAATTTTGCTTTCTAACATGCCTCAATCACTAAATGAGTTGATGCATTATTCAGTAATAGCTTTGATATCTGGAACCTCTCTGTTATGTTCATAGTTGGGTAATGCTTTTGTTTATCGGTAGGGATTGCTTCCACTCCAGTTTTGAGAAGTAAAAGGTAAATATATGCTTATCTTCCCTATTTTTTTAATGGCTCGTGTAGGTAGTAGCAAAACAGCTTATTTCAGTTTTTGAAGCTCTTTTATTATTCAGCAAGGAGGAGCAGCTTAGTTACTTTTTTTGGTAAGCTGCATAGTGTAAGTACACATTACTATATTTGTGATGTACAAAGCTAACATGAAAAATTGGACTAATGCTGCATTGGATTAGAAAGATTCTTCCCTATAATGTAGACTTGGCATTAGGCAAAAATACTTGCTAACCTGCACACGAACAAAGAAATCTCTCACAGATACCTATTTTATCTGCATAATTTTTTTGTCACCTTGTATTCATTCTCTTCCTGTGGAAGATTCACAGATGGCTGACTCCAGACCAGGTCTGTTCTCTGATTTGTGTGCGTGGGCTCCGAGTGCTACTGCTGCTTCGCAACATCAGCACTGCAGTTAGGGCACCCTCACGATGAACAGGGCACTTCCAAATTTCACTGATGTGTTTGGCTTTATATCTGTTTGACCTTCTTCTGTCTTTCGTAGTTAATGAGAGAGTGAAAGGTATTTAGAGGAGGAGGGGGGCTTTAAATTTTAAGCTTGTTACTGTTAGGCATCTGTGATCCCATGCATAGTGCACAAGAAAGTGTTCCAGTTGTATTTTGTGCATCTTAAATATTTTTATTTTTCAAAGTCACTGGTAAGACAATATTTACTCTCCTAAGAGATTTCTATTTGAGACAAGTGATGAATAAAGACGTCTTTCTTTTTTCTTTTTCATTGAAAAACTGAAGTTATAGAGCACAAGATAATATTTACAAACCATTGCAGTTTTTCTTACCTCAGATTCAGGACTAAAACAAAACATGTCTTGTCCTGCGCTGCTATTTTTTGCCACTTTATCTTTGCTAAGGACTTCAGCTGTCCTATTGCCATCTTTTCATCAAGTAATTTTTTAAAAATTATCTAAATTGGTTTCTCGTTGCTGGTTATTTTTGAGAACCAACAGTACTACAAACAACCTGTGATGCAAAAATACTGTACAAAACTTCTAGCTTCATAATGTTAAAATGTAATTTTAAAGGCTTCTTTGAATGCCAGGCAGTAAGCAAATATATGTGCCTTTTTGGACAACGTTGAAAAGTGATCAATGCATTAAAATAACTAAAAATGACTAATTCATTATAACTTGCTGAAGTCTTATTCTTAACTTTTTTAACTGTAAATAATGTAAAAGTTATTAAGTTCTGATTTATATGCATATATTTATACGGAGGGAATAGCATTATCTATAAAATGCAGTAGCTTTTAGTGCAATGTTCATTGTATTCCAGGTATGTAGCTGCTTAAGGGCTGAGACCCAGTCCTTCTGTAGGATATAAAAGCCACTGCTTTCCCAAGGATTGCAATGTTTTCAGTGTGACTCAAATAGAAAGCAGTAATAACTACTGTTAAATGAAAGGTTATTTCAATTCTTAGAAAATTAAAAATATTTGGAATCCATGTGAAGTGCTTCATGGTGTGCAAAGTTTTTTGGTGTTGATTTTGCACTGCACTTGGTGATTTGAGATTATCATCCAGGTAATTGTTAGCCTTGTTGATTCTCAGCTCTTCATGCACGAAATGGCTTTATAAAAATTTTTATTTTTCTTGTGCTTTGCACAGTAAGTTGGTTAGCCAAATGTGTAAATTACTTCCTTTTCTAAAGATCTTTTCCATTTGGTAATTTGTTCAGATAAAGTAATTCAGATAAAAAAATATTATTCAGCTTTGCACGTGTATTCTTGTTCGGCAGTGGGGAATTCTGTTCCTCATATTTTATGTGAGTGCACTTGAAACACTTAAGATTCCAGAGAGTGTTTTCATCTACACCTTTAGACGTTATTATATAGTTTGTTTAAAATAAATACGTAAAAATTGGCAGGCATATAGAAGTGTCTTACAGATTATGCTGGTTTTTCTTCAGTAAAATGAATTAAAATGAATGAAGTCTTTCCCCTACCCTCCCTGTCCCCCCTTTTCTTCCTCCTATCTGAAGATACCTGTCTGGAGATTGGATTCCCTGGCATCTGAGAAGGTATGGTGGGGTGTTTTTTGTTTTTGAGGCAAGAAAACATTAAGACGTTAATGCAAAAAGACATCAAAGGTTTCTTAATTTGGGGAGTGTTAGTTGGCTGTCTTTATACTATATTTTTATGAACTTAATGTTGATTCTATCCCAGCTTCACATAAAAGAAAATTCCAGCACTGTGCCCACAGGTAGTTGGCCAGGAAAGAGTGTATACAGACCTGTAGTGTGATCAGTGAGCAGCTTTTCTTTTTCAGGAAAACAGATTAAAAAACACAAAGCCCAAAATGTAATTAAATAGTGTACTAATCAGTATGTAATACTTCAATATTTTGTGTGTTTCGTTAGGATGAGTTAATTTGCACTATTAATTTCCCCAAATTAATTTGCATATTATTAAGCCTACTATTTCCATACTGAATTTCAGGTGGTAGATGAATTAATATTATAATCAGTGCTATGAGATCTGAACTTTCATTTAGACTGTCAGTGAAAATTGTAGAAGATGGCTTAAAAACCCAGATATCCATAGATTTTTTTTTGCATTGTGACGCTAGTAACTTCAGAGACCTCTTGTATTGTAGAACTCTGTTAGTAACTTTGGATGTTCTGGCAGAGAAAGAACAGAAAACTGTCAAACACCTGTGTTTTGGGGAGCTTGACTTTTTGCCACATGGGGAGGAAGGATTTATGTTTTTGTTTACGCAAATAACAGGCTTGAAATCCCCACGTGGGGTTATATTCAGGGGGCAGCTGCTGCTTTTACTTACCATAAGCAAGAATAATTGGTGCTTTGGAACTGTACTTGCCTCACAGCTTGCCCCTGGGCTGGGGAAAAGAGAAATCCCTGCCCTAAGGTCTGCTTAATTGCCTTCCTGTCAAAACATACACTTGCCTGAGAGGCTTAAATGTAACCTTTAGCTAAATTAAATAATTGCCAGTAAATAATTTGCTACCCAAGTAAAGGACCACATGATAGATAAATTCATTGATATGTTTGACTATATTTTCTTGTGATATTGATGTAATAATATACTGAAGTTCATAGATCCTACTTCATGTAGTTAACTGTGATTTTTAAATGGGCAAGTTTTCAAATAGTAGCATGAAAAAAAAAGGCAAGTATTACATGGAGTAATTTGACTTTAATTGTGAAATCTATTAAATGTTTCAGTGTTCTTACAGTTGGCTTCGCATTTAGAGGTGTTCTGAGTATTTTTTTTTTTTTTTCCCCAGACTTCCATGGAGAAGGCTTAGTTCCACAGATGCTAAAAGTATTTTGTTTTGGAGTCAATCTGAGGTAGTATGCAGTTTGTACTGGGGTTCCTGACTAGCTGTGTTTGCAGTAAGAAAAAGAAAAGAAAAATACTTGAAATACAAGGTTGCTGGGATAATGCATTGCAGAGAAGGCTGACTCCCACTTGGTACTGACTCCACTTCATAACATGTACACACAGAGGATGCCAGCCCAGAGGGCTTTCTCTTAACCATAATAGTGGTTTTTACCCTCTTATGCTGCAGGGTTTTGAATCGTGCTACAATGCGTTTGTGTTTTCATGAAGGTGGTTCACCCCATAGCTCTCTTGTGAGCTTCAGTCTGATTGCTTAGATCCTGCAAGAAAAGAAACTAATTTTCAAGCTGTTAACAGTTCATGAATAATAGTTTAATTAAGCATTGACATCGTAATTTGGACAGAAGTAATAGTTTAACTTCAAACTGTAGATGGTGATGGAGAGAGAATACTGATAATCTGTGTTTCAAATTCAGTCCATTGCCTGCTGTATGTCACCTGTTTTTTTGTTTATAATATTCCATTCTTCCATCCTCTAATTATTTTTTTTAAATAGCAACAGTTAGGTATCACATCAAGATAATTTACAAATACTGAATTATAAAACCACAGTATGAAAAAAACAAAAACCAAACCTGTTGATATATTCCTCTATGTACTACATGATACATTTGTTTACTTGTCTTTTCTGGAGTAGCAAATAGCCTACATACTTGAAGGTCTTGGCTGAGTTTGGCAGAGACTTGTCGCTTGCAGATTGCCAGGGCATCGGAGATCTGCAGGAGTAACTTGTGTCACTTCTTGGATGCTTTTTTTGACATCTTTATAGGACCTGATTTTTTTCCATGTTGCTGCTTTATACTTTGATTATTTGGTGTGTTTGCAGTGTGCCTAATTAGACAAAATAACCAGCTGTTTTGGAATGCTTACCTTCTACCTTTAGATGAAATGCGTGAATATTGAGCTCTCAAAAATTGTTACTGTTCGAGTTTTCTAGAATGTCTTCTGTTTTTAGTGGTATCAGTGTTATTTAAAAAGTCACTTTGCCTTTTTCTCCTCTGTTTTTTTTTAACAAGACTTACAGCCAGTGTAGAGTAAAATCATATAAATTATATTGTATACATGTATTCTGTGGTTGAAAAAGTTATATCAGATTGGGCTCTGATTTTTTTGTAGGCAATCAAAGCTGGCTGTTTTGTTATTTACTGGGGTAAGCCCTGTCTGCGTCCCTTGTTGTGCTGGGATCACTGGCAAGCTGCACAGGCCTTGGGCCTGCAGGCCCGGCTGGCTGCTGCACCAGGCTTTTGTCTGGGCGGGTGCACCAGCACCATTTAGATGCTAATGGCATAGAAGTTTGCTGTTTTGTAGGAGAACTTGACTGCATCTCAGGAATGTGGCCTGTCTGGTTGTATGTTAGCTTCAGCATTAAAAGGGCCTACTGTAATTCCTGCCTGCCAGTCGATTAAGGCTGCAGTCTTCTGGTTTACAGCTCGGATGTGCCAAAGGAAATTGTTGGGCTTGGTGGAGAATTACACACTTCTTTGGTTCTCCCAAATCTTACCTACCAATTTGTTTGCTTTTTGCTTGCCATCTGTGATTACAGAATAAAGTGTGTTTGCTGTGTGAAGCAATACATGGCATTAGCTCTGCTGACAAATAATTGAGACTTCGTGTTTGTTATGTGGAAGGGTAACTAAATGCTGTAGTTGCAAGAGAAGCAGGAAGAAACAATATAAACTGTGGTTTATTTCTGTATTTTTCTTGCAGAAGTGACAGTTTTCTGTTGTTAGGCTATTTTCTGGTTCAGTGCAATATGTATTCTGGTTCATGTTTTGGCGGCGGTGAATAGATGAATAATCTAGACATAACAGGAACGTATTACAATCAATTTAAATTCTACTCACGACTTCCTACCAATAATTTTCTGTATTTTGTGCAGAAAAAGATGTGTGTGTGATGCAAACGTGAACTTGAAAAGTATCCCTGGCAGTGAGATTTGTATCGGTCTATTTTATACATTAACACAGTACTCATCAGATTTTCTGCTTTGCACTCCCTACACATTCTTGTTGTAAAATAAAGCAAAAATTGTTTATTTGGCTTTCTCAAAAGGAGTGCATATTCTTTAAGCTTTTTCAAAGCTGTCAGCTGATAAATTGCTTTAAGACCTCATCACAATATTAGGTGAAACTCCTGTGGAGGGAGCACAGGGGAAGAAAATTGTAAATCTAGTTGTACTCAGCTAGCAATTACTTTAGCAGATAAAACAGAATATATGCAAATATCTCCTGAGCACTTATGGCTTTCAGATGCTGACTGTCTGTATCCCTAGCCAAAAAAGGGCATATGATAATTAGATTTTGAAGGACCATGTGCTGTTGCTACAGAGCTAAATATTAAAATGCAAGAAAGCAGACTACCACATGGCACAATTGATTTTTATGGCAGTTCATGTTAAAATGCTCTCTTTTTATATTGCCTTTTAGGTTACCTAGGGTGAAACAAAATTACAGGCTTGGAAACTCTGGAAAAGCTCAGCATCAGCATTTGAGGTAAAAATGAACATACTGAAGTAATCTTGGGAGTGTCCTTCTCGTTAACTTTATGGAACTGATTGGAGTAGAAATTTTCATCAAGATTCATTTTGCATTTAAGTTTTCAGTATTGATTAAAAAAAATTTGACTTCAGAGTCTCTCTAGGTCTGGGAAAACTAATACTTTAGGTGAATATCTCATGTAAATTTTGTGCTTTAGAGCTTTGAGAATATTGTAAATCTGTTTAGATATACTATGTTTTGTGTTTTAAGTTAGTTTTATGAAGTTGCTAATGTATCTATGAAGTTGTCATGAATTACTGCTGATTTTACGTGTATAGCTAAATGTGTTTTTATACAATTTGAAATTTATTAATTGCAAAATATTACTTTTATTTAAATATACATGTTCTAATTGCTTAGAAATTGTTGCTGCTTTTTTATTAATTTATTGTGGCTTCAAATTGAAACTAAAAATCTGAATTCCATTTTTTATGTTTAAGTGAAATGAAAGTATTTGTATGGAAAAACATTACATTTGAAAAAAAAAATAATTGAAAACATACTTCATATTTTCATATGAAACAATTATTAGTATTAATCATAGTAACCTGTTAAGTAGGATTAGGGAATTATGCTTTCCTTGCATATTTAAACTATCAGAAATTAGCATTTAAATCATAATTATTTTATAATAATAATAATAATTTTGTGTTTCTACTACTAAAATAAAATCATGCACAAGATGGACTTTAATTGGCCAAGAGAAATGAACTATTTTAGTATAGCACTGACACATTTATAATATTTCTAAGCAAATGAATTTCCACAATTAACCCTGGTATTGTAGTTCCCTTTTCAAATCATTTTTATACTTCAGAGGGATTTTTTGTTCTTCTTTTTAAGAGCCGAAGCTTGCAAATTATGTGATTAACCTACAAGCTGATATCATGATGTCAAAATGCAGTTTGGAAAGCATAAGCACAGAGGCTGCAGAAATTAAAACGGTAAGTTTGTGGTATGGGAGAAACAGATTTTTGTGCACCGCTTCAGTATATTCTCCTGGTTTATATTTAAAGCTCCTTCAGGACTATTAAGTGACTGCTGTGCGTGTGGATATAGAAACTTAGGTTGACTTACTTTGGAAAGAATGATGAAAATACCTACATTATGTTATCTGTGGATGGTTAGGTGAAGCAATGGCATAAAGAAAGGTGTTTGCTACGCAACACGTGCCTTGATATTTTCTGTAAAACCAGATATGATTGGAAATGTATTTTTAGAGTGGTTATTGTTTAACATTCAGTTGTGGGTTTTACACTGAAATATGGTTGTGTAGGTGAAATAGAGAGGAAATAAAGGGGAAGAGGGAAGAGGCAAAGTGTTGGAATTAGAACTAAGTTTATATGTTTTAGGAGATAAAAACTTACTGAGGAAAGTAGGTGGCAGGTAACTAGTTTTGGTCTTACTCTCAACAGTATGCTTCAGTTTGGGTTGTAGTTGAGCAAAAACAGGAGAGAGACTCTGTGATTAAAGTTGTGTATAAAAAAATAAAATGATACGTGGTTTGATGTCATAGAGAGGGCATACATGTACCTAATTTCACCTGTCTTCACCTCCCTTTGCCTTGTATTTAAATGCTGTGTGCTTCAAGTTTTATCTCTTGCCCTCTGTGTTAAGGGGGTGAAAGGAGAAATCTGCATCTCAGCAGTTCTGCACCCCTGATTAATGAACTGCATAGGCAGGCCAGTTGCACTGGGATTTGTATGCATCTTTTTAAAAGATGAAATAGTTTGTCCTAGTATCTGGCTGCATGTCTGTATGTGTTACAGGAGAACTGTCTCCTTTTTAAACTGTATACTTGTGTCAGTAGCAATATGCTAGAAAACAGATACGTTTTCATTTTCTCATTTTATTTCTGTACTGGCAAATACCTTGCAGCCCATGTATGCTATGCTGATATATCAAGGTATAATCCTATTGCTTTAGGGTCTGTTACAGTGTACAGCAGCATAAGTTTGTTGGTGTGAACTGTGTCCTGTTGGCTTTATTGATAGAGCTGGGCTAATTGCAACGGAAAGCGTTTATTACACATTTGCCTCAAATCCAGGTTTACACGTACCAGTGACTGAACACTTGAAGGACTTCAGGGGTTGTGCATTTATCTGAATCTGTTAAGTGTCATGTTATACTCCATTTCTCTCCTATTGTCAGAAGTTTAGGAGGAGTCTGGCAGGCATTCCAGCTGCTAACTATATCGTGTTGCATGTAGAAGTGCTTCAGAAGCAGCTCATTCAAATGTGGAGCCTCAGTGTAATTTTAATTTTCCTAGGTTCTCCAATTGAAGTTTTCTGAACAACAAAAAGCAGCCTTGGGCTCCCTTGCCTTGCTGTTAACGACCAATGTTCTGGTTGCAGTGTAAGGCTGATTTTATATCATAAAAATATAACAAATAAAATCTAGTTCAAGATGAACATTCACAGTGAATACTGATTGTACTAGGGAAACCAGGGAAGTTGGCTTTTGGAGGTATACTTAAGCTTTGTAAGCATTTATGCATTCTGTTTGTGTGTCTTGAAAGTGAGTAGATCTAAATTTTTATTTTAAAAAATATTGTAGGACCACGAAAACTGTTAGTGCATCTGGTGAAGGTCTCTGAAGGATAATCGATATGGAATGTTTTGTGCAGCTTCCCTGTATGTGTTGAAATATGTTAAAGATAGCAAGCAATAACAGGGATTTCTGATTAATGCTCTTTAATTATACTGTTTGACAGTGTTTCCGTACTTTAATCATCTGGGCCAAGTGATGTCCTTCAGAAACTTAGGAAAGTTTCTGATCCTGATTTAGAAACGAGATAACAGAAGAATCTCGTATGTACACCTTCACTTGAGCAAAATAATTCTTGTTGGAGAGAGCTTACAGTATAAAAAGTCACTATAACAAACTTTTTAGTGTTAACTGAATATTTTCCATATTTTTAAATTAACATTTACATTGATCTTTGACTCTGTATTTTGTATTCTTAATATTTTACGAATTTCTTTTTATTCATCCATTATCAGGAAAGAATTTTCTGTAGATCTTTTAACACATTCATGTTTCATGTAGCACTCAGATGTGTAATTTGTTGGAAAGAGTGCGATGTTGAGACTCTTTAGGTGCTCATGGGAGAGAATATACAAGCAGCAAGTTTCTGTTCCTATTTTTTGTATGGATTATGGTTTATTTACTCTCAAGTAAGTGTTATTTCATCTCTTCCTATCAGAGGTTAATCTGTTTTTTCTTCCAATGCTGACAGTGTTTTTAGATAATAAATCAAAAACTTGTAGGCAAAGATGAAAACCTATGGCATCAGAAATATTTATTTTATCGTTAAGACTGTGTCAGGTAGAAATTCAGACATCAAGGCTAGAGGTCTTGAAGGCAGAGGAAATGTGTTGTATTTGGCAGTAATAATTTTTTGTGAATAGGAGGGAGGTGTAGTTTTGTATTAAGTTGTTATAAATCTAACATGTAGTAGGCATGCAACTGGTGGTTAAAAACTTGAAAGATAAATCCCAGTGGCTCCAGTCTCTTCCCTGTTTACTTCGGTGTCATTCTATAAATGTTTTAAACAGTCCTTGGAGCAGGGCTAGATCCAGGATGTCCTATTTCAGGTGAGCGCCCTACTTGGTTTGGCTTGTATTCCTTAGTGCAGTAAAACTGGAAGTTTTCTTATGCACCAAAGGACTGCTTCAACTTAGGTATGGTCCTGTGACTGAAAAACCTATACCTGTGTTCCAGAATCATCCTAGCCTGGAAGAAGCTGCTATTAAATGTTCATTCCCAACCTTGTGCGTTTTTGAAATACATTTCTTTAAAAGGTAGAACACTGGGCTAATCTTATTTGAAGTTTACAGTTCATTGTGTGTTCGCATAAACACACATTAAAGTGAGGATATCAAGTTGTGGGTTTTGCTGTTAAACTACCAAGACTTGTGGCCAAAAAAATTGGACCTTTTCAGTATTTATTTCCTAAGAACAGATAAGGCTGGACACTATGCTGCTTTTGTCCAGCTTTTATAGCCTAGTCTAGAGCCTCATGAAGCAGAACTTCTGTTTCCTGTATTTTTCCCTTTAAATTTGACTTCAGCAAGTTCTTAGTTTCTTGCTGTATCAATATCCAAATAACACAGTTGGTAAAGATAGAACATCTTTGTAGATATCTTTGTTACTTATACTGGCAGAGCAGGACTGTTTTATTTTCCTGCTTCCCTTTTAGCTAGTTTCAGGGCTCGGTTAACTTCTGTCCACAAATTCTGAACATATGTACTTACATCTCAACTGTTTCCAATTTAAAACCTGTTCTTCAAGTAGATCTGTTTTTCCCCTTCTTATTTCTAGATGGGCTTGCACTGCTTTTCTTTTATTGAAGAACTTGATATTTTTCCTTGCTATTGAAATAGAGACTTATAATGATATAATTACTTCATTATTATGGCCTATTCCCATAATAACATTGACATTGGTCTTGTCAGATCTTATATACTTCCAATACAAATAATAAAAACGAAGGCCAGAACTAGGAAACTGTTCAACACACCAGGAAGTAGCATTGGTGGTTTACGGAGGTGGACTTCTTTCTTCTTACCTGAGTAACCATACAGTGGGTGGGAATCAAAGCTGTTTCAAGAGTGCTCTGCCTCATGAGAGCTTCACTCTATTATTTTGCTAATTAATAACACAGTTCATGATAGCTAAATCCTGCGTTTTGGGAGGTCAGATTATAGGGTAGTAATAGTATGATTAACTGTAGAAGAAAACACTGTTTTAAGTTACTAATGCATACATACTTCTTCTTTTGCACTTCAAAAAATTGCATGATTTTTAATGAGAATGCTTTTTTATCTGGATGAGATGATTGTATTTTAGGGCAGGTCTTTCATGAAGCTATGTAGGAAACAAAACTAGTTTACAGTGTACAATATTTCCCAGGAGCGAGGCAGTGATTTGTAGGATCAATCTGGAGCTGCATTTAAGTATGAATCTCTGCTCCTTGCAGTGGGATAGCTATCCTGGTATCATTGTCATGGAGTAGTATGTTGAAAAGGAGATAAGCTTCTTTGTGAATATTAGATCCTAAAGATCCTAAGTTTGTTTTACTAAAAGATTTCTCAAACATATTTAATTTTTAATCTTTTAATATTTAATTTGTTTTTCCTGAGGTTGTATTTATGGTTTGGAAAAGAAATACAAAATAAGTGGAATAGCAAACAAAAAGGAGACATAGCTGATCCTAAATGCTGTATAAGACCAAAGTGGCTGAGCTTAGGTATGGAAATGATGGGCAAGTCACCTTAGCAAAAAAAAAAAATTAAAAAAATAAAAAATAAAAAAAAAAAATCCTGGTCCATTCCAGCCTTGAACAATTATGACTGTTACCAGGTCTTGTTTTAAAACTGAAAAGCAAATAGAAATTATGCTTCTACATGAGTTTCTTTGTGGAAGTAGAGAAAAGTGCCTGAGGCCATTTCAATGAAATGTTGTCATCAGAAAGACCTCTGCATTCTTCAAAGGATTTTTTTTTCTGTTACCAAATAACATGTTATTCATTTGAATATAAAAAAGAAAAGCCAGATACATTAAAGGATAAGCTCATTTATTACCTTGAGAGGGGGAGAACTTTCCACTAGTCCCCCCCAACTCATGCGCATTAGCTGTTACTTCATACAGAAGCTGCTTCTATGTTAGCCATGCCCGGAGTTTCCAGGTGCTTTCTACCAGTAGCTGGGGAAGATTGTGTATCGCACAAGAGTCCTTGTCACCTGACTGATGTAATCTGATTAATTCCATATTGATTAACATCAGTACATTTGATGTGTAAATGCTTCGGAGATCAGAATGTCAAGGATGGTCATCTTTTACTACATGCAATTGTAGCACGTACACACATCTCCTGCTACTTGTCTTATATGGCACAGAACTGTGGAAACTTCAGTGAAGGAGCGGCCATCCATGAAGCCACTGGCTCCAAAGGGAGTGAACCAAACACTCTTTTGGTCTTAATGGATTTGCAGACTGTATGAAGTGACTATTCCAGTTATTAGAACTGAACCTGCACGTTCTCGTATACAGCCTGAAATCTATAAAAACAACTTTAAAATCTCCAGGACTCTTCTTATATTACAACTGAAACGAATAATAATGTATTTCTGAATTTATGATGTGTGTAACCTATGTTGGTTTTTTATTTGCAACCAAATAAAGCAATATTGTATTGATCTGTTCTTTTCCATTTAGAGAATGTGAAAGACCCAGGCTGAAAACATAACTTAGGTTATGGGACTGAAAAAGTAAATGAGAAGTAATCACAAGATTTGATTGAGTTCAGAGATTCATTCAAAAGCAACTGGAAAAATCAGTTAGAGAATGCTCTTGACATTCTAGTACATCCTTTAAAATAATACATTACTTTTTTTTCCCCTTAAGCCCTTGATTTCTTTTTTCTTTTTTCTTTGATTTTATTTTTTTCATCTTTTATTTCTGGTATCTTCTAACCCTGACAGTTTCTGTGAAGCTCAAATTAAAATATCAGACTAGATTCCTGGAATAGTAGCACTCTCCTTTTAGTAAAGAAATACTTTCCTGATAGAGAGGGAAGTGCATTGATTCCCGAGCCAAAGACTAAAGTTGAGTTCACCCTCTTTTTCACTAAGCATTTCTTTCTGGCTGCCTTTAAAACAGAAATAGTTCTTTATAATGGAGTGCAGCAGTGTTACTTCAACTTAACCACACTGCCCTTCAGGCTTCTCCTGCCCCTTTGGAAAAAAAATAAATTGAAACAAAGCTTTGTCTCTGACTATTTTTTGTAAAGGGGCATTACTTCTGCATAAATGTCCAAGAGGAATAATCATACAATTCAATGTAATGCCTTCTTTTGTCTTACAAGATACACAGGAGATGGAACCTAGACTGAATCAGTCTGATCTCATCAGAGCTTCTCATAGTTACTTAATGTTAGTTACATTAGAATACATGTACAAGTCACTGTCTAGACATGGTCTAAATTGTAATATTTAACTTGGAAATATGAATATACAATGAAGAGCTTACACTCTGTTGTAAATAAAAGAAAACTTTGTCTTAATACAAAGAGAAATGAATACTTTTCTTCTTACTTGGACTGCTTTATTTATAGTCTTTCAAAGTAATTATTTCTCATAACCTTCAGAGGTCAGTGTTTTCTGTTACATACCATATCACACTTGTCTCAGAATTACAAATATTCTTTCCTAGTGCAACAGTTGCAAAAATTATTTTTCCTGTTGTACAGAATAGCAAGGACATTTCTATACGATAGGGTGGTAATTAGCTTTTTCTCATATGTTTTTAAGTCTTAAATTTGAAGCCGGGGTAGTTTTATCAAACGTTCCTAAAAGCCTTCAGTGATGAAGGGTTTCCCTTTACTAGGGGTAGTATTTTCTGGTGTGTAGTTGTGAATGGATTGTCTATCAATTAGAGTATTTTTCTGGAAACTTATGGTTAACCTGACAAGGGACCCATTATCCATTAGTTCTTATCAAGTTCTTATCAGCATCATCAGCAATCATTTGTTAAATTGCCATCAGCTCTTCAACAGATTCTGGTTAGGTTAACTGAAAACAGAGGTTCTTTTGAAGCTTCTGTTCATTTTCCTTTGATTAAAATGAAGTCCATGTTGCGTGCATGTATGTGTATGTAAAGTTTTGACTGGTCATAGGACTTCTTGCACAGAAAGAAAAATGGAAAATGTGGTAGACTGACTTAGTACCTACGGTATCGAAAATCTATTTATTTTCTTTCATGAAGCAAAGCTAGAACAGCTTTATTTCTTTTTTAATCAATAAATTTTAAAAGGGGGGGTTTGTCAGAACACAAATAGAACTTCATTCAGAAAGGTACAAATCCAAGTGACTAGAATGAACTTCGACCCATGAAGTGCAGCTCCTTTTGAATTTCTTTGATAAATACACATCTTTAAATGAAGAAAGTCTCCAAGTTTGAAATTGAAATGTTCTGCTGAAAATAACGAGACTTACTGCTTACTGGAAGTGAAATAAGAATAAAGTTTTATATTATTTTTTAGATTTTGTTTTGGTTTTGCTTTATATTGTCATTATCTAATATTGTTTCTCTTTCTTCTCATAGTAGGCTGTGCTGGAACAAAAATGCAATGAAAGAAACACTGGATGAATGAATGAAAAGCCCTGCTTTGCAATCCCTCAGCATGGCGGGACTGCAGCTCATGACCCCTGCTTCCTCCCCAATGGGTCCTTTTTTTGGACTACCATGGCAACAAGAAGCAATTCATGATAACATTTACACGCCAAGAAAATATCAGGTACTAGTGATAATACTTTGTTTTTTTCTGACGTTAATATATTAGTAAAATTAAATCCATCAATTCAATAGAGAAGGAACTAGAGCAGCTGGAGAAAGTAGTGTTGGACACAGCCTAGGCATACATCTCTTACAGCTCCACCTATTGGGAGCTAATTGTGTCTCTGTTTCCTTACCTTGGCTGCATTCTGCTTTTGTAATAATCCTGTTCCCTCTTACCAGTTTGCTCTAATAAACCAGACTTTTAAGCTGAATATTCTCCTGCTCTGCTCTCTGCAAGATGCACAAGATTGTACACTGTGATTATATGCATAAAGTCATGTCTCCTTCTGTCTTCTCCATAGTAAATACAGATTTTGATTCACATATGTATCAAAACACTTCAGTAACGTCAGAAATGCTGTCAGGGCACTCTGATTTTCAGTTTGCTACAGAAAGCTATTTCTGGTTTCTGGAATTTCAGTTGTCTTTGTGCCCTGCAGAGGTGCCTGAAAGCTAGCATTTGGCTAGTATTACTGAAAAGGTTATATCACAGTGAGCTAACATACTTGCATATTTGACTTAATTGATGTATATAATTAGATTTAAAAGCACTAGCTTGTTGTTTCAGACAGTATATCTAGTAACATAGTCATCTCTTAAAAAGCTATAGTTAGAAAGATATTTAGAACATGAATATATAATGATACTAGAGGAATTTAGTTTTAGAAGCAGGGCTTTGTCACTAATGAGGACACTCTTAATTCTGTGGCACTGGGAGAAAGGGCTCTAAGAGGTAACATTGGCCTGTCTGTAGTTTATTTACCACCTGTGTTGTTTTTTGTCAGCCTTTTCACTGCATTGCTGCAAATAATATTATTTTTTAATCTAGGTTGAACTGCTTGAAGCAGCTTTGGATCATAATACAATAGTCTGTTTAAACACTGGCTCAGGGAAGACTTTTATTGCAGTACTACTCACTAAAGAGCTGTCCTATCAGATCAGGGGAGATTTCAACAAAAATGGAAGAAGAACTGTGTTCTTGGTCAACTCAGGTAAGAAGAGAAGTATACAAAGTTCCCAAATGTGCTAATGTTACTGTCAGGGGATACTCCTTAAGGGAAGCTGTGTGAAAGCAGTGTTGGGAGAAACTTTTTCATGAAGTCCTTAGCAGTAAGGATGCTGACTAAAGAATGTGATTGATACCTTCCACTTGTTGCCTATCGTACTCTTGATACCAACTCTTTATCTTTTACATCTCCTGTTTTCTGGTTTAAAATCAAGGCATAAAATCTGAAGTGCAGTTTAATTAGCAATTTGTTTCCTTACTGTAGTTTTACATGGAGGTAGTTGCCATGCAGCTAGCCTGGTTTGGCCTAACAAAGATCACATTATGAAATATGGTGCTAGTAATAGAGCAAACATCTTAAAGGTTTTTTCATACATTAATTTTTATGTGACTGAGGGTTTTTTGTCTCTTTCTTTTAAGCAAATCAAGTTGCTCAACAAGTGTCAGCTGTCAGGACACATTCAGATCTTAAAGTGGGAGAGTATTCAAGTTTAGAGGTAACTGAATCATGGACAAAAGAGAAATGGAGTCAGGAATTCTCTAAGCATCAGGTAATGTATTAAGTATAAACTACAAATATAAGCAGAGTCTACAATAAGTTAGGCTTGATGAGAATTGATGGTCTCTTTCCAATTATACGTTAATGATTCTAAAAGAAATTTAACATGTTGGTGAGATTTGTATATCAATTTTAAGGCAAAACATATAAAGAAGGTAGTCAGGTTGTTTTAAAAACCTGTCCTCTTAATCCTTTGTTTCCAGTCTCCCTACCTGGTGGTTCACGATGATGATTGCGGAAGAAATTTTTAATGTGCAGGTTGTACTTTAAATGCCATTAAAATATGTATAAATATTAAGTAATAAAGATATTAAAATTGAATGGTCATCAGGGATTGGAGCATTTATCTTTTTGTCATGCTTTTTACTTCTTTCTTTTTGGGTTTCTGTATAGTTCTCTTTTTAGATGGAAAATCATTACGTTTAGTAGTAATATAGTAATATTTTTGTAGGTGGTTCAATGTTAGCATAAAAATAGTACATAATTTTATCAAGAAACTCAAATATTATTTGCTATAATTGTATGCTGATTTCTGTAACCTAAGTCTTGAAACTAAGAGATGGTCTTAATATGTGTTTACTGCTAATAAAATCCATGAAGCCTAAACTGAGAAATTTGAGATACTCTACTGGACAGTTCTTGCTGATTATAGCATGAAAATGTAGCAGCAATGAATTATCCAGTAGTCTTCTACACTACTTGGAAGAACTCTTACTATTTTCTAACTCCAACAGTTTTAGTTAAATGAGTTTTTTTAAGAAATCTAAAATAAACTTGAAGTTCTTCAGAAGAGCTAAAATTATTCTGTTAGCTCATTTGATAAATTTTCTTACCAATTACTCCAGTACTCAATAATAGGATTTGTTATTAGGGCCTAATTGTAGTACTTGTATTGGCAGAGACATTGTCAAATAATGAGTTCAGAACTCCAGAGTATGAGAAAAAAGATTAATTAGTCTTAATTTGTATGCAACATATATATAAGCCCTGCCTCTGTTTTTTGACCTAACAGAACCCTCTGTGCTGTTAAAACTTACTTAACTGTGATGCCTAAATGATGCCCTCTTTAAATTGTAAATAATCTTTCTAACTTTCTACAGTAGTCTTCGTGCTAGAGGGCAGGATGCAAGTTTTAAAGTGTTTAGATTTACTTTTGAATGATAATTTTGCATTTAAGGTTGGCCTTCTAAAGATCTTCTGTTGCTGTCATTAATCCCACAGCAGTCTTTACCACTTCCGTGACATTTTCCCTGAAATTTTGTTAATTTTTGCTGCATGAGCATGTGGTTATCAGTTTAGGGAAAAGTCGACATGAGGATGGGGCAGATTAGGGACACTAAATTCAGTGACATTTGTTCTGTGTAGTCTTGCTGGTGTTAATATTATTTATTTAATGTAATTGTTTCTTTCTAGGCATGTGACTGGAGATGTGTATAAAACCTTTAAATAGATTACTTTCTCAAGTACATAATGTTTTCTTCTCCCATGCACTAAGAGGATATAGGTAGATGAATAAATGGCATTCACATTTGGTAATACTGTATAGCAAGACCTGCAGAAGAGCTTTTCCATTTCACTTTGACCTCAGAGTCTTTTTTTTTTTTTTTTTTTTTTTTTTACTACTTTATTTATTTATTTATTTTTACTAAAACTTTTTCCCCCTTTTATGTAGGTTCTGGTTATGACATGTCATGTTGCTTTGACTGTTCTGAGAAATGAATATTTATCCCTGTCAAATATTAATCTTCTGGTGTTTGATGAGTGCCATCTTGCAATCCAGGACCACCCATACCGTGAAATTATGAAGGTCGGTTTCCCCTGCATGAACATTCTAATGTTTTGTTGAGGAGAATGAGTGTGGTGGAAGAGTTGGAGAAGTGGGAAACATTTAAGCCAGCTTTTGCTATTGAAGGAAACATATTTTATGGTTCCATTTTATCAATGGAACCATATTTTAGCATGTTGTGGAATTGTAAATTTACTGTAATGAATTAACACTTCAGTGATGTTATGAGACAAAAATAGTGTGTTTATGATATTTTATAGCGGTGATTAAAGAAAAACCTGGCATTAACATAAAAAAAGTATGGAATTAAATACATTTTCTAAATTAATTGGTTAAAATATTTGAGGGGGAGTGTTTGGAAATGGGCTGTACTAATAAGTTTATTTTTAAAATACTGATTTCTGAATAGGTTTGTAGAGCTTTTTTGGAATATTGCTGTCTCTGTGTGGTATTTGGTTTATATAATATGGTTAACCTTTATAACAGATGTCTTTCCAGATCTTTCTTCAAGTTTGACCACAAACCATGTGTACTTTATTTCTTAGATAATACTTAAGTTTTTTCATGGTGTGTAAGTATTATGATGTGCATGTCTGTTGTAAATGTGGCAGGGATATCCTGTGCAATGCTAACAGTCTATTTCTCTATATATTTCCACCAAGTAAATATTTATCTTTAAATGTGATAGCTGTTAAATATTCTTTAGTTCTATAGGTTAAATTCCAGGCAATAGAGTAGAAAATATCTGTTGGGTGTTTGTTTCCCTGTCCAATACTCGTTATTCAAATACTAATTTCCTATTAAGCTTCTTGACTGGTAGTTTGATAGCAGGCTTGCAGGATGGTGGAAACAACTGTCCAAAGGTATTTCATTCTGGTTTAATTTACAGATCTGTGAGAATTACCCATCATGTCCTCGAATCCTGGGATTAACAGCTTCCATTTTAAATGGGAAATGTGATCCTGCTGAGTTAGAGGAGAAGATCCAGAAACTGGAGAAAATACTAAAGAGCAATGCTGAAACTGCAACTGATTTGGTGGTCTTAGACAGGTATGTTGCTGTACAATTATAGCTGTTTAATTCACAACTGCATTTTCATTTAATAAGGAATAAATCAGTAGAGTTATTTTCTAGTTGAAACCTTAAGAAAGGTGTGTGTATCTGGTGCCATTACGTCCATATGGGATATGGACAAGAAGATAAACATGTAAAATGGCTTTTTGAGTAACCAGTCTTGAAGTACATCTTTCTTTAAGGTTAAGTACGAAGAGTGCTTTGCTTTAATGTTCCGACATATTATGTTGGGGAAAAAAAAAAGACAAAAAATCATTCCATAACACTTTTCGTTGTAAAACTCGCTGTCTTATGTTTGGAGTTGCTGGTTTATGTTCAGCATATGCTGTAATGTTGCTATTTCATTGAGAAAAAAGTTGCAACATCCACAATACAAGATGCCAGAGAAGTTGCGTGGATTTTTTTGGTTGTTTTAAATGACTACTCTGGGTTTAGATGGTAATGAAAGCCAGAGGGAGATAAGAGGAAAACAGTAAAAACACTACTGGAATAGTAAAGCAAGTGAGTGTTTTCCACTGTGTTTTTTACAGACTATAAAATGATGTGAATTTTCTTTTTTTAAATAAGGTAGTGATAATGTGATTGTTTGCTGTGGAGGAAAGTTAATGTGAAACAATTAATAAATTACACATTTTCTTGCAGCAGCTGTACTGTTTCGTATGAACTGAGTTTCAGATAATATCAAAAAGATGTTCTGGAACAGTTGCTTTGTGTTCTTCTTTGTTTTTCTTGAATGTATTTTTCTGAATTGGTGTGAACCATTTGCTTTTATGAATTTCTCACTTGTTTTTGTGACATTCACGAAGAGTAAATACTTTACTTGTGTAACTGCATACAGACCTAAATCTATGCTACGTGTATTTTATTTGTTTGGTATATCAAAAGAGTACGCTTTGGAATACTAGAAGTGAAGATGGTGATCAAGTAGATTCAATTTGCTTTGCCATAAATTTTCAGATATTTGAAGTGTAGATAGTGATATTATCCTTTTTTTTTTTTTTTAAGTAGTATATGAGAAAGAATGCTATTTCAGAACAAAGTAGTTTAGTATTTGTGGTGGTGTTTTTTTTACTTTTTATAATTATACTTTTGTATATATTTAACTGTGCAACTCTAGTCATTGAGTCATTGACTCTAGTCATTGTAGTATACTCTTGACTATACTATATATTGCCCTTGCTATTTGCCATGTAACCTTAACAGGCTGAAATAACTTGATCTTTGCCCTCAATTAAGATATACTTCTCAGCCATGTGAGATTGTTGTAGACTGTGGACCATATACTGACAAAAGTGGGTTGTATGGAAGATTATTAAAGGAATTGGATGAAGCGCTTCATTTTCTAAATGACTGCAACATATCTGTGCATTCAAAGGAAAGAGATTCTACATTAATTTCAAAACAGGTAAGGACATAACTTGTGTGGTAGACTGGGAACTGAAATCATACTACCGTTTTTCTTTGCAGTATATGTTATGTTACTGAAACTTTCTAAGCTAACTGAAACTTCCTAAGTCAGCCTAGCGTATCTAAGCAAAAAGACTTGTTATTTTTGTATTCCAGTGCAGGTAATGATTGGGGCTTAAATGTCAATCATCAATTCCTAGATCAGAACTTCATCTAGTTTGAGAACCTTGTATGCGAATTAGCTTAAGGCAGAAAAATATTCTGCACCCCTATTTCTGAAGTCAAGAATTTGACATCTTTATGATCTCCAATAACCTTTGAATAATTCAGTACAGAAGAGGAAGTAATGCCTCAGGGAATATTAGGAAAAGCTGTGTGTATTACAAGATAATAAAGTAAGAGTAGAGGCAAAAATTCCAACCATAGCCCTACAATTTCCACAATTTATTTTAGAACAGTGTTGTATTAGTGGAATGGAATTTCAACCTGAAACTTGCCCCTACCTTTCTACGTGTTTGCCCATGTGTGGTCATGCAGGATGGCAGAGTAGAATACAGAAGGCATGGTGAGCATATGTTGAGCAGGGACTTGTCACACTTTAGGTCTGAGGTTGAAGCACCCTTTTTTTCCTTTGGCTTTGAAATTGCCTCCTGAGGTACAACTGTGTAAGTACTTAAGTCTCTTTATATGACAAGAAGTTAGAAGTGAGTTGTATTTCTATATCAATCCATGAGGAAGTTGACAATTGTATTTCTGAAATACTTTGGGATGAAGAGAGTTTCCTTAAACATTTCTAGAGAACCAGCACTCTGTCAGTGTCCAGTTAAAAAAGATTATTTGTGCCAGAGAGAAGGATGATAAGTAAGACAGTCTATATTTCTACTTTTCAGTCTGTCACAATTGTGTGAGGAAGTCCTGGTTACTTTTGTGCTAAACTTAAAATGCAGTGGGGTAAAATGCATAAGGAATACTGGCAGCTGGGTGTGATCCCAAGGATTTACGTAGTCCAGAGGAGTGGATTAACTGCTATGCTTCTGGTGCATGTAGCCCTCTGTGCTTGTTTGCTGATCCAGCATCTCTACAAGAAGATGGAGGCACCAATATTAAGAAAAAGAAATGTTTTTCACCTGTGATGTCCTTTTGTCTTGGTTGTGGGGAGAATCAAGTCTCTCTGTATGCAGTTGCAATTTGTTTAGAAAAAAAAATGCCTTCAAGTCCCACAGCTAACAAATGTTAGGGAAGATAGTGTAAAGAAATCTTGCTCTATATTTCTCCACAGAATTAAGGAAGAGGGATTAAGAAAGAACAACTGAAAACTACTATCGTGACTATTTTGAGATGTTTCTGTTGTAACAGGACGTGTATATCATTAGTATTGTTTGTAACTCATTTCTGTATTTCCTTGTTTAGTGTTTGATCACTTGACTCTGTGGGAGGAATAACCTTGCCATCATATAAGATGTTGATGGTACTTAAGAGTCCATGCTTTTTTCTCTGAGTAGTGTAGAGTTCCCTCTGTTTTTCCTATTGGGCCCCCATGTACATACCCCTAATTTTTTCCTTTGAGAGGTGAGACTTAGTAAGATTAACCTAATGCAACTTCCTGCTCAGATACTTTTGAAAGCTTAGGAAGTATCACTAATGAAATAAAAAAAAAAAAAAGCCTACTAAAACATTTACTTTGTTATTAGTTCAATGTTTAACATAAGGGATAATTCTTTCTGCTTTGTTTATTGAGGTGTCTCAAGAAGTATTCTCCTTTTTAACATAATTATCTTATGGTAAATTTCAAATAACAATTTCACCAAATTGCAAAATATTATTTAAACTATTTTTGGGATTCAGAAATGTCAGAATTTGAAAGTTTAGTTGTGACTTAGAACCAAAGTTCCCAAGGTTGTCTAAATGACAGAAACCAATTTTAAATATTTTTGTGATAGAATAGGTATAATAATCCTTACAAAGATTGTGCTATATGAGAAACAAGATCCCAGTCTTACATCAATAATTCATGAATGTATTCTTTAAACTGATATTTGAATTCATTTGTTGTAGATATTGTCAGACTGTCGAGCTGTGTTGGTTGTTCTGGGACCCTGGTGTGCAGATAAGGTAGCTGGGATGATGGTGAGAGAGCTACAGAAGTATATCAAACATGAACAAGAGGAGCTGCACAGGAAATTTTTATTGTTTACAGACACTTTCCTAAGGAAAATACATGCACTCTGTGAAGAGCACTTCTCACCTGCCTCACTTGACCTGAAATTTGTAACCCCAAAAGTAATAAAGCTGCTTGAAATCTTGCGCAAATACAAACCATATGAACGGCAGCAGTTTGAAAGCGTTGAATGGTATAACAATAGGAATCAGGATAATTATGTGTCTTGGAGTGATTCTGAAGATGATGATGAGGATGAAGAAATTGAGGAGAAAGAGAAGCCAGAGACTAATTTCCCATCTCCTTTTACTAATATTTTATGTGGAATTATTTTTGTGGAAAGAAGATACACAGCAGTTGTTCTAAATAGGTAAATCTTCTTTATTTAAAAAAAAAAAAAAATAATTAAAAAAACACACTCAGCTGCCAGCGCATGGATGTTAGTATTGTGAATATGTAGGATATTGTATATCTTGTATTTTTAGAACTTCATTTAAAGTTGGTTTAGGAAACAATACTGGATCTATGTAAAGAAAGAATAACAAAACAACAACAAAAAAAAAAACAGGTTGTGTATATGGGGTGGATGGGAAGGGCCCACATGTTTTTGAAAATTATACCCAAGGGCTCATTTTGGATCTGGGTTTGTAATTTGATTTGTTTAGAAGGTGAAACACTGTACCTTAACTGCAAAATAGACATATACTGACTTGCACTAATAGGTCTTCTAATTTGTATTTGCAATGGATGCTGGAAATTCCTCTAGCCTACTGAGTGCAATAGTTCTGGAAATTTTACCATTACCTTACTAAATCACATTATTATATGATCCAGTCTGCAGAAATCAAATTTGCCCTTACACAAATATATCTTAAGATTTACCAGTACTACTTTAACAGTTGGTGTTTATAAAAACGCCTATTCAGTAAAACACTAAGTACTTTCTTACAGTATGCAATAACTAAAATATGAACCGTGGAATATTTGCCAAGATACACTTTGCAGTACTCTCGTTCCTTATCAGTTCTTATTCCTGAATGTGATCCATGATAGTTACACATAACATTTAAAATTCTTAAATGCCATTTGCCACAAACTGAGTGACATCTGATTTATTTGCATCTTGATTTTGGTGGGGAGGGGGGCGGTAATAGTGTGCTAAATGTCCTGTGCAATCTGTTTATTAAGTTCTGGATACCTCTGAATCTGACCCTTCTGTTGTTACCTTTTGCCTGACTGAATAGTTTGTATTATATAATATAGTCTTTGATCTGCAGACTTGCCTATGTGTTTTTTGTGAACTTCATCTCTTTTGTTTGCTTTTCTGCACTCTTAAATACGTTTACGTAAATATGCTATATAATGCAAATTAAGCCATTCAGAGAAATGACAGTGTTCTGTTATTAACTCTTGAACAAATAACTTTAATAGATCCTGATCACTTTTTTTGTTGAGTTGGAATGAGTATTTCACTACCCTACAGGGAGTGAATGGAAATGTGAAATTTTATTTTTCTTTTAAATTATGAATGAGGTCGAAATACTTTTTTTGTGCTGTCTGTTCTTGTAGACTGTGACTTACGTACTATACTATATGCTAACTACTATTGAAACCAACAGAGACTATCTAGACTCAATAGGTAACCAATTTCTGCCATCTTTAAGCCTCTTTTAATATAGGCTATGGGCAGCAAAAAATCAAACTGTATGCATCTTTTTATCCAGTTAGTTTTATCCAGAAAGTTAGCTAACATAACTTCAAAATGCTCCTGTACCTCATGTACACCTGATCTCAAAAATTCCTGGAAGATCAGCACCCTTGAGCTTATTGCAGCTATGTTGATACTGTACATAGAGGTAGAAATACTGTTTCCTGAATAAGGAAGTCACAAACTTTTGAATTAGTATATTAAAGTCACTCAGGCTTCCAATAATCCACTGGGGATCAGAAATAACTTAAAGTAGTAGTATCATTATTTTTTTTAAATCTCTACAGTAAAACTTCAAGACTATAATCCTGGTTTATAAAGTCCATAGTTCATGATGAATGGGGAAAGGCAACACTTGTAGCCTGTGTTGGACTTTGTGGAAGAAAGGGGTAGGATTTTCCTCTGACACAGTAATTAGGGCTAATCTTTCTTTAGAGATCTTTAGCAGCAGCCACTGCTCATGTTGTAAATGCTACAGACTAGAGACAGGGGAAAAACAAAAGCAAACAAAACCAACCCATGTCCTGCCCCCAAACAACTTTTTTTTTTGGTTATTACTATACACAACTGATGAAGTGGCTCATTTACTGTTTTGTTTGGTCTATACAGTTCATTCCTGATCTGAAATGGAGCTTAGAGGAAGCTGAAATCATTTTTTGAGGCCCCATGTCCGTCTGTTTTCATTGCAGTGGCTCACAACTTCCCTAGAGAAGGGTCTGAAAGCAGAAATTTGGGTCTGTTTGGAAAACAATACCTACTAGCTATCACTACTTAATTTTCTTTTTGACCACAATGTTAAAGTGTTAAATGTTTCTCAAGAACTTTCCAAAGCTGTGCACAGTGACATGTTTATTCAGTTGCTTTTAATTTTTGTCCATTTCTGTAATGAGTGAGACACAGTAGGAATGTTTGGAATGCTTACTAGATAGATGCTCAAATTGAAGCTATACAGATTGGCAGAAATGCCACATAGAGAAATAAAACAAAAATAAGGCTTTGTTCCCATTATAACTCTTAATTTCTTAGAATGCCTCTCTCTAGAGCCTAGGCTGCATATAGAAATGGGAATCTGTTCAGCTAAAAGAGCATTTAGTCTAGTACAAGAGAATCACAGAATAGTTTGGGTTGGAAGGGACCTTAAAGATCATCTCATTCCAATCCCCTGCTGTACCCCATGCCCCATCCAGCCTGGCCTTGAACACCTGCAGGGACGGGGCATCCACAGCTTCTCTAGGCAACCTGTGCTATTGCCTCACCACCTTCTCAGTGAAGAATTTCTTCCTAATAGCTAATCTAAACCTTCCCTCTTTTAGTTTAAAGCCATTCTACCCTGTCCTATTACTGCACTACCTGACAATGAGTACTTCCTCAGCTCTCCTGCAGCCCCCTAAAGGGGGCTCTACATTACTAGGAGAACGCTGTAAGGTCGCCCCAGAGCCTTCTCTTCTCCAGGCTGAATAACCCCAACTCCCTCAGCCTGTTGGAGAGATGCTCCAACCCGTTGCTCATCCTTGTGGCCTTCCTCTGGACTCAGTCTAATACACCCATGTCCTTGTGCTGTCTGTTTCTATAAGGATAGCAAACTATTTGCTGCTTTTCCATTTTCTTGCTTATTCTCCCTGACCGTTCCAGTTTGAACAGAGTACAAAGGAAGGAAGCCTCCAAAATGCTTTATGTTCATATAAACTTCATTAAAATTGGTGACTTGAGCAGTATTCCAGTGGGAGAGAGAAAACAGGAGAACTTTGCTATTTTCTGTCTGGTTTGATGGCAGCTAGCTGGGCATGTGCTAGGTATGTAGCAGGGGCCTAGCACAACACCCAGCCTCTTCTGTGAGAGCTGCTCAAGGTGTAAGTGTGAGGAAGTTGGATTGCTGTTGGAGGTGTATGAAGGCAGGTTGTCCTTACACGTGAGGAGGACCAGGTGATGGACAGATGGATGTGATATGAGAAAACTGGTACTGGGATGGCTCTAGTGAAACATGCGAGAGGTGTAATTTTTTGTATATGACCCCTTGATTCTATTGGCTCTGCTGCTCATAAGTCTGCTATGGTTGAGAAATCCCAGATTCTGTCCATGCTGAAAACAGATCAACTAAGGATGCTACAGCATAAGCAATTACTTTGATTGCACAAGGTAATTATGCTCTTAAATCCACAAATGCCTCATTCTAGATTCAGTACTTTATTTATACAAGCAATCTTCTAGCTTGTCTGTGAAATCAAAGCATTGCCTTAGTCAGCTTTTTCTGCTTTTATAAGCTAAAGAAAGATGTAGGGGAATAAGCTGAATGAACACCTTATGTTGAGGAAACACACTTTTTGAGGGAGCAGTTAAAGGTCTTTCTGCTACAGTTAGTCATTTACAGAGAATGAAATTCACTAAAATGTAATGAATAGGGTTTAGTAACAACAGGAAGCTTTAGCGTAGTAGCTTGGTTTAAAAATACCAGTTTTTAACAACAGGTTTTACCATGATAAGTCTAAAATGTATGTGATGCATGCAGTCGCATGCTTTGTACGTGGTCTGTCTTACTATTATTGTAGAGGTTTTCACTAGAAATCAGTCTTTTTAAAGAAATCTAAGGCTAGTTTATGTGCTAGCAAGATGCATACTTTTCATGTTTCCACTTCTATTTTTTAACATAGTTATTGTAAACAAAAGATTGTCTTCCATTTTTTGGTTTGTGACTTCTAAAAACACATGTAATATTTTTAGGTTGATAAAAGAAGCTGGTAAACAAGATCCAGAACTGGCTTACATCAGTAGCAATTTTATAACTGGACATGGCATTGGCAAGAATCAGCCTCGTAACAAGCAGATGGAAGTAGAATTCAGAAAACAGGAAGAGGTAACTTCAAGAAAAATAATTGAAACTAGCAGTACCTTCAGAACTTTTTTTTTTTTTTTAACAGACAGAGTCTGGGCACAGTCACTGGAAGTTCAGGGAATACCCATGGTGTAACAAATATGCATACTAATTTGAAATACAGATGTTTTTCATAAAAATAACAGATGTTTAGATAAATTGCTGTGTCACATCGTACAAACAAATTAAAACTTCATGTAAAATTATGCTCCCGTCTTGTGAGATCATCAGTCATCTAATTGTTCTCCGTTGGGTTAATAGTGGTACAGTAATACTGTACAGAAAGTCAAGGTTCCTGGCATTTTTAACAATTATTAAGTTGCTTTTATGTTTATTTTTGCTAAACGTGAGTTTTGTAAATCTCTAAATTACATACATGTAGAACTCCATGATTTTGTCCTGACATGCATGTGAAATATTTCGAAGACAAATACGTTCTTCCCTCATACCCCAGCTGGCTTGTCATCTTTCTAGCTTTTGTGATGATACTGTCATCTAGTAGCCTTCTGAAATGCACAGTTTAAAAAAAGAAAAAAAAAAAACAACAAAAAAACAAACTTAATGTAGTAAAACTCCTGAAGTGTAGTAGATCAGGAGTTGAATAGTGAATGTATTTAAAAGAAAAAAATGTGTCATATAAGTAATGAAGCTAATCATGCCTAATAGATCTGATTAAAAACAAACACGCATACACATACATATATATATAAAAGTAAACCTACATGCATGAAAGGGGTGCAAAAAGACACATCTGTCACCCAGAACATAAAGCCTTTAAAAATGTCATAATGTATGGGTTTAATCCACTAATGAAGGTTAGCTGATCATATGCCACATGTACAAAACTTTAAAATCAGTGAATATTGTTGGCACCTATTCAATAACAAATTTAGAACATAAACTTTTCATTTTTGGGGATCTTTATTAACATGGTACAATCATATTTTGCTCTTTAGTTTTCTTAAAATATTTGTTTCCTTTCTAGAATTTCTAATGTAACAACACAACTGGTAGTGTTCTGGAAAATATTTTTTATGCTTTTTCTGATCCTTCTTTTTTCCACCTCAAAACAAAAATCCTTAATGTTTACTAAACAATGTAAATATGAGAAGTAACAACTCTAGAATGTGTTTTTTTTGCCTCCGAAGTGGATGTTTCAACCTCAGAAATAATTGATTGAAAAAAAATGCTCTCCTGAAAGCAGCATTTTGTTATGCTCTAATTAAAAAAACAACACCAAAAAAAAGGTGGTTTCTTCTCTGTTGCTAGTGTCTGCAGTATCTCATTAGACTTGCTTAATTTCAGATATATATTAGATATGATTCCTAGAAATCTGACTATTGTGACAAAATGGTCTTGCTGTGGTTCTGAAAATACTTCTTATGGTGGCTTTGTATCTGCATACTTAGACAAATTTTTTGAATGTCTGATCAATTCTCTTTGTACTAGCTTTTGAGGAAGTGGGTGACACAGTCAAGTGTCAGATTAATCTCTCAAATTCATCTTCATTCCTTCTGCAGGTTCTTAGAAAATTTCGAGCACATGAGACCAACCTACTTATTGCTACTAGTATTGTAGAAGAGGGTGTTGACATACCAAAATGCAACTTGGTGGTGCGTTTTGATTTGCCCACAGAATACCGTTCTTATGTTCAGTCAAAAGGAAGAGCTAGAGCACCAATTTCCAATTACATAATGTTAGCAGATACAGACAAAATTAAAAGTTTTGAAGAAGATCTTAAGACATACAAAGCAATTGAGAAGGTATGTGGTCAGAGGAATGTGCCTGTTTTTGTTAAATTTATCATAGTATGTTTTAAATGAAACATCTCTCATCATATTCTGTTCTTGAAATGTTAAGATCCTGAGAAACAAATGCTCAAAATCTGTTGATGCTGGTGAAACCGAAACTGAACCCATTGTTGATGATGATGATGTATTTCCACCCTATGTGTTGAGGCCAGATGAGAACAGTCCAAGAGTTACTATTAACACTGCAATTGGACACATAAATAGGTAGGAGGCATGTTCCCTTCTACTTTGTGAATAAAAAGCTTGTAAGTTTGTCTTGGAACATGGGAGCATAGGCTGGGGCATGGTGCATATTTCATCGTGGGAGTCTTGAACAGGGTCTTCTCATCGAGAGAAAGTGATTGCGCTGGTTTGAAGGTATAGTTTGCTTTCTGTCTCTTTATCATACAGAGGTTCTAGCTCTGATATAATAAATGTAATAATAGATTCCTTTGTAATTAAAACCATTCTGTAATTTAAGGCTGTCCTGAAAACTTAATTTCAAACTAGATAGTAAGGTCCTTTTTTCCCCCCTCTTACCAAGCTAGATTTAAAAATAGGTAAGTAGCACATTAAAACTGTAGTAAAATCTTCCAGTTCTGATATTCACATTTGCCAGATCAATGTGTTGCTGTTGTTTTTGTTGTTGTATTCAAAAACAAAAACATAGTAAGCTGAACATAATACCATTCCACAAGACAGGATAATATGCTTCCAAGGGAACGAGCTGATTCCATCTTTGTAAAGTCATGGCAGTTAGAGAAGGTCCTCAGAGACAGGAAAAGGTGAATGTTGTGACCCTCTTCCAAAAAGGCAAAGACGACGAGCCAGAGAGGTACAGACTGCTCAACTTTCCCATAGTCATATGGATCAAGTCCTTATAGAATGTGTTCCTAGATGTGTAAAGAAAAGGTGGTTTGCCTTTGTGGTTGGCCCACAGTGGCATCAAGGGCAGTTTTTGCCCTTGAACTGACCCTGTTGTCTTCTGTGTGTTGAAATGTTTCACTCTGTGAACAAGGGACAAGCAGCACATGTAATTTACTTCACTTAAGTAAAGCTTTTGGTGCAATTGCCGTAGCACACCAGTAGCTATATTTGTGAAATGCAGACCATTTGGGTGGGACGGCCTGGCAAATAAAATGTGCCAAAGCAGTCAGGTTCACAGAGTGTAGTTAGTGGTAGATGACTCAAAGGCTAGCTTGTGTCTGGTTGTGTGTGTCATTATTCATGGGCCATTAGCAGATCCGATGCAGTTTAATTCATTGACCTAGTAGTATAGAGTGTGTCCTCAACACGTTTGCCTTCGACACCTGTAGAGGAAGGGCTACCATTTGGAGGGGAAACTTGACAAATTGGAGAAATAGGACGCCAGTAAACCCTAGAGACCAACCCTAGGTGGTCTCCTATTTGGCAGTTAGTTGAACATTAATTGTGCATGTCCCCTTGCAGTGCTCAGTATATCATGAAATGATCTTACGTAGTGTTTACGGCAGTAAGGCAAGAGTCCATTGAAATGTCTTTAGGTTTTAACTTGCAAGTTCTGATTATTTGAAAAATCTCTTGTCAATTTAGGTACTGCGCTAGATTACCAAGCGATCCATTTACACACCTAGCTCCCAAGTGTAAAACCCGAGAACTACCTGATCATACATTTTACTCTACTCTCTACCTGCCAATCAACTCACCTCTTCGAGCTTCAATTGTTGTAGGTATCTGGGGAAGGAAAAGCATGGAAATAAGCGAATATGTTGGTGTAGGTGTGTGCGCACCGCTTTCAGATTATATTCAATGTTGTAAATGAAAATCACATGATTTCCCTCTTCCTGTATTGTGCTCTGTAACTGCATTTAAATGTGTCTATTTCTGTTACCTGTTTTCGAGCAGTTGCTGTTTTTTCCATGGGCAAAAATACTTAGATATCCTTCCCAATGTTGTGGTTTTTTTTTTTTTTTTTTCATGTTTAGATATTGGTCAAAGGAACATGTGCTTTATTGTTTTTGATCAATAATAGTTTTCAGTTTGAAAGCTTGTAATTTTGGTTTCCATGGAAAATGAGTGTAAGTATCTTCATGAAACTTTCATTGCTGCAATATTTTATTAAGTATTGCTTGCCTAATATTTTTATGTTAAATTAAACTAATTGTTTCTAACATATAATAAATAACATATAATAAATAACATGCTAATCAACTGAAGTATTTAAGAAATATTTATATGTTACTAGGGTCCTCCAATGAGTTGTGCAAGATTGGCTGAGAGAGTTGTAGCTCTTATTTGCTGTGAAAAACTGCACAAAATTGGTAAGAATTTGAAAAGCAATGTCTCATTGGTAAAGAGTTTTTTCATAATTAAAGATTGAAGAAGGTGTGACTTATGCATATATATGGATTTCTGATGTATATATCTACTGTAACTTTCTTTCTCTTGCCTTGCTTTGTGATGTCATCATGTAGTTAATAATTTAGCATACACCGTTTAAGCCTAAGTCATTTTCCAGGGAAATTTTCTTATTTAACATATTCTATTGCAAATGCAATATTAATAAGAGACAAACAAATTTTTACATTGAATATACTTAACGTAAAGGGGAAAATAATCTTATTCCCTAGAAGGTGTTGGTTATAGATCAGGAACTACATACCACGGCCAAAAAATAATTTCATGTTTTTTAAAGTGAATCTTAACAAAGAAATATTTAAAATACAGAGCCCAAAATTTATTGTATTTACTGCATTGTAAGTCATTGTCCAGAAATAAGACATTGCAGGATTATTTTAGTTGTCTTGTCTCTGGCAATGAAGCATATTCTTACAGAATGTTTCAAAGAGAATTCCATGTTATTAGTGCTTTGAATGCAATACAGAAATATTTATATTTCATTTAAACAAGTTTGGCTTTTGGATGTTGTCCATCTGATGAGTTACACCTTTTGATCACTGAATTCAAAGCAATAAATTTGTCCAAGAATGACATTTTGATGGCTAAACTCAGTATTGAGGGCATGCCGTCAACAGTAGTATTTCCCTTTTTAGAATGATACAGGAACATAAATGTTCTCTCTTTCTTAGCATAACTCCATGTGAATTAAAATTTCTGATAACTGTAAGTATTTTAAATTCATAAAATGTTACTATAAATAAGTACTTAATAATTTAACATTTTTCACTCCTTCCCCAGAGATAGACTTTTGGAGCCTTGCATTAGTGTATTTAAAAAATTTAGTTGAGGTGTTTTCCTGAGCAACCACATTTGCATAGTACTTGAAGAGACCAAGGCTTGATTGTTCTTAATGCTATTTCTTTGTAATCTTTCACAATACTTAGGTGAACTGGATGATCATTTGATGCCAGTTGGGAAAGAAACGGTTAAATATGAGGAAGAGCTTGATTTACATGATGAAGAAGAAACCAGTGTTCCAGGAAGGCCAGGCTCTACAAAAAGAAGACAGTGCTACCCTAAAGCTGTTAGTACACTCAGTGCTGTCCACATCTCCAATCTAATATGTTATGTACTGATAAGAAGACAAAATTGCTAACTCACAATGCTTACCTGATAGGAATCTTTTACAATTCAATTTAATCTTGAAACATTTTGGAGCTTTAACTGTATGGAAACTTGCACTAATACCTTATTATTACAAAAGAACTTATGGGAGAGTATGCTATGGAAGCATGCCTGTAACTGAAAGAATGTACATTTTCTGTAAAGTTAGTTGACTGTATTTTCCTAGCATAGTGATAACCGGGAGATAAAATTATAGAATTACCTTGCATTGATAAATTGTAAAAATTTAAATTCTTTGGTAACTGTGTTAGAGCAATGGAATAATTATTGCCTTTCTGGAAAAGATAATTTAAGATGGATGGAGTTGTCCAGGAGGCCAAAATATATTTGCTAGGCATTCGAAGTTATCTGCAAGGCACTAATTAAATGCAGAAATTGCTCCTTTACACACTGTGTTTTTTTTAGATGCTTGGTTTGGTGACTTTTGTGGTTGAGCAAGAAATTCGATAATTTTTTGTTTAACTTAGAGTGTCAAATAATATACTTCTAATATTTTAATTTAAAAAACAGAAGCTTTACATGTTAAACTTATTATAATGAAAGGGTTACCTAAGATAACTGAAAATTGTTTCATTAAGTAGTTTATCCTTAGATCTTTTACAACAAGTTTCAGCCATATAAGGTTGTAAAATTGGACTTATTAGATGTTATTTGTGGAGATTTATTTATTTATTTTTGTAATAATAAGAGGAAATATAAGAAAGAAGTTTTGTGACTGCTCAGGAACTTTCCTTCTTCCCCTGCAGTTGTTATGGGTTCTTTCTAAGGTCCTTTGAATTAACTTGTAACTTGTTCAGAAAAAAACATTGAGAATAGATTGTTGATAATCTTTGCATTTCATGAAGAAGCCTGTAGCTTTTGGTCACATCTGGGGATATCTGTATGTATACTCAGAGTGGTAGGGTACAGTGCTGTGTTCATGTACAGCCTCAGTTACGGTGATACCCCTTAAGGAATTCCATTCTTGGCATCCTCCACATGCTCCAATTTTATTAGTAGCTTAAATAATTAGTTATTAGGAAGGGCAAGGAAAGGATACTGCAGCATCATAAAGAGTATCATGGAGGGAAAGTCAGATGAGAAAAACTTTTTCTTGTAAGACTCGTCAAACTTACCAGCTTGGATCTTTGTGGTGTGTTTTGTGGTGCTTCTTGTGCCACTTTCAAGTCCTCTTACCTTCATTTTTTGAATTGGAGCTACTTGTAAAATGCATGATACTGTCATTCGTTTGGAGGAGCTGATTTGTCAAGTGATGCATCATTCTTTCTCGGTTATTTTTTAATACAAAATCCAAGAATATTTTCCCTTGCTTTTGTCCCAGCTTTTCACATCTGGAAAAGAAGCTTTGGCAAATGTTTAAGGTCTACAAGGTCCTCTTGGGCTTAATATAGTTATTAAACTTATGAGTAATTTTCCATTAAGCCAAAGCTGTAGTTTTGCTGCAGTATAACTTTAAAATTCACGACTACATGTATTGCAGTTTATTTTTAGATAAACAGAAGGATCATTTTCTGAGACCTATAAAGTAGTGAACTCCTACCAAACATAAAGCATGGTTTCTTAGGGTCTATGAGAAATATGAACAGCAGAGTTAAAAATGCTTCTGGCTGTAGAAAGTATTCAAATCTACAAGCTAGAATTGGTACTGGAAAACTTTTATAATGTAATGCCTGCCTGGGCAACAGGGGCAATGTATATAATTTTGTTTGTGTTTATCCCTAGTGGGGGAAAAATGACATTTTGAAACTGTTTTTCTCGGGAAAATAATCTGTGTTATAAAACTGTAAAGTCAGCCAAGCTTGTATAAAAACTGAACTACTGGAGTGTAGGGTTTTTCATTTGTTTTATTTGTCCAAAGATCTAGGACATAAAGGGTGTCCGAAACATAAGGAGATACTGTCTAAACATGGTAATTGGCATCAAAACATCAATTTTATTAATAGTGAAGTTAAGACTGTGTTCTAAAATTAGACTTGTGTTTCTAACACAGGGTGGTTACAGTGAAAAGTTAGGCATGTAATAGAATTTGCCTTACCAAACAGGAAGAACTGGTGGAACACTGCAGGAGTTCGTGACTCCCAGGTCAATCTGGTGACCAAATGTCATTGCTTAACAAAGCAAAAGTCTTAATTAATTTTCTTATTACTCATTTTTAGCAATACTTTTTCCAATTACGTGCGCAAAGGTTGTTCAAAGAATAATGTTTAGGTGAATTTTCCTAACTTAATCATGTTAATATTGTTTTCTTTTTTGATTTTTAGATTCCAGAATGTTTGAGAGATAGTTATCCCAAACCCGATCAGCCCTGTTACCTTTATGTGATAGGAATGGTGTTAACTACTCCATTGCCTGATGAGCTCAACTTCAGGAGACGAAAGCTATATCCTCCTGAGGATACGACAAGATGTTTTGGCATATTGACAGCCAAACCTATACCTCAGGTAATGAATCTAGCTCCTTTCCTTCAACTACATGCTTCACAACCCCTCATTTTCCAGACTGAAGAGTTGGAAATGACCATGAGAGGCAAGAGGCATCTGGATAATGCCATTAATAATATGCTTTAACTTTTGGTTAGCCCTAAAGTGGTTAGGCACTCAGACTTGATGATCTGTGTGGGTCCCTTCCAACTGTTCTGTTTTATAACTGCTGCTTGTATCAAGCAACCTCTGGAAAATAAGCAGTAATATATCTACTCCAGTCACCACTTTATTAATAGAACAAGCTGTTCTATTGCAGCCACTTTCATTTTACAATTTTATTTTTTATTATTTTCCAGTAGCAAATTCAAAATGTTCCTCCTTTTTTGTATGAAGTATGATAGGAATGGAGTTTCAGCTAGAGAGATGGCCTGCAGCACTAACTTATCTAGAGGAAAGCTATGATAACAAGTCCTTTCAGCATTCACAGTCTGCTACAGCAGAAAAAGTAGGCTGTGTTAATAGAAATTGGCACAAAGCCCTAAATGATAGTTACATCTGGGAGGAATTGTGTGGTGAAAATGCAAATGAAATAATTCAGTGACTGTGCCCTTGCCTAAAATGAATACTCTCACTTTCCATCTTAGCTTAAAAATATCTTTTGTGACAAGGGTAACAAACTCCTAGCGGATTAGTCACAGGAAAACCATGTTGTAGACCTTTCTACAGAGGTTTTAATCCAAGCATGTGAATGGTATTCCTGTGATTAAATACGAGAATCTTTTAAAGGAAACATAATAGAAGTGAGTACTGAAGTTTACTTAACTATCACTGCTAAAACCAGCATGCTCCATTAGCGGTTCCTACCATCAAAGTTCTGCAGGAAAAGTACTATTGGTCTTATGGATTGGAAAGCCTAGGAGCAAAGTTTTGAAAAGAGGCCTAAAAAGAGTGTAGTTCTAAAAATGTTCAGCATGGAGGGACTACATGATCATACAAATCCACATCAAAAGTGCCTTCTGATCACATCTTCACCTGAATTCTAAGAAATATGATAATACTTAACACACACACACAGTAACTTTGTAATTTATATTTTAATCAAAATTGAGATGAAGGAATTGGTAGCTTTCATATTCTGGCAGATAATGAAAACATTTTATATCAATTGGCTTTTTGGAAGTAAAAAGTGCGTGTTTTTTTTTTTTTTTTTTTAAGCCAGAGAATCATTAATCTGTTGATCAAAAATAAGTAGTGTTCACTTAAAGACTCATACAGACCTGTGATATCATTGTGTGAAACTTCCTAAGGAGATGGAAACAACATACTTCAGTGCATAATTAGGTGATTTTTGCACATTTGCCTGGATATCATATACAAAATAAATTAAAACAAACAAACAAACAACAGCATATCAAAACAATTGTTTTTCACATTGGGTGCTTATTTTGAAATACCACAGATTTCCAGTATTTCCTTTTACACCTACTTTCACTTTACTTCAACTGCTTTGAGGCATATGTTAAAGAAAAACATACAGTCCTCAGAAACATGTAGTAGTCATGGAATGTAGTCATGTCAGATGTCCTGCTGTTTGATCTATACTAGCTACTTCATAATAAGATTCAGCAATGGTGTTCCTTTGAAGGTTTGCCCTGCTGCTTCTGTTTGGCAGTTGAGTTGTGACTGAAGAATAATGTTATACGTGGTTCCAAACTGCGAGGTATTTTAAAGTATTTAGACTGTCAGGGTGGTTCATGTGATAGCTGAAGTACTTTGTTTCACTCTCCCAGCCTTGCACAGTTCTGCTGGATTAGCAGATCTGTGAGGGCTTCCTTGGCTAGTCAACATCCAAGTCTAAATTACCTAATACAGCGATCCTGCATGGTTTTTGTCAGATATGGAGAATGGCGATCAGTTTCAGCTATGAAAGAAGTTCATTGTAGAATCTGCTGATTGGTGGTTTCTGTGTTTTCTTTTCCTACAGCAGGGTGAGTTTGTTGCAAGTACTACTTCTTACACAAATGTTAAGGTAGGAAACTGGCAGGAGAATGCCAGCTTATAGAGAACCTCTGGAGTAAATTCCTACTCTTTGAGAAGCCTAGGACATTAGCTGATTTAGTGTGTAGTCTGCCCCCAGCCTTGAAAGGGGCATGAGTTAGCACAAGTGTTTGAAATATGACTTGTTTCAAACAGCTGAGAGGCTTTATTTTTTTAAACACTTAAATGGATTTCAGTATTATTTTTATTAGCAAGATGTTAGTACCATTCTTTGCATAATTACCATTATCTAAACTAAAGAACTGGTACTTTGTAGAGGAATCCTATTCTGAATTTTTCTGTCTTTTGTTTTTTTTCTTGTTTCATATTTAGATTCCTCACTTTCCTGTGTATACTCGCTCTGGAGAGGTTACAATATCTATTGAGCTTAAGAAATCTGGTTTTACTCTGTCTCTGCAAATGCTTGAGCTGATAACACGACTCCACCAGTACATTTTTTCACATATTCTTCGTCTTGAGAAACCTGCACTAGAGTTCAAACCCACAGAAGCTGATTCAGCCTATTGTGTTCTACCTCTTAATGTTGGTAAGAATTGAGTGGGTGTTTTTTAATATTCACTTTTAATTCTTTAACACACTTGTTAATGTTTGTTAAATTTCAGGGGTTAGCTGTAGAAATAATACCACATGTGGTAGTATGGAATTTTATTAAGTTATAATTTTTATTATTTCACAATTCAAATTAGTTTTAACTTAATGATGTGACTTAATTTATAGAAGATTTCAGCTGACTCTGTAAGGGTCTAAAATCATATATATGTCTCCTTTGAAATCTCTTGGGGATAGATAAATAAAATGAAAAATAATCAAATATGTGTACAGAGTAAGAAAAAAAGGTGTAATTCACAACTTGCCAGACAAATTCCTCCTGGAAAACTCTCCCCTGAATAACTGAATTATGCATTTTCCTTTTTGAAGTTGATGACTCCAGCACTTTGGACATTGACTTTAAGTTTATGGAAGACATTGAAAAGTCTGAAGCGCGTACAGGCATTCCCAGTACACAATATACAAAAGAAATGCCTTTCATTTTCAAGTTAGAAGATTACCAGGATGCAGTTATCATTCCACGGTGAGTATTAAGTATTTCTCTTATTTGGACATTCTTCAAATAGGCATGATTGTAAATAGGATAAGGAAAAAAGATTTCCTAAAGGCTTCCTTAACTGGCATTTTCTTCACTGAAGAATTTCGGAAAGCCTGGGGATAAGGTTTTATTGAATTTCTGTTTGGAAGAAAGCTAAAAAAGACTCATTGACAGTATATTAATTTTAATTAGAGATGACAATCTATGTATATGAATAGAAGCTTAGTGATAGATGAAGTACATCAAAGCACAAAAAAAGCTAATAAGCAAACCTAAACATACACTGTATCTTGTACGGTTATTTCAAAGTGTTCTATGTTATTTGGTCCCTTCCTGATTTTCATTTGGAGAAAATTTCTTCTTGAACACAGATCAAGTGCTATACCAGTCTACAAATTACAAAGTTAAAGAGACATTTTGTTATCATTACACATACTAACTAGGCACTGCCCTGTATAGTCTCTACTTAGGACTGTTCCAGTACTTTAAAAGAACAGTTATGGGTTACTAGTTTAAGCAACAGCTTAAACTGACCCAGCCATGTTTAAAAGGATAGAAAAGTGATATTTCTTCAGAGCCTCAGGGTTAAGAGAAGCCTTTATCCACAGACTTAAGGCAGTATAGATTTGTAGGTAAGCATAGTAAGTAAACTGCAGTCAGGTCCTTCTGAGGATACCTAGGAAACCCGATATGTAAAGGCTCCTTTAAAAACTCTGAATTTCTGATGTCAGGATTTAATTAGATTTGCTGTTTTTTAAACCTTTAATTACTATTTTCTTGTATGTGTTTATCACATAGTATCCATAGCATCACTAAATCTAACAAATGTGTTGCAGAATTCTGGCTTTAGTTTTCTAATATCTTACTTCTGTTAAAAGAGCCACACTGTACTTGGAAGGCTCGTGAATTTACCATATTAAGTATTTGAATTTTTGCATATTAATTTTAGTTGGAGGATGACTTAGTTAAAATACCGGTATAGGTGTGAGGTAGTACAATATTTGTATGAGGTAGAAATCCATTTCTACTGATTTAGCACAAACGGGAGATCAGATTTAAAAAGCCAAATTATCAAGTTCAATTAGTAGGTATTTGGAATTAAGAAATTACAATTTGTAGTATTACTTTTGAGATTGTTATCTATATATTGGGTTTTGAAGATGTAAATCCCTCATTTAATTTAAACATTTATGCAGAGGAAATTAAGAATAAAGCAAATCTATAATATCTTTATTTATTCTTCTTATTTAATATTCGATTGAGCTAAACTAGTGGTGGTGTTGTTTTTTTTTTTTTAGGGGTGGGGAGGCTTTCAAGTAAGTTATTTAATAGTTTATCTATAATATGTATTGAATTTTTCTTTCAGGTATCGAAATTTTGATCAGCCTCATCGATTCTATGTAGCTGATGTATACACTGATCTTACTCCACTCAGTAAATTCCCTTCCCCTGAATATGAAACTTTTGCTGAATATTATAAAACAAAATATAATCTTGACCTGACCAATCTCAACCAGCCGCTGCTGGATGTGGACCACACATCTTCAAGGTAACAACAGCCATATTTCTGTTTGATGTTTGTAGTTTGAGAACAAAGTACCGTTTTTTTTCCTCTCCATGTGATATTGCTAAGGGCTTGTGTTTTCCAAAGTATTTTTTTTTTTCCTGAGGGGTACCTAGCTTATGTTATACCAACTGTAACTTGAATCCATCTCTTTTTTCCAGAAGTGGCTGTGCTGTCACTTCACAGTGCAATAATGGTGCATACTGAATAAGTTATCACTTTGGAAAGTTTAGGCTAGTAAGTTCTATTCATTAATTATATGCTTGTATTAAACTGTTTTCACGTGTATTTTAGACTTAATCTTTTGACTCCTCGCCATTTGAATCAGAAGGGAAAAGCACTTCCACTGAGCAGTGCTGAGAAGAGGAAAGCAAAATGGGAAAGTCTGCAGAATAAGCAGGTAAAATACAAATATTTAATTAAAGTTGCCTCTCAACAGTAGTTTGATACCTAATTTTACAAGTAAAATTATTTTCTTCTTGCTTCCCCAGATACTGGTTCCAGAGCTCTGTGCTATACATCCTATTCCAGCATCACTGTGGAGAAAAGCAGTTTGCCTCCCCAGCATACTTTATCGCCTGCACTGCCTTTTGACAGCAGAGGAACTAAGAGCTCAAACAGCCACTGATGCTGGTGTAGGGGTTAAATCACTTCCTGCAGATTTCAGGTATGTATTTTTTCAATACGTTTAATATTTGACCTCACAGAAAACAAGGTGAAAACTTGGTTATTATGAGAATTTAGAACTGATACCCTTTGTTTTATTCATGTCACTTTTCAGTCAAAATGATAGTTAAAAAACGACTTGGTTGCAAATGGTGAAGTTAAATGCTGCAGGCACTTTTTTGCAGAAAAACATTGCTTTCTTAAAAATGTGCATAGAGTCATCTTGTCATAATATTTTTTTCTGAATAAAGCTAGCATGTTATTTTTACAGATACCCTAACTTGGACTTCGGATGGAAAAAGTCTATTGACAGCAAATCCTTCATCTCTATACCTAGCTCCTCTTTGGTAGAGAATGAAAATTACTGTAAGCACAGCACAATTGTAGTCCCTGAAAATGCTGCACATCAAGGTGCTAATAGAACCTCTTCTGCAGAAAAACATGACCAAATGTCTGTGAATTACAGAACACTGCTCGATGAGTCACCCAGTAAACTCCAAATTGATGTCTCGGCAGAACTTGCAGCAATTAATGGTGTTTCTTATAATAAAAACCTTGCCAATGGCAATTGTGATTTAGTTAACAGAGACTTTTGCCAAGGAAATCAGCTGAATTACTGCAGGCAGGCAATTCCTGTACAACCAACTACCTCATATCCCATTCAGAATTTATACAGCAGTGAGAACCAGCCCAAGCCCAGCAATGAATGTACTCTACTGAGTAATAAATACCTTGATGGAAATGCTAACAGATCTACCTCAGATGGATGCCCCAAAATGGCAGTGACCACCAGTACTTCAACAGCTCTTCATCTTTCAAAAGACAGAGTGGATTCTGAAAAGAACCCTTCTAGTGGGTACTCCTCAAAAACTCTTGGTCCTAATCCTGGTCTCATTCTTCAAGCTTTGACTCTTTCAAATGCTAGTGATGGATTTAATCTGGAGCGGCTAGAAATGCTTGGTGATTCATTTTTAAAGCATGCCATCACTACATACTTGTTTTGCACTTATCCTGATGCACATGAGGGACGGCTGTCATACATGAGAAGCAAAAAAGTAAGTAGTAACAATCCAATGATATTACATAGAAGGCATGTATATTTATATTATATATAGTATATATAATATTAAATTTATATATATATATAAAGTATATGTGTGTGTGTTTCTGTGCGTGTGTATCTATATTTGTGTGTATGAATGCAGGATGAAGGAATTAATGTTACCATAGCTGTAATTGATTGAAACTGTTTTTTATGGTTCATTTCTAAATCTAAACCAGCTGGTTACCAGCCTAAGAAAGGACTGAATCAAACCAAAAGTTCTGGGTTAGTTAGAACACATTTGGTGGACCAAACATTAGAGTTGCTTTGAGTAGAAACTCTTAATGGGAGTACTTGAATTAAGAAGGATCAAGAGCACAGAGCATCTGGTTGTAGCTTTATTGACCTTTTTCTCTTTGTTTCTTCATTAAGTTACTTTCCAAGAAAGCTTTCTGTATAATCTTACAAGAATACGTAAAATTAAACAAAAACAAATCTTACAGAACTGTTAAATCAAAACTTATAGCAGTATTCTGATGTAAATGTAAACAGTAGTGAGCAGTCTTCACTTCTACTATTGCTGTTTTAGAATTTTGGAATAATAGATTGTAAAAATGCTTTTTTTCCCTCGTAACATGATAATTTGAATTAAATGCTAAGTATTTGATTGTCTACTAATAAAAGGCTTCACAGAGGATTAAATGTTTAAATGTAGTTTAGTCTTGGAAAGTATAGAAGGCTAAATAATTTGCACAGTTCAAATAAAAGTGATTGAATATTCATGTTCAAATTTCAAGACTTTAAAAAGAAATATGGAAAGTGTGTTTAAAATGAGAAATGAAGACCAGAAGTTGGTAGTTCAAAAGGAAAAGATATTTGTGTATGTGAGTGGGCTTTTTCCCTTCTATTTATATTATTTAAAAGAATCTGAATCTTTCAAAAATAACATCTGGAGTATGACTTAATAAGATTTGTTTTACAGAACCATGTTAACACTTTCTATTGCCAAGGTTTAAGTCAATCTATTCACAATAGTAATCATTTTTCATTCCAAATCTAGGTTAAATGCTGATTTTTAATACTGGTAATTAATGATAGTTGTCTGTGTCATATTTACTATTATTTTAAAATTAGCAGTAAAGAGAATTTAAACTGTCAGATTTCTTTAACTGAAATAGTTGCACCTAATATATTTGTCCTTAAATGAATAATATTTGCTGTGCTGTAAATTGGTTAAGAAAGCTGAACACCCTTTAGAGAACTAGAGGAAGTGCCTAATGATATAAAATCTGGCTTGACCACGTAAAATTGTTTTTCTTTTATATTTTATCATTTTCTCTTATAAATGCATGTCCAGAGATTTATCAGAATATTTTTCCTGAAGGTCAGCAACTGTAACTTGTATCGCCTTGGAAAAAAGAAAGGACTGCCTAGTCGTATGGTGGTGTCGATATTTGATCCCCCTGTCAATTGGCTTCCTCCTGGTTACATAGTGAATCAGGACAAGAGCAACACTGATAAATGGGAGAAAGATGATGTGGTAAGACTTTCTTTAACTATGTTGAAAAATAACCATCTTTATGCATCAGAATAATGTAATGACTGGTATATATTCTTTCGCTCCTACATCTTCCAGTCCGTCAGATATTTTGCTACATTTTCAAATAAATAAAATCAGTACCTTTGTTTCATTTCTGTCAAAAACTTCATAACTTAAGGAAAATGAGGAACGGACTGATCCCAATTAGAACCCAAATTCAGGAAATTGGTTGAACGTCATCCAATAACGAATGTGTATATTAACAGAAAAGCGGGAAAGACAAACTTTTTTCCATGTAACATGCTGTCATGAGTTTGCCAGGTCTGTAATTTCTCTTGGAAATTTTAAATTGAATTATCATTATTGTTTTTGCTGTATTATTTATATAGAAGACCTTTTATGTCTGTCTGCTTTTTGATAAATGATGAGTTTACCTTTACAGAATGTATGAAAAGGAGAAAGGAGTTGGCATTTTTCGTAGTGCTTTGGCAGAATAAAGTTTGCAGCTGGCTTGAAAAAATATTGGTTGCTGTTAGCCAGAAAGCAGGGATGATCAAGAGCTACTTCTCCAAAATAAAACGCTGAGGTAGACACCCTTACTGTCCATCACCAAAAGCTTTGGAATGGCAAATCTTAATCAGGAACTATGACAATTATTTTCTTACTACAATCTCTGTATGCTGAGATTGAAAGTGGGTGTTTAAGAAATATTACTGATTACAGCAGTGAGTAAGTTTAAATGTTTGAGAATAGTTTATAGGTTAGGGGAAGTGGGGAGATTTGCTCCTTTCTCCCATTCGAAAACCATGCTCAGATTATAGAACCACCAGAGGGCACATGAGAGGGCTGATAGGTAGTTGTGCTGTGCAAATAAATGTTTATTGCAGAATAAAACAACCTGATTATTGTGGTTCAGTATTGTGCCAAGATTTCATTTCAAAGAGACTTACTGTTCTACCTTTCTCAAAATAAAATAGTACATGTGGGACAGGCGCTAATCATTACTTTTAAAACCTTTCACTTCTCCGTAACTTTTAGTGGCATTTTCCTCTTTGCTAGTTAGTCACTGTTTATTTGTAAATAAAATATGCAAATTTCAGACCAAAATTTGGTGATGTAACTAAGCAACAGCTTGTTGTTTTTTTTTTCTGTGCCAAGTGGCAACTAGATATGTTGCAACCTCAGATTTAAATTTCATTCTTTATCCATGGAGTCGTGGTCTATGACTGGAGCTAGAAATATCCTATCATTATAACAGATTATTACTAAAGCGTCCTAGTCAAATGTTAGTATTTTTGTGTTATCAAGCATTAAGATCTTCCCTGTCCTAGATTGGCCTATTCATTTTATCAAATACCTCATTTCCAAAAAGCATGAAAAAACACATGATGTAATTATCTTCAGCTTGCAAGTGGACATAACTTCTTCAAAATTAAACATGATCTTTAAGAAAAACTCATCTCCTCTGGAGTTAATTTTGGATTATTACTTGAAATGCTGTTTAATTATGAAAAAACTCAACTCTCAGAATTGTTTCCAGGCTCGTTTAGCTGCTGAGCATTCTCACCATTTCATTTTCATATCTTTTTAATACTAGAAACGATGTGCAGACAATGTTAGAGTGGGTTACTTAGATGTCCCTTTTCTTAAAAATTAATTGTAATTAACTTGTGAATGAAAATGTAGTAATTTATCAATTTTTAAATCTTTGCAAAAACAGTCAGTGGATTCTTCCAAATTAGCACGTCTCATTCAGGGAATGTATTTTTATTTTAGTGACAGATGGGACAGGTGGTGGATAATAAGAAGAGAAAAAAACTCAGCACTAGCTCAAGTTGGGACTGGTTAAATAAACTTGTCTTGAATGTTTTGCTGCTACTGGTGTCCAAAATAACTACTTGAATCAAACTTTGTAGTTTGGTACTGAACAATTAAAGTTACTGAAATCCCTGCTTTGTGTGTGTGAAACGGGTAGTTACAGCAGCAGAATTTTTTGGCAAATGTATCTGAACTATCAATTTCTACAGGAAACATTTTTCCTCTCAGTCTTTACTAAACCTGACAGCCTGCTCCGTAGCGACGAAGGTCACCATCCATTTGATCAACGTGTGGGTTCAAGTGCTGCTAGTGCACCTTACGGCTGCTACCCATCCACCCCTCTAAGGAATGGTGTGTTTGGCCCAAAGGGAGGTGTCCCCATCTGGTTCACAGATTCACAAGATTAGATAGCTGAGATTTTGGTATAGCATACATAGATTGAGGGCAGATAGAGGCTGTTTCACTTGATTCAAAATGGTGTTGGCTTTCAGGACCCAATCCAGAAAAGCACTTTGAATCTGATCTTGCTCCTATCAAATTCAGTGGCAGAATTCCCATTGACATCAATGATGCTGGGTTGAGCCTGTGAATAGTCCTTTTGATGTAAGGAAGACTACTTGTGCATTTAGCTGATATGTTTAAGTGCTCTCCTGGATTGGGGCCATAGCAAATTGTACAGCATTGTATAGCTTGGGCATATCTGTGTTCAATTTATCATTTACTTCAGTCCATACCAATTTGCTCCATATGAGGAGGGAAGAGATATGAGATATCGTACTTCTACTGTTGTGGATATGAATTTATGTATTAAAAAATTGGTGACAAATGTAACTTTTCTTTTAAGTAAGTAAGGCTGAAAGCATAGCCTTGAAAAAAAAAAAGTAGTTGTTTAAAGGTTAGGATTAATACTAGTTGCCTGTTGCCTTTACATTGCATTGTAATCTTACTTCATGATTTAATGTTTATGTTGATTTCAGTACAAAACAAAAACTTATATTGTATACGTGTGCCATTTATCTGCTTTTCCAGAGGTTCTCTGCTGAAATCCTGGTAATATAAAACATATGACAAACTGGAGAGATTTCATATTTGTTAAAATCATAAATTATTAACTTGTATTTTGGTTCTGTAAGCAGTAAGATCACTTACTCAATCCCTGATGCATGCAATCAAGACAGTCTCCCACACAAGCATTTAATTCTTGCCAACTGGTATTAGGCTCCTATTTTTGATCTGTAATATATAAATCACCTACACTGATTCACTAATCTTACTTTCTATTAGCTTGCTGAGTACACTGCAGATCATTTGCAACTAACTGTATGTGAGATAGATAAATATATTTTGCTACTTCAGGTGATGATTATTGAAGCACAAGGGTCAAGTTGGTTCTTACAGTGTTTCATTGAATGTGTTTTCAGCTTATTTGTCCCCAAACTGAGATTATGGTGATTATGACTGTAGTGAACCCTATGAGCCCCTTTCTACTTGGCATAGAAGGATGTAGAAAGAATCTTCAAAATTACGTTGCTGAAACATTTGCAGTAGCCTTTCGTAGTAGCCAGAAAGAAGGATATGCCCAAATCTGTTCCTTTTTTAAGTCTCTAAACTTGTTAATTTACTAAAATTTTTTCTTTAGTTTTCTTTGGCATGCATGTAGGCATGGTTTAGTAGTTTTTGAGTAGTTGTGTGTGCATTGGATATAGGTATAAGCATAAGTTCCTATGAAACATAGTACATGTGTTGTACATAAAACATACAAAACCTTTATAACTTAACCTGTAATGGTGTGTTCCAAGACAATTGCTCCAGTCTTAGAATGCTAGTATTAATTGAGATTGTATTGTATTGTGTATCTGATTAGACAATGTCATTAAGAATATTAACCAAAAAAAAAAAGTCAGGCTTATTATTAGCAGATACTACTCAAGTCATATTCTTATGACACTTCTGGAATAAGAGCTTCTCATTTTCCTCCTCAGTACCATATTTTTGGTGTTCTTTCACAGACAAAGGAGAATTTGTTGGCCAATGGTAAACTTGAGGATTATGATGATGATGAAGAGGATGAAGACCTAATGTGGAGGTTACCCAAGGAAGAACCAGACTTTGAAGATGATTTTTTGGAGTACGATCAGGAGCATATCAAATTCATCGATAATATGTTAATGGGATCAGGGGCTTTTGTGAAGAAAATTTCTCTCTCTCACTTTTCAACCACTGATTCGAACTATGAATGGAAAGCACCCAAAAAGTCATCCCTGGGTAACGTTCAGTTTTCATCAGATTTTGATGATTTTGACTATAGCTCTTGGGATGCTATGTGCTATCTGGATCCTAGCAAGGCTGTTGAAGAAGATGATTTTGTAGTGGGCTTCTGGAATCCATCAGAAGAAAACTGTGGTGTTGATGCAGGAAAACAATCTATCTCATATGACTTGCATACAGAGCAGTGTATTGCTGACAAAAGCATTGCAGACTGTGTGGAAGCCCTGTTGGGCTGCTATCTGACCAGCTGTGGTGAAAGAGCTGCTCAGCTTTTCCTGTGTTCATTAGGGCTGAAGGTGCTCCCTGTAATTAAAAAGACTGATTGGGAAAGCACTTTGTGTGCCACCAGAGAGAACTGTAACAGTGAGCAGAAGAATCTTTCACCAAACTCTGTTTCTGCTTCTGTAGCTAATTCAGAGCCTTCTCTTTATAAAGACCTGGAGTATGGCTGTTTGAAGATTCCACCAAGGTGTATGTTTGATCACCCAGATGCTGAGAAAACCCTGAATCACCTTATTTCTGGTTTTGAAAACTTTGAGAAGAAAATAAACTACAGTTTTAAGAACAAGGCTTATCTTCTTCAGGCATTTACTCATGCCTCATACCATTATAATACCATTACTGGTAAGTTATCTTAAAGAAAACTGTTTTTTCTTATATTATGAATGTAAGAGAAGTAGTTTATGTTGTGTTTGTTCCTCTATGTAGTCTTTTTTTAATATCTGACATGCTACTTTAGGAAGTCAACAGTCTCTTAACAGAAAATCTTAGAAAACAGTATCTTGCCTTGATTTAGAAGCTTGTTGAAGCTGTATCTCAAGGATTATTCATATTTTGACTTGATACAGAAACAAATTTAATCTCTGACACTGTATCACTGTATCAGTTGCATAGAATATACGTTAGATTTTTATTTAGCTGTGATAATTTCCTATGTAAATCCAGAAAATCACAATTCTTCTAGAAGCAGAGATCATGTTTTGCAACTACATTTACCAGTTTTGTCCCATAATTTAATCCCCCAAATATTGCACTTTGACTGTACTTCTAAAGACTAAGTGTAGACTATACAACGTTTATTAGCTTAATAGTCTCTAAAATAGTGAAATACAGAGATTTTAATCTGAGGTTGTGGATTGGAAGGCTTAATTAAGTCTAGGTATTTTATTGAGTAAATACTGAAGCAGTTTACTAAATCAGACTAAATATTAATTTCAGGTAGACTGCTTAATGTTTCGGTACATGATCTCGTAAAAGATTTAACAGCAATCCAAATTTGTATGTCTGTAATCTTCTTCAATTACTTTTGCATATACTAATTAATTAATTATTTGTTCTTTCTAAAATTATAAATATTTTGCTATTATAACATGTAACCCTATTTGAATGGCAAATGCCTGTGCAGTCACCAGTCTGAATTTTTCCCGTTAGTGAATTGGTTTCTTATTCCAAGGAGTGAGAAGTCTCTGCTTTAATTAAAGAAATAAGTCATTTTGAAAACATAATACATTGAGAAATGGTCCTAACGAAACACTGAAATGCTCCTTTGGTTTTTCATTTGAAGTAGTATTGCTTACAAGTACATTTACTTTTTACAGAAGCTTCACAAAACATATAGAAGGTAGATAATTCCTTTTTATACATGCGAACAGAAACATTGGGGCATAGTGTCTAGATGAAATTACATTGCTCGTAGCCAAAACTTTTGATCCCACTCCCTTTTCTATTTAACAAATAAGATAATTCGGAGTTGCTGCAACAGGCAAAGCTTCTTTTCTTAAGAAGCATTAGTTGTGATGTGACAGCATCTTAGATTCAGTTGCTGTAAAAGCAGCTTCCTACTGCCATTTCACTATCAAGTAGTAGTTTTGTATTCCTTCCTTCTCTTCCCACCTATCCCTGTTTGCTTTCAAGAGGTTTAGTTGGTGGTGGTGGTTTTATTTATTTTCTAAAAATAGACCTCCGTAGCTCTCCGTTCCCCTCTCCCTTGTCAATTTTCCAAACAGCGAAAGCTTGCCAATTTTATTTGTCAGCTTAAAAGAGCCCCTTCTGAATGGGAATCTTGGTTCAGTGCATTCAGAGAATTCTAAATGTGTGGCCAATTGCATCAAAAAATCTCATTGTATGTCCCCCTGCTTTTAATGTAGTGATTTTTTTATTCATTTTCAGAAGATTGTCATCCTTTTCAAATTAATTTCTTAGTAGAGTCTCTTGATTTTTTATTTGTGCATGTTTCTCAGCACAATAGGGCATAAGCATGAATTGTTTATAAACACAAGTATTTTGCTAGCCTGACAAATTAACATTTGGTTTAAAAGTAGCTTTATTTTTAAATAAAACTTGTGTTTTTTTCCTTATTTTTATAATTCACTAACAACCTTCTCAAAGATAATGATGATACCTGTTTTAAAATACACATTGTCTTCCGTGAGCATTGGATAGTTTGTGGAATTCACAGGGCAGCGTACCAAACCTCCTTTCCAGAAAGGCCTGGAAAGAATGTGTGTGCTAAACTTAATTCTGTTGTTATATATTCTTCTATTTCCAATGCTTTCAAGATTGTTACCAGCGCTTAGAATTCCTGGGAGATGCAATTTTGGACTACCTCATAACCAAGCACCTTTATGAAGACCCACGGCAACATTCTCCAGGAGTTCTTACTGACCTGCGATCTGCTCTAGTCAATAATACCATTTTTGCATCACTAGCTGTAAAGTACGACTACCACAAGTACTTCAAAGCTGTCTCTCCTGAACTGTTTCATGTTATTGATGACTTTGTGCAGTTTCAGATGGAAAAGAATGAAATGCAAGGAATGGATTCTGAGGTTAGTGGTAGTAGAAAAAATGTTTTGAATATCTGATTTGTAGCATGCTATTGGATATTTTAGCATGATGTGCATTTTTGTAATGTTTCACTTCTAAATACAAAGCAGCCAAAAAAGCAGGTGGCTCCCAGTAATAAAGCATTCAATATGCAGAGTAAAATACAAGCTTCAGAAGGTATAACATACATAAAAACATTCAGAAAACAATTTGAGACCAGTTTTGCCTATATATTTTTCTGTGACAATTAATTTCAATTTAATTTTCACCTTTGTGTCATTGTTATTAGAGTGTTTTCCCCGTGTTGTTCTTAGCTTGCTTTCTTCGCTGATTGATTGGAAACCTACTATACCATAAAATTGTAATGAAGAAGCACTAAGTCACATAGTGCTAACTCAGGGTAGGATATTTATGTAACGCTATGAACAATACCATCTTGGCACAATGGTTGGCATTATTTAATTTAGCACACTGTATAAGAAATTCTCACTCTTTATTCTGGATGATTTTTGCTGGAGCAGGTGTCATCGCATTGCACTCCAGTGTGTTTGAAATGTAAAACGAAAAGCCTTGTATCTGCTAGACAGGGAAGCATAAGCATCATTCAAATAAACCACTTGATAAAGAGTTTAACTGAAGACTCGCAAGCACAGATCATATGTATCCGAGTGGGAAAATAATGATAATGAAAATTTAATAAAGAATGGACTAAAACCAACTCCTTTAGATAAGCTGCTCAGAAAATGTATGAGAGCAAAGGCCTTCATGGTCAAATTCTAACCAGGGTTTTGGAAGAGAAGGATATCATCCTTTTTTTAAAAATGTTATCAAATAGATATTCCTAATAGTTTGTCTTCTGAAAAACTATGACTAATCTTTAGAAAATATTCTGAGAATACACTAGCACTAGATAAACACGTTTTCCCTGACTTTAGTAACTTCTACTTTCTGATACACAATTTAAAGCTTGGGAATCACAAGGCTTCAGTTCCTTATGTGTTTACTGCCCTTGCATCTGTTAGAAAGCGAAATCCGTATGTTTTATGGGAAGGTTGAAAAAGTATTGACTAAGAAAAATTTTCATTGAAACTTAGATAATACAGATTATTTCACATCAGAGATCAAACTGTTACCTGTGTTCATCGCAATGTAAGTAAAAAGGTTAGAAACTCATCTTACAAGCTCATAACAGTGATTCTTAGCTTTGTTCGGTTTTTGCTGGTATGCAAAAAGATTGCCTAGAAACTTCCACTGAAGTTGCAACCAAATTGTGAGATAGCTGTTTCAAATAAAATTCTTGTTTCGCTCTCCCTATGCCTGCTCCCTATCTTGGTCTGGCACTGAATTACTGAAACTCTTACTTCATCACAGTTAATGCAAGAGTCTTTGTTTCTGCAGTTCATGCCAGCTAGACTGGTTTCCATGTGTGTCTCCACGTCATCTGCTTTTCTTTTTTCAGATCTCACTCCTGAAACATCTGTTGCTCCTTGCCTTATAGCTCTTAATTTCTCTCTTCTATTTTTTAAGTTCTGTGTAATTCTAAAGTGTTTCAGTTTGCACTTGGTATGAAATACAGTATTCAAAACACAAACCATTTCATTTCAATCTGAAACCCCTATTTGGAAGGTATACACATCAGGTTTGACTTGCTAATTGATTTTAGGTAGAAATGCTGGGTGGGTTATCAGTTATCCATGGCTTGTTTTGGTAATGTTTATTTTATGCAGGTCTTCTGAGGTAAGGTAAGGTGCATCCAACTTTCATCCATGGATTTGACTTAGAGATTTTAAAGACTCCTTCTAGGAGGTCTTTAATGTATGAAGTCTTCTTTTGTTATGAGTATCTTGCTAGTATTCACTGATAGAGCCAAGTCTGTTTCTTATTGGGGGAAAAAAACAGACCCATGGGGAAATCCTACAGAATTATTAAAGCAGGAATTCACAAAGCATATAAGTCCTCTGTACACAATGGTGTTTGGGATTTTTTTTTCCACGTCTGAAAAATGATATATCCAGCAACTTGGTTTCATGGTTTCATTGGGGAATAAAAGAACAATTTCACTGTGGAAAGTTGTCAATGAAAAACTTAAAGGAAGCAGCTCAGGATAGGATGTAAGAGAGGTTACATTTCTGAAGATCTTTGTTTTATTTTAAAAGAAGCAAATGTCTTTCTCTTTTCTCCCCCTTTCCCTCCCCCCTCTCCCTTTTTGTAATTGCAAACAGCTCAGAAGATCTGAAGAAGATGAAGAAAAAGAGGAAGACATTGAAGTACCAAAGGCCATGGGGGATATATTTGAGTCCCTTGCTGGTGCCATTTATATGGATAGTGGAATGTCTTTGGAAATGGTTTGGCAAGTGTACTATCCAATGATGAGGCCATTAATAGGTAATGTCAGCTTTCAGAAAATAAAAAATTATTAAGTGCCATCTGTCATGAAAAGAACAAGCATCATTTTTATTATTTATTTTTTAACAGAAAAATTTTCTGCTAATGTGCCTCGTTCCCCAGTGCGAGAGCTGCTGGAAATGGAGCCAGAGACGGCCAAATTTAGGTAAGAATACACTTTCTTTGGTATAAACTGCCCTAAAATGTTTTTAAGCTGTGCTTCGTAAACTACTGAATAGTTTTAAATGTCATGAGTGACTTTTAATCTTATTTGCACTAAGCAGCTAAGATGGTCTTTGTGTTCATTTTTTCCCCATGTATAACTTTCTGAGAAAAGTAATGATTTCTGTTTAACTATGCTCCTTTTACTTATGTAGAAAAGAGAAAGTAGGTCTTGTGTTTCACATTAACTTGCCTAGTCAGTAAGTAATTCTTGTGTATATTTTTGCAGTCCTGCAGAAAGAACTTACGATGGAAAGGTCAGAGTAACAGTGGAAGTTGTAGGAAAGGGAAAGTTTAAAGGTGTTGGCAGAAGCTACAGGATTGCCAAATCTGCAGCTGCAAGAAGAGCACTACGAAGCCTCAAAGCAAATCAACCTCAGGTCCCAAACAGCTGAGACTCCTCTTAAAAAATAAATAAAATGGGGAAAAAACACATTTAAAAAAAAAAAAGCAAATTTTTAAAAATGTTGATGTTGAGAGGAACAAATTGGAAGACAGAATCTAAAGTTTGTTTGATAACAGAATAGTTAACAAAACATTTAACATGTATAAAATTTTGGAACTAATTGTAGTTAGTTTTTTGCGCAAACACAATCTTGTCTTCTTTCCTCACTTCTGCTTTGTTTAATCACAAGAGTGCTTTAATGATGACATTTAGCAAGTGTTCAGAATAATTGTTGTCAGGTCTTTTTGGTTTACTTTTATTGTCAGTACAGCTTTGCTTAGTGTTAGAAGGCCAGGGAGCTTATGCCTAATGCAGTTGCTAGATTTATATATAGTAATCTTGAAACTCTTCAATCTGTGCACTAGTGCCAGTCATAAAGCAGTTGATAAACTGTACTGGATGATTGGGTATAAGAAAGAATAAGTGTGCCAGTATTCTCCTTTTTTTTTTTTTTTTTTTCCTCCATGTCATCTTTTTACATTAAGATGACATTCCCAATCATTATTGCACTTATTTGTTAGGGACAGATTTTAACTGAAATGGCTGGCATACTGGTAGATCGAGACTTCAATTTCCTTATGCCACATAGTCTTGCATAAAAAAGGTTCTTGCCTTAAAAATAAATAAACCCTCATTAATAATCTTTAATTTTTGATCTTTTTTGGAACAAGCTGTTTTACATTCCCGTCATTTTGTTATGCATTTTACAATGATACAGCTCTATATTTACAGTACAACTCATTACTATAGCTGTGAGTTATTACAGGATTATAATAGAAATTGTATTCATATATATGTAATTAGGTTATTTTTAACAATTCAGAGGAGGTGGTTAGTCTACAGATTTTTTTATACCATAAACAAAATATGGTCTTTGGCTAAAATTCCAATTTTACACAAACCTGCAAGCTAGATAGTTCCAATACTGGAAACAGTAATGAATAATTGCACAGTGCAAGTTGTCACTCTAACTAAATAACCTTAGACATATCACACCTAAAATATGCTGCAGATTTTTTAGTCAATTGGTTACGTATTTAATGAACGGAGCACCTTTACACTTAGAGATATTTCCACGTAAATTTCTTACTGTACTTTTCAGAGTTGCATGCATATTTCACCTACCAAAGCTGTGCTGTTAAATAACATGAAAGTTGATGTTTGAGATAACTGCCGTACTTTTGATACATCTGTGATTTAGGTCCTTAATTTAGAGAAACTAGCTCATTGATGTTTTGGTCTACTGGGGGTGGGGGGAAATCATACTTTTATTTTTTAGGCTTTGCCTATACTTCTTTAATTAGATTTATGTAGGCACTCTTCACTTAAATACCTCAGTTCTTTTTTCTTTTCTTTTTCTTCTATTTTTTTTTTGCATGCATTGTTTTTTTTTTCTGTTTTGGTGCTATGTTTATATATTATGCTTGAAATTTTAATTTTTGCACTGTAACTGTAATACCTCTTAATTTACCTTTTTAAAAAGCTGTGGGTCTTGTACTCCCACCAATATCAGTAGAGGTTTGCTGCAATTTTGCCCTGTTTAATTATGCTTGAAGTTTGAGAAAGCAGAGCAAGGTGTTTTAACGTTTTCCAGCACAATAGTATGAACTTGATGCTGTGTCTTATGTATTAAATTACAGATAAATACTGTACTTCCTGCTTTTAAACCCTATTCCTTTCCTCACAAAATGCACACTAAAACAAAACAAAAACTGTCAGCTCTTGCTTTCTTAAGTTAAAAAAAAAAAAAAAAAAAAAAAGACAAAAAAAAAAGCCTTAGTGGCAAGGGATAGGCATTAAGCTTTTCTGAAATACAGTTTTCAAATGTTTGTGTATTTTCTATCTCAGTCATTTTTCATTCTGCAAAAAGGACCATTCCTGTATTTGAAAAAAGCATTGTTACTAGCTTGTAAACAAATTCTAGCATTTCTTTGGTACTTCAGTCATGAAATTGTAACAGCAAAGTATAAGACCTGCAAGTCTTGATGTGCATAAAAATGTGAATGAGATGGAACAGTGAAAACATGCAGTCTAAATTTTCAAAAGTAAATTGCTATGAGTTAGCTTTTTCTTTAAGTTATAGCTCTTTCTTCCTCCTATAGCTCACTCCTAGAGGGTCGGAGTGAAGTTTCTTAGAGAAAATACATGGTCAGTAAATTTAGCAATTATGTGTTTCTCACCAGACATCGATCAGCAGATAAAATCAGACCATCCAGAAAGTCTTAAGTAGTTTTAACTGCATTACAGACAACTAAAATTTAAGTTAGTCTTTGAACGCCTACAATTTCTTACTGATTGTTATAAGGTTATAGATTCTCAGGGGTTTCAGGTGATTGTTAGCAGTAAAGTGGTACAGAGTGCTTTTGATGCAAAGAAAATTAACTGAATTTGCTCTGTATTTCAGAACAGTTTAATGATCACTTTGTTACTAGATAAAGCCTATGAATTGGAAATCTGAAAGGTGTAGTGGCTGACTATTAAAGTAGTTTCTGCTGCTGATGCGTTTTTAAATGCATTTTAAATGCCGTAATTTTTTCCAGTGTGACCTCATTGAAATATTTTGTATCCTTTGAGATAGAAAATTCATATTAGTTTCCATGTTGTACATCTGTGTGTTTTACCCTTCAGTTGATATGGTTTTGATATTGGACAGTGTATGCTATTAAAGACCTAAATCTGATCATTTGAAGGTTGGGATAGAGATCACTTGCCATGCTGTGAGCACAAGTGTAAGCAGACTGTTGCAACCCATCTTCAAAAGCAACCACACAGGCTCATCATAAATAGTGTGGGGGTTAGTTGGCATGAACCTTGTTGTTTTTTTTTTTATCTAAGTCCTGTTATACTGTACTTTAAACAGTCCTCCTAACTATGCTGCGTTTTTATTTTTATGGCTTTTTTTTTTTGCGCTGTTCTGTTCATGTAGCACAAATAAGCATTGCACTTGGTACCATGCTTTACCTCATTTCAAGGAAAAAAATGCTTAACAGAGAGGAAAAATGTGGTTTGGCCTTGCTGCTGTTCTGATTTACTGAATTTGAAAAAGATAATTATAATGCCTGCAATGTGTCATTTACTTGCACAACTTAAATAGGTCATTTGCAATGTCTGTGGCATTTTTACTGTATGTGGAAAAATACAACGAACGTGTGTAACAACTCTTGGTTGTATTTTAAAGCTATTGTTTTTTTTTACTACATCATTTTACTGTTATGTGAAGTAATTAAAATTAGAATGACCTCTGACACTCCAGTAATTATCTCTGAACAAACCGACATATATGTATAATGTAGTTTCTGCAAGATGACAGTCCCTAGAATTTGGTCAGCCACAACTAGATCTCTGCTCTGTCTGAATATCGAGTGTCCAGTAGTGACTTCTGAAGTGTTTGTTCAGCTTGATGCTGCTAAAGTCCATACAGAAAAAGCCTATTATTTTTTAGCCTTGTTACACAATAGTATGTTGTGACTGCAGAGTACAGAATTTAGGGAAGAATTCAGACTAGTTTCAGTGCTGGGGAGAAACACAGTGTTGTCCCAGGGATGAGATGCCAGATCCTCAGCTAGTGCAAATTGATGTAGTAGTATTTTAATTAATGGAACTGCGTTCTTTTACAACCTGAAGATCCTGTGCTTTTATATATATAGTTTGGATTCTTCTCCTTGTAAGTAAATACAGAACTATAAACTGGAAAATGGGGGTTTTATGTTGCTGCGTATGAGATAACTATGCTACATGCATTTATTTGTATAGAAAATGAAATTGTTGTATCCCAGTCACAGCATTACACATAATCTGACAATGACAAATAGTGTTGAGATCTGCTGTGATGCTACACTTGCTTCTGTCTGACAGTATTCTGGGTTTGTATGCCTTTGGTGGGGTTACCTACAAAAACATTCTCCTGGAAATCTCTGTATTTTTTATATGAGTAAAACGAGAAGGATTTTGATTTTTTGGTACTTAATTACTGACATTGATCTTTTCCCAACTGCTCTAATTTTCAAGAAGTTAATTTCTTTACTTTCATATTAGGTTTAAAACTTAAAACACTACAGTTCATGACCATGAAATGTAATCTAAATATCAATTGTAACTCAATCTGAATTATGTTAGCAAATATCTAGAGGTCATTGTAGTATACTCCACTAGCAGTTAAAATTAACTTCTGTCAAAGCTAACTACATTTCTTAAAAATAAATTTTATCCAATAAACTCCTTGTTTTTATTTCCCTCATTTATTTGAATGGCAACCACAGACTACTTTAATTGCTTTGTAGATGCACTCAGAATTTACTGCAGCAGCAAGTTAGAGAGAAAAATGTTTGAAAACAAGAATTGGAAATTGCAGGCATTTTTATTGTAAATAGTTTGACTGAAAAGATGGTTGAAATCAAGTAGAGTGAATAACAAATATAATTTGATGGACAATAAAATATTTACCATCACATGCTGCAGCTGTCTTTAAGGGACATAAAATGTAATTCATTCATACTGTAATCATGCTGCAGAAGTTTGCAATCTGCACCTTATGGATCACAATTACCTTTAATAGTTTTTTGTAATAATTGTAGCTGAGTATATCTCCAATAAAGTTATGGTCTGTTCACCTTGTATTGTCTTTTTGCTTTTGTCTTTAGTTCCTATTAATATTTTTATAAATCTTCTAGAGTTTACAAAAACTCACTCTCAATCTGAAAAAAAAAAAAAAAAAAAAAAAAAACCAACTAAAAAAGTGAAAACATTATTTCTTGACCTAGTTTAAATACAAGTCTGCATGTCTTCTTCCTCTGATGAATGAACTGTCTTCATAGTTATGTGACGACTCTTAAGGGACGCTCAGGTTAAAAATGATGGGGTACATGCTACAATTTGATCTGTGTTGACCATTATACCTCCAAAATTCCTGCTGGAGCTGGGAGGCCCCAGAGTACAAGGGTTCAGAAACACAGCTTTGCACAGTTCAGCATGTTTTAAGAGTACCATGTTAATCTGTGCTAATAGTCCCCAAATTAATCAAATTGGTTTTAATTACTTTTTCCCATTTGTTTTCCGTTAAATATTTCACATATCCTGAATATTGAAAACATTTTTGTAGTAATGTGGTGGGTGCACCAGTGTTGAATGTCAGTGTGTCACAGAGATGAGGTAGACCTACCAATATAAGACCAGGGCTTTTCCTTTTTGAAAGTTTCCCAGTGCAATTAGTTTCTTGGCACCTGCAGTAGGTAACGTGCACCTTTCTTTTATGGCTTTCCAGCTTCTCGTCCTCACCTGGCACTGATAGTTAAAGTCCTTTAAGCTCAAATATGTTGGCTACATAAGCACAGCCCTTGTCCCCAAGTTCTAGCAAGCAACTCAGATCAGAACACTTTCTTTCCCCAATTTTTTTCAACAGGAAAATGGGCCTGAAAATAAATAAAGAAATTGAAAGAAAGAAAATAAAAATAAAAAGAAAAAAGTTGTCACCTTGTTCATTGTGGAGGAATAAGATGTGGGGTGGCCATCTAAACTTGTCTGAGAGGAAGTGATCCATCCCATGCCGGTTAGTAATGTGAAGCATCTGGAGTTGTCCAGAAAGTCAAAGGCTGAAATCAATAAAGTATTCCTGCTGCTGATGGCTGATGAAATTAAATTTAAGCTATGCAGAAAGCAGCAGTGACTGGGTTCTTCCCACATACCCACACCTGACTTAGTGATAAGCGTGTTTTCTTGATCTGCAAAGCAACAATAAAAGTAATGAAAAAAAAAATAATAATTTCAGTAAAGCTAACATCAAGCTTCACGTTTTATTTTACTTGGTCATATAATCATAGGACAAGGGAGAATTGTTTTAAACTTAAAGTGGGGAGGTTTAGGTTAGATGCAAGGAAAAAATTCTTCACTCAGAGGGTGATGAGGCACTGGCACAGGTTGCCTAGAGAAGCTGTGGATGCCCCATCCCCGGAGGTGTTCAAGGCCAGGCTGGATGGGGCTTTAGGCAGCCTGGTCTGGTGGGAGGTGTCCCTGCCCATGGCAGGGGGCTGGAACTGGGTCATCTTTAAGGTCCCTTCCAACCCAAGCCATTCTATGATTTTTGGGATATTTATCCTTTGCCATCCTGACAAAACTCAGTGACCAGTCTAGAGGAACTGAAAAAAGAATGTCTCTGCATCTACCCAAAGAAGCATTTACAAGTACTGATTTCTCATACTGTGTATTACAGGAATAAATGTTTCATAATAACATCAATGAGGCTAAGATGTATTTGGTTAGCTGCTGTTCTTCCTAAATAAAACCATACAGGAAAGGAATTTGAGTGAAAACTGAGGGGAATAAGTTTTTGAATATGCTTGCCCTGAAAAGAAGTAGTAACAAAGCTAATCATGGTTTTGAGTCCAGAAACATGGAGGAGCAGATCTGGTGCTTGGCTAGGCTTCCCCTAACACTTCTACTGGAGTCCAGGTGCAGAATCTGCTCCTTAGAGGAAATCTCCATGTCAGCGGATGGAGCCAGTACTGACATGTAAGTGTGTTTTATTTTTCTCATAACTATCATTATGTCCTTCCTTATTGTAGAATGTGAACAATGCTTTCATTTTGCTGAGTAAAATAACCAAGGGCCTTCCATATGTTACGAAAACAGTATCATTTAATTTGCAGCTTAATCATCTTCCACTTACCTGGCTTATACTCTTCTTTTAATATTACTTTACTTTTTTTATATATTTTATTGGAAGCCCCATGCTAACTCTTAAATTGAAGTAATTTTCTTCTGTTAACTTGAAAATTTCCTGTAGTTTGGGGTTCCTGTCCAGCTCCAACTGAAGTCATAGGGAAGACATCCACCTGGGCTCTGTAATTGGTGTGCATTTGAACTTAACACAGACGTCTTTCAGATAAAATAAAGAGTTGAGAAATGCAGCAATATAAGAAGTCAATCTCTTCTGGTTTGCTTTTTTAATTTTTTTCAGGCTCTGAAGTAAAAAGGGTGGCAGGACAGTCAGCTACCTGTGAGAAAACCCACCTCTTATGAATATCCAACCATTTGTTCCATTATTCTTTTGCTAGGACTCATCAGCTTACTTCAGGCACTTTCTCTGTAGACAGTGACATTTGGGCTGCCTGTGACCAGCTTCCCCTGTCAGCAACAGCATGCCCACAACCACGGGGCAACGTTCAGTTCTGCCCTGAGGTGGCCCTGTCAAAATGAGGTGACTTGAATGAGAGAAAGGCCCCTTCCTCCCCACCCAGGGCTGGCACTCAGCTGTGAGGTAGATGGATCCTGTGCTGTAGCTAGTAGCTGGAAGTGTTCCCTTAGGGGAAAATGACAGGCAAGGGGAAGAAGAGATTTCTTCTAGTGTAGCATGTCCTGTGAGTCACTAGTAACTCCAGGTTCACCCTCATCTCTTGCCAAGGTGAGGATGATCCCCTTATTTACTTGGGGTGAGCATGAGCTGTTGTGGCTGTTTCAGCATTTGTAATTGCGGGATGCAATGTCCACATGCTTCGCTTACTGAACTGAAGCACTGAGCTACATCAGGGGACTGTGGGATCGTCAGTCCAGTCCTCAACTATTCTTCTCAGAAAGCAGTTTTCAGAGAAGTGTTTCAGTGACACTTTGACATCAACTTTAACATTTTCAACTTTGGTTTACACATGAAGGTCTAAACATAGGCAAAGGAGCATCTCTACCTGTATGAGTTACCTGTTTCACAACTACCAGCATTAGCACAGGCATCAGTGAAAACATCAATAAGTACAGACATCTACTTTCACATTCTCATACCACAGCCACCTACACCAGTCATTTTTGCTTCCATGCTGTGCATTGTCCAGTCATCTAAATTCAGCCAAGACCCTGATTTCAGAACAAAACTCTCCCTGAATTCGGTAAAGCCTCAGGATCTTGATAGCTGAGATCTGCCATGCTTTCACACGCTTACGGTAATTGATAATATTTTGCAGAACAAATTCTGTTTTGCAGTTATTGTTTTCAGGGTGATTCTAACTGGAATAGCAGGGAATTACGTTCCTGCCAGCAACACTCGTCACCTTCCTCCCAGCTTTCCATAGTGCATGTGCTCCAGGCAAGCGGGACCTCATTAGACAGATGAGTGTGGCACAGGCAGCTGCGTTCGCTGTCTGTCCAACTGGCTGCTGCAAGGCAGGGCCTCCAAAAAAACTCCCTGAAAACAAGGGCAGAAGTTCTCAGGACTCTGCCTCAACAGCAGTGTGGAAGTTGCTAGTACTGGAGATGGAGAGGAATCTGTGACACTTGGAAGATGCAGTAACCCTTCTTTCCTGGGCCAAAGTCCTTATTTAAAGCAGCAGCTAAATACATGGCACATGGCTGCGGGATCTAAATGTTAGTGTGTAATCTGTGCTATATATATAACAGCTGCATTTTGTGTAGGATATGGCACATTGATGCACATCAGGGAATCCCAGAAACTGCAATAACTGAGACAAGGAGTGGTGGGGACCTGCAGAAAAGCCTGAGGTGTGTTAACAAGTGGAGAAAGCTGTGGGCTAGAGATGATATGGAAGAAATGCCACAATTCAGAGAGCTTAAATACACAGAGGAAAGGGAACAGGCCTGGGTAACTTGGCTCATAAATCAGCTCCCCAGAAAGGGGTAAGCATAGCAGAAGGGGACTGGAGAGTGGTGGAAATGGGCAGAGTTTGCTTATTCCAGGATTGAATTTTCAGGTGAGAGCAGGATATACAAGAGGGGCTGGAAAAGGAGTGAAGTAGAAGTAGGCCAAATAAAGTAGGCTGAGTGAAGTAGAGCCTTGCAAAACACAGTGGCTCAGCCACCAGGAACTCCAGAAGTCACTTAGTTTTGGCCACTTCTAACATTTTTAAGTCTCAAGTATCCCTGAACTTAGTCCTCTGGGGTACAAGAGAAGTTCTGTGGCCAGGGGCCATCTTGCCATGAATGTTGCCTCTTCCTGAAGCAATTCAGAGTTTGTGCTGGTTTGCACCTCACCCCTGTGCAGACCCCGTGTCTTAACTACAGGAGTGAAAATACCCTGCAGCCAAAACAGCCTTGGGGTGAGAAGAACTGTGGTCAATCTGCTGTGTTAGGAGCAGAGGGACAGTTTGAGTGGCTGTTTCTACCTCTGAGAAGTGCCAGCCCCAGCATGGTCAGCAGGTATGTGTTTGAAGGGTGGGAAACTATTTTTGCTGTTAGAGGTAGTCTGGTTGCAGCCTTCTGGCACCACTCAGCATAAAATCCCCTGCTGTTCTTCACCTTGTGACTGCTCACATGGGGAGCTTCATTTCCTGATCCCCTGCTTTGGCACAATCTGCATTTTTTGAAGGAGAACCTCTGCCCTGAGCCTTCCCCAAGATAATATGTCTCAAACTAGAGAGAAGCGATTGGAGCTTAGGGTTTTAGTTGTCTGGCTAAAGTCCTGCAGCTATGACTATGTCCTTCGATGGTGACTTTCAGGGGACAGCTTTAAGCATTTTAATCGGTGACCGATTGTCTTGTAAAGCTAAACCTAAGCTAATGCTCAGAAGTTGATTCCTCACTGTGATCAAAGAGATTCTGAGGAGATCCTGAGTGAGATCAGGCCAGAGGGATCTGGGGCTGACTTGAAGCCACGAGAGATTACTTTGGCAATGATAGCAAGTGTGAAGAAGCAGATGAAGCTGCAAATATAATCAACTGAAGAACACAAACATTTTTCAGCAGTACAGATAACAGCAGTCTTTGATGGCTGTATTCTAACTGTGCCAATGGCCTAGCCATACATACATGCATCTGCCTGATTTTTCCCTAAAGTTGCATTACTTTTGGACAGTTTCACTCAGCTGCCCACCACAGAGGACTCCTTCCTTTCCTGGAAGTGAGTCTGGGGTTATCTTTTGGGAATAAGGGGATTCAGCGTGGTGATACTGGAGGTGAGTAGCCCATGAGCTAGGATGGGTACGAGAGACCTGGGGGCAAAGGCAGTGTGAGAGCTGAAGCTGTCTTTGAGACAAAGGCTGGAGCATGGGCCTTGCATGGCCATGGCAAGGATGCCCTGCTTCAGCATACATCCCTGCACAGCTGCCTACGCACCTCGCTCACCTGCTTTGGCTTTTTATATTAGACTCCTGAGACCTAGGTATAATTTTCTCCACCCCCCATCCCCAACCATCCCTCTAGGCTGTCAGTGTTTATAACTGCTGTGTACAAGGTCTCTCCTCTGCTAAGCCCTGCTCCACCCCAGAGGCAGCTGTATTTCCACAGCGCATGAAGCAATTCCTGTACGCAGGGTTTTAAAGTGCTTCAGGATCCTGGGGGAGAGAAGGTGCTATTGTACGAGTACAAGATATTATTAAAACAGGAATCTGTGTAATGGGTGATAAATTTTGATACTGTATGTTTAATATAATATGACGGTTGTAAATCCAGTGAATTACCATAGGCATTTGCTGTGCAGTGTGTTTATGAATTGTTTGGGCAGGTGTTTTTCAAGTCCCAGGTTTTCACACAAAATGTGAATTATAGGACAGTTTAATAATATTCCTTGCTAGATTCCAATATGCTACAATTAGCTTCAGAAATGTTATCACTGAATGCCCTAGCTTGGTTGTTGATTAAGTCCATATATAACAAGGTAAATGAAAAAGCAGTGCAGAGAATGGAGATCTGCAGAAGTAAACTTTTAGATCTGACTTTGATCTCTTATGAGCAAATATCTTTTAGAGCTGAAGAAATCAATAGTTTCAGTTTCATCCAACTGCATTTTACATGTCCTTCCATATTGGTTAAAAGCAGTTGCAATAATGGAATAGTTCTCTAAAAGTTTATGTTCGATAGTTATACTATTAATATTTATCAATGTGAAGGGATATCTGTACTGCACATGTTATTTGAATCAAACCTTCCTGGATAGCTTTTAAATCAGATCCAAAATAATGTAATTCAGGATTACATAGGGTCGGAATTTCTTATTTTTATTTTTTACTGACTTGCACATAAAAAAGACTTACAAGACCTTGAAAAAATGTTCCCCTTTTCTGCAGAAGAGAGAAGCGCTCCAATTCACCATTCCATCTGCTTTTGTGCTACAACCTGAATCTCATCCTGAGCTGACTTTACACCAAGCAGACTTTACTGCACTAAACTAACTAGAGGTATGGCCGGGTGGAGGTTTTAAAGCCTAGTGGGTGAAGAACATGTCTTCTCAATCATGATAGGATTTTGTGGGCGTGAGTTCGGTCACAGCTAGATTTATTAATGCTCATCGCTGGGTTTTCTTGGGCGGGGGGGGGGAGACCTTCTCACACTAGCGTAGGTGCTCACAGCTCCTGGGGTCACTTACACACTTCCCTGCCTGCTGCTGGCACCTTCCAGATGAATGAGGTTCAGGGCTGGGTTTTGGAGGTGCTGCAGTCCCACCGCTGCTGCAGATGTCCTTGGGGTGTCTGGAGGCACTGGGCATCACTGCCCCTCTCTGCCGAGCTGGTAGCTGGGCTGGGGGCTCACTGGCGCGTTCTGTTCCCTGCTGGCTCGTGCAAGGGGCACACTCACAGTCCCTGCACCGTGACTTGCATATGTGCAAAAGCCGCCCTTGGCCCCAGATGATATGTTTGCATTTCATAATTAATGCTGAACTCGACTCGAGGCAGATACTGAAGGACGATTTTTTAAACAGATGTTGCAGGTCACTTGTAAGTTATTTGTCAAATAAGTTTCAGAGCGCAAGCCGCTGCTTTTGCCATTGTAACCAAAGGCGTATGCTATTCGGCAGCAGTAATTACAAAGCCAGGGCAACGCAGGGAAAATTCATCTTATTTAAAAGTGTTTTAGTGTCACCAAACAGCTTGCTATGCCATTAGGCAAGTTTTGCTAGACACGTTTGAGTCGAGGGTTTTAATTTGTTTGAAGTATTCTCTAAAACAGAATTATGTTGGAGTTTACATAAAATGAGAGAATGACATGAAAAGTTTTAACTTAAGCAGCAAAATATAAAGGCTAATCTTATTTAAAAGTAATATGTGTGTCTTGATTGAGTGCCCAGATACACTCAACTGGGACATTTTAGTGGAATCGGTTCTAAGCTGTTACACTGAGTTATACAGAGTAGGTTTTCCTGAGCTCACATTGCCAGACCTGAAATACTCTTGTGGCTGCATTTAATAAAGAAACGAAAGTCTTGGGTAAGGGGATATGATTTTTTATGACAGAAGGAATGCAAATAACTTTTAGTCTCATTGCCTAGACCGGGTTTGGTCTGATTTGATGGAGTTTAATAATGACTTATAACCTGTGCTGACAATGTGCAGACCCGCACAACGTCATTTAACTCATTTATTCTGCTTGCTGTAAAAACAAAGAGATGGCAAATAAATATATGGAAAGTTCATTGTTTGTCAGAGGGCCCAAGCCAAAAGTTTTCAGTGACCTTTTAAAATATGGTCCCAGGCTAGTACTAAAATGTCTGTCACTCAGCGCACACACTTGCACAATTTGGCCTTTTAACCCGTGCATCTTGTTTTTCTCTCTTTCAACTGGTTGTATGAATTTCAAATCAGCTGCAGCTATTTAAGTTTTTGCATTGGAGGATTACTGTAAATTGCAGTCTGACAATTACAATGTACAGCGCACAGGAGAGTTATTAATGGATAGGCCTACTGATGGCCTTTCAGCGCTGACGAGGGCCTGGTGTTCCTCACCCGTAATTAGATCCAGTGGTCGCGGTCTGGGCGGACGAGGCAGAGGAGGGGGCGGCCGCCGAGCGCCGCTTTATCGGAGGAAGATATCAATTGATCATGGATAGTTACTATCGGCAACGTCTAAATCTCTAATTCACCTTCTCCTTAATGACTTGTATTGGCTTAAGAAGCTCAGCCGCTTGACAGCACGGTGCTCAGCTGACAAAGCCGCGCAGGTGGTTTTAATAGAAGATTTCTGTTGCTTGAGATTTTGCTAAAGACAGAGCAACAGTTCAACAGACACAATAGAGGCCAGTAAAAACCCTGGTCTGTTCCTCTACTCGCTGAGGATACCGGCGGGGCCGGGGCTGAAGCAAACCACCGCTCCCATTCACGGGGCACTTTTTCCCCTCACGAATCCTACACAGGGGCTTTCTCTGAAGTTTCAGTATTTATTTTAAGGAATGAATCTTATGTGGGTATAAATTATATTTGACAAATAAAAAACCCTTCTGGGGGTGGATTTCTTTTTTTTCTTTTTTTCTTTTTTTTCTTTTTTTTTTTTTTTTTTTGATACAGTACTATGAAAAACATTTTCCAGAACACATAATGTTCCTGAAAAATTAAATACAGTTCTTCAGGCAAAGAAAGGGTCCTGTGCCCAGGAAGAAATAGTAAGTTTTATAAACGTTGAAGGCAATAGTTTTTACTATTGATAAAACCAGAAAACAAACGGACTGCAGGAAAAGTACTTAGGTAGACAGTGTCCCAAACCAAAAGTCTGTCTTTTTAATGAAGTGACCCAAAAAGCAACAGTTTTGTGTTTAGATTATCACAGTGTAAATCCAATAAGTGATGGGCACCCAACTTCCCAAGGCACTTCTGATCCAGCCCTGATCCTTTCTAGAAAGATTACAACCACCTGCTGGGAAGTTTTCCACTCAGCAAAGTTTGTAGCCAATCTGATGTTCGCAGTATGTCCCAGAGGTTTATTATTATTATTATTCAGATTATGTATACCTATCTTGAATATAGGTTTGTGTCTGTTAAGGCTTTTTTTGGCGGGTAAACATTTGTTTAAAATCATGTTCCAATCTCTTAACACATCTTGAAGTAAAACCTAATTGAGTAGATTGCTGGCGTAGGCGGAACTTTCTGTTGTTGTTCTTGAGGGAGACCTCAAAAGAAAAGCAGGTCTGGAAGACTGCATTTTAGCCTTGAGTGGAAACATATTTATCAGTATAAAATGTGCTTTTCAAACCATTCTGGAACTAGAAATGCTGATGGACCTGTCTTCTGGTTTCACTACCAGGTTCATGACCTCACTTCCAGTAATGCTGCTGGGCTCCTGTCATGGTTTCTACTTGTGGGCACTAATTTGCCATTTATTTCCTCTCGACTCACAACCCATCTCTGTAAGGTTTGGTTTCACAGTGCCTAGGTCAGGGACCACTGACCCGAAGTATTAAAAATAAATAATACCCTGTGCACCTGCTGTGTGCTGTTATCTCAGGATCTCAAATAACTTTGAAACTTGCTAATTATGCTATCAAGCTCTGATTGTTACCCCTGTCAAAGGAGAAAACAAAGGCAGAGAGAGATAAGAACCTCTACCAAGAACAGTAAGTTGTTAATTGATGCCGTGTCAAATGTTCATTAAATGTTTTGCCTAGACAGGGATATAGACTGTTCTATGAGCATGACTGAAATCATGATTCTTTCACACTGATGGTGAGATTTCCGTGGGCTTCAAACTTGTTGGGAGCTCACTGGCATGTTTTTTGGTTTACGTGAGAATAGCACTCAGCAGCCAAGTCACAGATGAGTTACCACATAATTGTAAGATTTCCTCATTAAGATGAGAGAAGTTGGAGCTTATCCAGGCCCTCATTCAGAAAATGGTGTAAGCATCTACCGAAGCACACTTTTTCTCAAAAAAGTTCAGAGCTTTAGCACACTTTGTGGACTGGATCTGCTGATGTAGGATTTGGCTGGAGTGTGGTGTCCTTGCTCACCTGCATGTGGGTCCCATTCTGGGACATTCAGAACTGGGGGAGGCTTTGCAATAGAAACTCTTGTCACATTTCAGGAAACCAAAGAGCTCATTAAAAAACATGGCAAATAGGGAGGAAACTAACATGTCTAGGGGCATATATCTGAGCTTTGGATACAGGAGCTATCTTATAATCCGTCTGAGTTCTGTGGGACCTATTGTGCTCTGTAAAAATACCCTCCCTCCCAAGGAGGGTGCAGTGATGCTGAGTCTAAACCTGGTCTGGGTCTCTAAAAACCCATGGAGGCAAGGACAGAAAAGTCAAGCATGCAGCTCACAGACTTCCTTGAAGCCTCCACGCTGAGACTTTTGTCACTGCTGTCTGAGCTAGTTAGTGGGGGTGCCCACATCACACTGGTTTGCATGTGGATGTACCAGCTGAAATCTGAGTGGAAGAATGGTGCTGTGGTGGAGGGCTGTTTCCCTCCTATCTCATGTTTTGTGTGAGCTGGAATGGGTTGGTGCTGGGGCAGACCTGAGTCTCAACCACATTGTCTGCAGCTAATGTGTCAAACCAGAAAAAGTTGAACTTCTCATTGAGGAAGATTTTGGCACCAAGAATCAAGTGCAATCCTTTTTCTTGCCTTAAGTCTGTCTTTTTGTTTTATTATTCTTATTTATTTTTCCTTTAAGTATGGATTGGAATGTTTCCATTATTATATTTTACCTTACCTGTGCTCAAGGACTTGCAGAAAGAGTCATTCTGGATGCAAAGACTAAGCCTTGAATATTCAGCCCTCAAAGGTGACAGTTTTGGCACGGTTTAAGGGTTCAAAGCAGAGGGGGCATATTCTTCACTCTTGTAAAAAGGGGAACCTCTGCTGTCTGTTGAACCCAACAGTTTGCTCTATAATGGTTTCCATAAGAGATAGCTCAGCTCAGCCCCTATAATAGTCTGTTGGGTGTGAATAGTCTGCCAAGCTGTTAACAATTTTGAGCAAGCCTGTTAGCACCATGGTCTGATCATCTGAGTTTTGCAGAGAGACTTCACTGAGCTGCTCTGTCACTCACAGCTGCATTGCTCTTGCACTTCACGTCTTCCTGCGGGGCAGCAAAACTCGGGAGCTGCTGACATGAGGTAACTTCACCCTTTTCATCTTGCTGCCCAGTGACAATTGTGCTCCAGCATGTGGTATTTCAATTCAAACAGGCTTACTAATTTTAATGACTTCGAAGATAGTTGCTTCCCTGCTTAATACACATTAGCTAATGATGTGGGTGCAAGCTGTTCAAATACAGTTTTGAATTTACCTTTTTCTACCAATGTGCCCATGAATTGAGACCAAAATATATTTTTCTGTGGATTGGAATATGCATCTATACCTCATTCTCCTCTCTCAAAGTAAAAAGGTTTACCGATTTAATCTTAAGTGTGGCTGTCCATCTATGATTTACACGTCGAGCCATCTGATGACAAAGCACAGAAAACAACCAGCTCCTCAGCTTCTGATGCAATGTACTGCTGCAAAAAGCATTACAATGAGTAACTGACTTCTGTCACAGTGGTGCCTTCATCTTTTTATTCCTTTTTAAAACAAAGTCTGTTTTGACTGCTTTGCTATACTGTTAACAGACAGATACACTCAAGATGTTGGCAGTTATGTTAAAGGCTGGATTAATATAGGTTTGTTATTTTACTAGCATATCCAAAGGCAAATACTCCTACTGGACTCCACCCTTCAACTGTGAAGCAGGTTGTAAATCAGTCCCTTTTTTGTTGTTTTAAAGTAGTTTAGGGGCTTTAAAATGGTATTTAATTTTATTACAGTCTGCTTGAATACAATTTCTGGCTATTTCTTCATTTTTATATCAATTTTTCTGTCACTCAGAAGTTTCTGAAGATAGAAATGCGGTCACCACTAATACCAAGGTGTAAGAGAAGTGATTACAATATATTTCATGACTATTCTCTCCCACATTTCCACATGTACAGAGAGCAAGAACAAAAGACAGGTTTTCAGACTTTGTCCCATTGTCTTTGAAGCTGGAATGGGTGAATTGGTCTTTGCTTCTTTCCTTTAGATATCTCTGGTAGGTGCACAGCCAGCTGTCCTTGTGCTTGTGCTGCTCTCCTTACTTTAGCACTAAGACTATGGAAAAAAGATTCTGCATCTGGAACTATGGAAGGAAATGGCTACTGGGTCAGAAACCAGTGGTTCTGATGCTAGCACTTGTTCAGCCACATCCATCAAACATGCCATGACCTGTGAAAATTATATCCTAAAACATACCTCTTTGTTTCTATTTTGAAATAGAAATCCGGATGTTCACCGGATTTATTCTCTTTCCTCAAAACCAGAACAACGTAATCTGAATGTTACAAGAGACTGTTGTATGAGCTGATCTTCCGAGATTCTTGATTCCTTCTAAAAATAGAGCCCTTCTATCCATTAAGATAAGACTGAAATGCTGGTGACATTAAGCACTGCTAATAGGTTTGGCGTTCTGGGTTGCAAAACAATGTCCATCCTGTCTAGCAGGGACAATATGTCTGTCTGGTCTCTCAGACCCATGTGAGAGACTCTAGTCCTTAAAGTGCCACCTCCCCCCATGTACTTGAAACTACTGCCCCCTGAGAGAGGTACCCAGCAAACCTGTGATGTTTCAGAGCTCTTGAGATAAAGCCTGTGTACCCTGGAAGGCAGACCTGCTTCTACTTTGTCTTGCGCTCTTATGATTTCATGTCTCTGAAACCCCTTGTGCTGTTTTCATTTTCTTTGTAAGGCTCCCTTTATCTGGACTGCTGCTGGAACTCACTTTCCCCCTAACATCCAGCCGGAGAGCGCCTATGGGAGCAACTCAGGGAGCGCTGAGCTTTTCCTATGGACTGGCATCTGTGAGCAGTGTGCTGTGCAAACCCAAGGCTGCTGGCTATGCTGGAAGAATGTTTACAGTTTTCCAAATGTAAGGACCAAAAGTTGAAAAAAAATGTTGATTTTTCAATCCCTATAGGATAAAATCTGACACCATACTTTGCTTTCCTGCTCTCCCCTTTGCTTCTCCAGCACTGTGTTCCTGCATGTTCCCTGGCACCAGCAGTGGTGTTTGCAGACTGCATACTGAGACCAGTGAGAGAACCATTCCCATCAGAGTGTATAGTTTTTTTTTTTTGTTTTCTGTTTTGTGGTCACGTTAGATTTCTGCTGGATCAGGTCGCTCTGACCTGCTGCATAGCTTCAGGAGCACCAGCATCAGCCCGTGGGGGAAGGCAGGGCTCCTGGAGACAGGGCAAGCACAGGCTGACCCTGGTCTCTGCTTCCCCTGGCAGTGAGCTGCTGCAAGAGCATCACCCCTGTGCTCACACCCCATGTCTCCTGTCGTGTCAGCTGTGTGAGACAGGGTCAGCTCCTTTCCTGATGCTCTGATTGCTCAATGAGCTGATGCGCCTGTGTGCAGCCACGTGGTCCCAGCACAATCAAAATGGCAGAAAGGGATGGTGATGGGCCGGAGACAGAGAGCCAGTGGCAGATCTCAGGAGCAGTTGGTGGCTGGATCAGCCTAAGTGTGGTGTGAAACCTAGCCCGTGCAGAGGCACGGATCAAAGCACTGTCTCAGAGCGTTCACGTCAGATACAGAAAGCATTTAGCGATTTACTTTGGTGGTGAGATAGAAGTTTACTTAATATTTCTGGAGAATATAACCCTGTGCTGCGGTTCGCTCCTGCTCACCTCATTCCCCATCCATTACACCCACCCACCCACCCACAGGCACAATGACTTCTTTGTTGCCGTGGAAAAATGCTCCACGGGGAGCTGCACATCCCAGAAAGCAGCTCTGTTTGCGTCTCGAATCGTGATGGATCACTGCGGGGAACTTTAAATCTCTGCAGTTCTCAGATCTCTATCGAACACAGGGGCAGCTGGAGTATGCTCCATTTAACACAAACTACATGCGTAGCTGGATTCTTTACCACCTTGTCAATGCCACCCCCAACTGCCAAGGTCGGAGAGCCCCTGAGTCTACTGAAACCAAAGGGAGGCAAAGATTTTCTTTTACTTGGATGCAGGTTTTTTTAAGGGGAACTTGGGAAATAATTAACACATAATTAACCTGTGGAACTTTCTGCCAGGAAGTATTACTGAGGCCAACCACTCTGCAGGGTTAGGAATTTATATGAATAATAAGAGGTCCAAAGTGGAAAAGGTATCAGCCTTCAAAGCAGGGTGGACATCATTAACCAAAATGAGTTAAGGAGATGGTTTTCTTATGGATAAATTATTTCCTAGTGGTCTATTACGGGATATCTTGCGCCTTCCGCTGAAGCCTCTGGGAATAGCTACTGATGAAGACAGGATACTAGGCAGGGATAGAGCACTGGTCTGATCCGCTCTGGCAAACATGTTTCCTATTAAATATTCAGTCTTGCAGATGTGCTCTAAAGCTAATAGAGCTGTGCTCACCCTGGTTTCTACTGTGTTCCAGGAAATAATTGCTTGTTCAACTGATTAAACAAAAGATCTTATTTGATCCCAGATCTGTCACTCTTGTAGATTGTCATTGTTTGACTGATTCACTGTCGCTTCGTCTCAGTGGGAAGTTGTTCGTTAGAAATGAAGTTTGTACAAAGGTAGCCAGTCTGCTAGGAGTGAACTTTGTACGGGTGTGACATTAAACTGTCAGAACAGGTCAGACTGAAAGCCAAACTGCATATTTACGTGGTCTGATGAAGTCTGAGGTAGGAGTATAAGCAATGGAGTAAGCATGGAGTTATCCTTCTTTGTAAACCATCTGATTCTGGCACTTGCTGGTCTGTGGTCTCCTGGAGCTTTAGGCTGCATCCCAAACACAGGACTTAATAGTCACTGAAGAGTTTAATTCCTTTTTGATCCCTCTTTACATTTTGGCCTCCACCGTGTGCTGTGGCAGTGACTTCCAGCGTTGTATTTGCTCCCTGAGTGGGAAGGTGTCTCCTTTTGGTTTCCTGAGCATGGTCTGTCTGCTCCCTCAGCTGCCATGGGATGGGCAAGAGTGAATGGCCATTCCTACAAGCTGCTATGGACAGGGGCTTCTCACGTATATCTTCTGCCTCCTCCCAGCTTAATACCCAGCAGATCCTGGGACATCTCAGAGCCTTAGGGTGCTCCTTTCCAAAGAAGAGGCACCTCGTCCCCCATGGGCTCAGCTAGAGACATTTGTGCTGGGGAATATTTCTCTCTGCTTTGCACCCTGTCCTCCAAAGCAGTAGGTTTGACTCCCTTTTCTCCTTGGCCTTGCTAAAGATCTGAGCTTTTACTCTTTACTTTCTCTGCAGCATTTGTAATTTTAAACACTTCTACCACATTTCCTTGCTGTCTTCATACCTAGTACACCTTGTCATTTCTTTTCAGTCAAGGCACCTTTCCCACTAACTGCTTCCACATACGAGAGTTCAATACATCCTTGTTTTTTATTGCTCTCTGTGGACTTTCCTCCAATACCCTCATTGTCTTTCCTTTCTGTAGTTCTGCCACATCATGTTAGAAACTGGGCAGCAAGAACAGCACAGGGATTCACAAGGAGGGGTCACCATGCATTTACACAGTAGTGCATCAAGTGCTGTGGTGGTGTTCTTGTAACTCTAAAACCATGTCTCTTGGACCACTGTGAATCCCAGAACTGATACTTTCAGAGAACAAACTGCAATGAGACCAGAATCTCTTTCCTAAATAGTTTTTGTTTAGGAAAAGGAAACAGCTCCAGGACAACTCATTGTGGGCACTTTCTTTCCAATTGAGAAATGAAAAATGGTTCTATTGTTTTCACAAGAATGAAACTAAGGCCACATTGAATCAGACCAGAATTGTATCTTGCCCAAATTCAAGTCTCTCTGAGAGCGGCTTGTCTTGGATGCTAATGGAAGGAACCAGGTTATACACTGTGATATTTTCTGTATATACTTTCAACATTATGCCAACCTGTGGCTTGGAAATTTCTTGTCCAGGAAGCTGCATCTCTACTTTCGGTCCTTGAGGGACCTTTCCTCTCCTCGTTTTCTCATGAAATTTTGAAAGTCTTTTATTTCAGCCATTTATTAACCTATGAGAGGAACGTACTGTTATCCTGGAAGAGCCTAGGTCTGGAGCTCCTGGTTTCTGACCCTCTATGGAAAATTCTGACTCATTCATATGATAGTCAAGATAGCTATTGGCATGATTTCACTGAAAAATATCTTTTTCTTATATGCTCTCCTTCTCCATTTGTCTGTCCATGTCAGAACCCCAAGAGTACTGCAGCTTTTGAAAGCCCTCCAACCTGGTTTGAAGCTAGCTGCCTCAGAGCACCTGGAGACCATGGCAAGGTGCACGGCTCTTGTTGGGGTTATTCAGCCTTCTGCTGCCATGGCTGCACTGTTATCAGTACCCAGCAAGCCAGATGAAAGCTAGTTCAGCTGTCTGCTCAAGTTGCAGTCACACTTTCAGGCTGCTGTATAGACACCCCCTCTGTCTGAGGGTGTTACGCCACATGAGTTCTTCCAGTTATAATAAATTTACAGTGAAATATTAAACACTGGTGTATACAATTTTTTTTGGCGAAAAGAAGCAAAAGTTGGAATCTGAATTTAAAACTGTAATGCAACAAGTGAACATGCAGGATTTATGGGCTTAACAAACACACACAACTTTTGAGACATGTCTAGCAGACATCATGCTTTTAAAATGTCACAGTTCATGTAGCTGTCACTTCAAACACTAAGAAAACTGGCACTCCCAAAGTGCTAGTAAGCTCTGGCTGGACAGTAACAAGACTCAGAGGTCTAAAATTAAAAACTGTCCAAGAAAACTTATAACTTCTTAGAGACCTTATTCTGAATATTTTATACGACACTCCAGTTCGCAAAGAAATGATTGTCTGATTAGCTAAATAGAAATGAGATGTTTCTACCACACCTTTGGTATAGGAAACAGTGCTGTTTGTAATGGAGCAGCTTCCATGGGGAGTGTTATGAGCCCTGCTGATTGAAGAATGTCTTCTCCTATGAGGTTTGCTGGCCTTTCTCTGACAGATGTCTAATCAGTGATGTTGACATGTGTTTTACACAGTGGCCCATCACGTGGCCTATCTGAACGTCACTGATGAATAGGATGTATTCTAGTTCTGCAGCTATCAAAAGCCTCATTTCAGTTCACAAGTCAGATAATTTTTCTTTCTGTTACAGCATTTTAGTAATGTCAGCTTGGAAATCTCATTGCAGCCTGTTTCGGCAAATGAGGTACACTGACCTAATTGAGACCTCTAATATAAACAGACAAAACTCCCTGGGTTTTGAGACCTGTTGCCCTTCTCCTCCTAACAGCAGCAGACAGACACGCCTATGGAAGCAGCTTTCTCCTGCTGAAATGCACCAAATCATTTGATAAATGAACCTTCTTCTTCCGGTGCTCCAGAAAGTTAAAATAAATATCAGAACACAGAATACAAGAACATGTATTATGAATTCCAGGCAGACTTCACCCTTCGAAGAAACACATTTATGTTAGGTCTTCGGGAACTTAAAAATACAAAATTTCTGGTGGACTGAGACAGAAGAACTCTGGAGTTAATTTATTCTCTGCTAACAGGATATTCTGCTGATGCATGGAATTAAATAATCATAGATCAAATGTATTAAATGTTATTTTCCATATACCTAGGTGTAGTTTTACAACCAGCCAGCTACTCATCATCATCGCAGAGACCTGCTCCTTGTGTTGGATTTTTCTGGCCTTCCCTTAGGATTAGTTGTCAGCCAGATCAACTCCCTCGTCCAATTGACCTCAGCCTCTCAAGTACTGCTGTGAACACAGGTACACGTGTCTGATGAAGGAAGACACATCTCATGTAATTTCAGCTGCATGCTCATTAACCTTTTGAACCCCTGATGCTGTTCCTTGAGCTGTTGGACACTAATTAGTGAAATAAGTGCCCAGTTGTGCTGAATTCCTTGTTTTCCTTGATGGCTTCTGTCATGCTTCCAAGCCAAAGTTGTCTATTGGATATGGTGGGGCTTTGCGTTTTGGCTCAAATAAAGCACGGAACAGAAACACTGTAAAGTCTCATCTGTATATCTGGAACCATGCTCGAAGAACAGTTTTGTTTGTAGTTTCCATTTCTAAGAAGGGTTGCTTTTGTGAGGCAAGTGGCAATAAAACAGTAAGGAAAAGAAATACTCCTCCCTATAGAGATGAACAAGAAAAATAGGGAAGGCCATTAAAATCCTAGGACTAAAAAAAAAAAAAGACCAGAAAATAAACAATTCCTGCTTTGTCATCAGGGACACAGGAAAAAATTATATTGTCTCTAACTTTGGTAAAATTCATTTTTCTGTCTCCCCTTAAAGGACTGAAGACAGCAACAAGAATTGCAATACCAGTGCACTTCTCAGCTTTACTGATCTCCATTCTTTCCACTACCAAATTACCAGGCTTCTCAAAAAAAGCTTTTAGTTCATGAAAAGTTCAAGTATTGCACTGAAGGACTAGAACAGAGTTTTTAATTAAATTCCAGACTTGTTATCTAGTTAGTGTATTGTCACAACAGACAATTTTGCTTTGGAGATACTTTACTTTAGGAATGATTAAAGTGATAATATACACCACAAAACTAATTAGACCAAAAAGAGACTTCTCCAAGAAAGTTGGGAAAAGAAGAATCTCCTGTCTCTGGGTTGTTGGATCCCTTTTGTTTAGTGTTTGTAACAGGCACATGGTAGGATATAGTGAAGTATTGTATTTCTTGAACAATAGTAGAAAAACAAATATATAAAAATGTAGTTCATGCTTTCATGTTTTGTTTTGTTTTGTTTCATTTAGGTAGGCAAGGCTCCTTGCTTTTGATGGTAGCTGTAGGATTACTGCCCCAAAAACACTTGCAGTTCTGTCAGCTGAGGACAAAAGGAACACAACTCCAGCTGAACTCAAGGATTTTCTTTTCCTGAGGCACTTACCAGGAGAGCCCATCACAAGCTTTTTTACATCTTTCCAGTATTTAGGACCACTTTTCTCAGACCAAGTCCACAGTTGGATCCTTGGGAACACAGCTGCTACAGACATGAATTCTCCATGTAAGACCACGTGTCCTGCATGTCCTTCCCCTTCCCAGTGCATGTGTATCATGAGGGTCCTGCTTCCAGCTGTGCTGATTAGGTGTGTGGCTAGAGTCAACTGGCTAGTTGGGATGATTTCTTTAATTACTCCACTGGGAAGATTAAACTATTTCCCTAGCTGTATCCAATGAGCTAGCCATGTATTCGACACCCTCTATTTACAAGGAGATGACAAGGCAAAACATTTGGTATTGGGTGTAATGGACAGATGGATTATGCAGAAATTTGGAGGTGGAGTAAGCAATATATTTAAGAGAGGTACAAATTTGTAGATTGAAGTCCTTGGCTTAAAAGTTTACGAAAGATTTGAGCCCTTTCATTGCTGTCCTGCCCTCGATACCAACACAACAGTGAAATAAAAAAAAACGAGCTCATCAAGAGCACTTTGGGCTCCTGGAGAAACTTCTCACAGTGAAGAAAGGTTTCTAAGCTGGTCTGAGGAAAAAGGGAAGCCTGGGAGGAGCAGATGATCCCATAGTTGCTGTTGGCCATTGTGGTGTCAGGGGCAGTTTCTGGAAGATCTGAATTCTCTCCTGACAGGCCTGTGGGGATCTCTGGTGGCTTGTCTGCTGTATAGGTCACATTAGATGTGCATCAGCATCTCCCAGCACTCCCAGGAAGCCCCACTGTTGGTGGGGCAGTGTGATGAGGGCAGGCTGTATGGGGACAGCCCTTCCTGGGATGCCACCCAGATCACACAGTGTCAGGGCAGTCCTGGTGTGGGGCATTCACACACATTTAGTACCTCACTAGCCTTGTATGACTTTCAGGACTAGCAAGTTATGAGTGAGAGGAAATATCTTTCAAAGTGTGAAAAAGCCATTTAAAGGTAGGCACAGCAGCTCTGGATTTTTCCACTGCTTCTATCAAATGTTCCTCCTGATCCCAGGAGTCATCTTTGGTTTCTCTGGTTTGTCCATTACGCTCTTTGGTGAGCCCATTAGCATCCCACAGGCTGTCTAGGAGGGCTTAGTCCTGCTTCACGGGGTGCAAAGGCTTCAGGCCCTGCCCAATGTGCTACTGATATCAAAGATGCCTGCACTGTCTTGAGTTGTAAAGCTTGCTCATAATAAAGACAGATTTATGGATAGGGGATGCTTGTGTGGTGTATTCATAATAGCTTTCTCCTTGTAGAAATGTATATTCAGAAAGATAGAGAAATGTTGAGCTGCCAAAAAAGTGATTGAAGCAGCTACCTATTATCTTTCAGAGAAAAAAAAATGTTCATTTGTCACTGACCATCTTCTCTTGATGTGGTTATCCCCAATTAGGCTAAAAGTGCCAGAATTACAATATAGTGTCTGCCAATTTAGCTTTACAATGGCTTGATAATTATAGAGCAGGAAAATAGTATGTCTGGAAGGGTGTTAACTGAGGAGCAAGGGAGCGTGTAACTAAACTTGACAACGATATAGAAAGGCAAGAAAAAGACACTACTGGATAATAGCGTTATGGTGTGCAGGAGTTATTTACATGCAACCAGAGCTTGTCACAAATAATGAGAATTAGAGGAAAGCCCCTGGCCCTGCATGCTACACTCACCATGGATCCTCTTGGCCTCAAAAATGCAAGCATGGGAGTTTAATCTACTTTCTGTGTCACACAGTGCAGAAAATCAAAAACTAAGACTTCTGGCTGGGCCTAAAGCATGGTCATAGCATCAGTCTCCAACTACCAGCTCTCCAAGCAAGTTCCTTTTCAGAGGTAAATCAGCTCAAGAGAAAAGTGGGAAGGGGAATATGAGATAGGTTTTTTTTAATTATTATTATTATTATTATTTTATTTTTTTTTTTGTAGAAACCATGGAGTTTGGGGGGTGGGAAGAACTCCCAGGAGTTGCAAGGACTCATGTTAAAATCCACACTAGACAGTATTGTGGTATTCCCTTCGTTGTCAAAGAACAATTACAGAAAGCTTAGCCAAAACTTCTACAGACTTCTATGGATTTCACCAGAGACTTTCCTAACTTCAGCCTGGTCTATTTGTTCTCTGAAGTATTTAACTTTGCTGTGAACAAATGCAAGCTTTCTCTGCTTTGGCCTGTCTTGACCTGAAGTTATGGTTAGCGCAACTCTAAAAATTATTGGAGAAGTAGATTAGCACAGATACAATACTGTGCTAATACAACCCCATTGGCTTTAGCCTGCTCTAAGCATGTGCAGAGTGAGCTGGAGTTTGCCTGGAGAACACTGTGTAAATGTTCTTTCCCCTGAATTAAAAGGGAGGTTTGTACAGCATCCAGCAGAATGTCCTGCTCTGTGACAAGGTCTTTTATCTGCGCTGAAAAATAAACAAGGATTGTATCCATAGCTAATAAATATCTTCAAGATTTGGCCCATAGAAATGATAAATGGGATAGGTCTGTCAGATTATGAGGTGTACCTACGATTTCTCAATTTTTTTTTCTAACTGTGGCTGCACATTAGTGGAGACACTGTGCCAAAAATTACCCAGTATCGTGATATTCACTACATTGCATAATACCCCACTTTGTGGGCAGGAAAAAAAAAAAAAGTAAAGCTAAACAAACAATATTCCTTCTTCTCCGAATCAAGAAACATACATTTTTAGCTGTCATGGTGACAAAGAAAGCTTAAAAACTGGAAGCAAGCTCACTATTCAGGATTGAAGAGCAGGAGAACAGGCAGCAGTTGCCCTGCACTTTTAAGTAAATCAATCTTACAGGTAAGTTTTAAGTCATTCTCCTGATTTAGAAGGGCTGCACTGCTGATCTTGTGCAGAGAGGATGAATCCCACTGACTGTTGCCCTCTTTCTGGAATCACATTGCCTCCCTGTGGTTTTCCATCAAACACTTTGATGTGAGAAAAGTGATGTTTTGCTTTTTGTTTATTTCTTTTAATGCAACATAACAACTGTGAGAAAGGGAGGAAGGCAGCTTGAGTCTGCAGCCAAAAGATGCCCCCTGGGTGGCCAATGGCCAGTGCCATGCGGTCTGGGTGGGTTCTCACCTGCAGAGGGGTCAGCACCATCCTGTGTAGCATACTGGAGTGGTAAACATCATGTGTGAGAAATGATCTACTGCTCTCCTAAAGAGCTATTTGCCTGCTGGATAAGTTTCATACTTGGAGTGTCCAGGAAAATTGCAGTTATCCAATTCACCCCATTAAGAACCATTTTCCATCCAAACCATCAATGCTTAGTATGTAACTGAAGCTGCTGCTTGCATTGCTGGTGAAGCATTCACTGTAAATGTATGCAGTAATGTTGCAGCAGAATGGCTGTCCATGTCACTAAAATTCAGCCTAGGAAGTATTTTCTTCATCTCTCCCATGTCACACAGTTTCTGCCCTCAAGTATGCTGCCAAGGCTGTAGGTATGGTTGCTTCAGGCTTCAGCAGGGTTAGCTGGTGTGCATAAGATCAAAGTTTGAATATTAATTTTCATCCAGTGTGTGTACAAATACATACAGCCTACCCCATATGTGCAAAGTTGGGCATCTTCCAATCTTCCCTTCTGGTCGTTTCACATCTCTACCTAGGGAGATGTAAATATTTCCGAATCTGACTCTGGGTGACTAAGGTGCTTCCATGCCATCTATTGGCTCTGAAACACTATATATTCCTCCCAGCTTCTCCATGCTGAGGTAAGACAGCCTGGTCCTACACCATCCCACAAAGACACCTCATCAGTACTTCACAAGGTTCATGGGTCCTTCTCATCTGTTCTTTCTCCCATTCTCTCCCTCTTTACTATTGTTTCTTTGTCCCACGCTTGCCTGAGCAAGGGGTGAGGAATGCCTGTCTGCTTCCTGGTGTTGGTGGGGCATCTCTTGCCACATGGTTGTTCGTAGGAGAACTTGAACACTGTATGGCAATGCATTTTTTTTCCTAGCAGTTTCATGCCATTGTAAACCGTGTAAGAAAAGAAGCACATCCAGGGCTGAAAAAAAGTGTTTTGAGGTAGCTGTGGGCCTAGATAAGCCCAGGTTTCAGAGGTTTCAGGGTTTCACTTTTGTTGCCTCCTGGTGATGCACCCAGCAATAAGACTTTTTCAGGTCCTGTGCTTCAAGACACACTTACCCTCCTTCACATCCTTCAAAAACTGGCTATATTATACATTAAAATGGCACCTCATTAAATGGATCTCAGCTGTTAAATCTTCCTGGCTTGGCATCTTGCTCCTAAGACTGACCTCTTCCTTCCCTCCTCACTTGAACTGCCATGACTTGGGAGAGTCAGGCACCTGGGCACATTTAAAAATCCTGTTAGGAGATTGTCTGTTTCTCCAGAAATGTAAATGCTTATGAAGCTCTGGCCTGTTGGCACCTTAGCAAGTTTCATCTCTCCATATTTGATCTGTTTCCAGGAGCACCCAGAGCTGACAAGCAGAGAAGTAGGTGGTATCCCTGCAGATTCTCTAATCAGATAAACTAGTTACCAAAAATAATTAATAATTAAGAGAAAGTTAACAAAAATAGTATGGCTTCTTTACAGCTTCTTAATGGTTTCCTTTTATTTTATTTTAGGTTGGATGTTAGGAAGAACTTCTTTACTGAAAGGGTTGTTAGGCATTGGAACGGGCTGCCCAGGGAAGTGGTGGAGTCACCATCCCTAGAGGACTTTAAAAGACGTTTAGATGTAGAGCTTAGTGATATGGTTTAGTGGAGGACTTGTTAGTGTTAGGTCAGAGGTTAGACTCGATGATCTTGAGGTCTCTTCCAACTGTGAAATTCTGTGTGATTCCGTGTGATTTCTATTCACTTGGAAAGAACCCTACTAAATGGCAAAAATGAATACATATAGAGTCATCGGGCCAAATACTTTCCTGATGATTGGCCACTGGGGTTGCTCTTGGGACAAATTCAGCTCAGTGGGTTTAGGTATGTCTCCATTTTCCATGTGAAAGGACTCACAGCTGATAGGAAGCATACCTTGGCACATTCCCACAGTCCATGAAAAGAACCCATGTTTCATGTCTTTTAAATCTGAAGACGTGCTGTGTTTCATATTTCACATCACATAACCCTTGGAAAACTATTTCAGCCTGCTTAAGTCCTTCGTGATGCAATCTGCACAAGGAAGTGAAAATAGCTGGCCTTTCAGGGATTTTTGCACCTTTAGGGATTCCCCAGTGGAGTAGAGCCAGGGCAGAGGGATAAATGCCCCCTTCCTGCCCCTGCATGAAGGGTTGTAACATGGAGAGATGTGAAAGAGGATTCAGGACCAAAGCATCTGGCCTTCTGTCCATTGCCTCCCTGTGGAAGGGAGCATACGAGCCATGGATGTGGTTTTCCTTTGGGTTAAGCACACCACAGAAAAATGGTCTGCAGGCACCTTTCTGTTTCCTCCCTATCACACCCCTCTTTGTTGTGGTGAGCCCAGTGTGTCAGATCCCCAGGATCTGTCCCCAAATATTTAGCTCATTTTGTACATATTGCCTTCAAGTAATCATACACCACTGAGTCATACATCATGGGATTAACAATCCTACACATGGTATAAACAGAACCTAAATAAAATCCCAGAAAAAGGATATTGCCTTTTAAATAAGTCCTGACAGCTGTGGAAAATATTATGCCCCAATACAGCCCTCCCATACGACATACATTAATATGAAGAGAACCCCAAACTGTTCCTCTGGATATTTTGTAAGGTTTTATTTTATTATGGATTGGACATATTGAAGTAAGACTATAATCTTATTGTGCTCTGACCTGTGTTTTTACTGCGCTGTATAAACAGCAGTTACTATGTTAGATGGAGAAATGTTTACAGAAAGAAGAAATAAAAACAAACGGATTTATTGTGTTGCAGAAATTTGAAACAGGGCCGAAAGGCTGCCCATGTGTTTTGTGCTCATAAGACCTTTTCCTGATGGAAACAGACAGCTTAGACATGACAGAAGCACAGAGGTCCTGCGCTATCAAAAATAAAATGTAATATCCGCACTGCAGTGACTCTCTCCAGCCAGCCTTGCCTACAATCAAAGCCCTTGATACGTCTTTGCTGTTGTCTGTTCACATATAGCAGGGTTGGGATCTAATTTTTTTAATAGATTTTGAAATTGTTTTTAAGTGCTAGTGAAAAGTGCCAGATTGACAGCTCTGGAGTCTGGAGTCTCTTTTTAACCGCAGAAAGAGTACAGCACGGGAAATGGCAAAACAAACTTCCTTCCCCAGCCCTGCTCCCAAACCCCATCAGTGCAGAGGAGGAGGGAAGCACGGCGCATTGCCCTTCCCCGCTGGAAACACCCCGAGCTGCAGCCATTGCCCCCTCCAGCGTTAGGGCAAGAAGTTATCCGGGGCACCCGTAAAGCCAGTCCAGGTGAGCAAAGCACCGGGGAGAGCCTTTCTCTCCTCCTTTCTTCGAAAAGCTGACTTCTTCCTTCTTCTTAGGGTGAAGATTGTTAGAGAAAACTGGACTTTTTCACATTTCCTGATTTGGCTTCTTTTTTTCTGTTGACATTTTTATTGACAAGTGTTATCAAGATCAATGCCAATATGATTCACTTCTGTTTTCCATTTTTCCAAATGCTGTGTTTTTGGCAGAAAAGAATGCTAATAAATATGTCAGTGATATCCTTGATAAGAACAGTGATTAGAAACATCATATACAAAACTTTTAGTGATAAAACACAGAAGTGAAAAACTGGCCTATTTTCAATTCCACAAAGTGGAAACAATTTTGAAATTTTTTAGGATTTTTCTGTTTTGCATTTCAACCAGCCTTGTGATCCTCCAAGTCAAATCTCCAAAGGCTGCTCAAAAAGGAAGAAAGAGCCTCTTAAAATGAAATCCTGGCCCCACTAAAGTCATCTGCAAAGCTCCAGTTGAATTCAACCCATCTAGAATTTCACCCCTTATTTGTATACTGAACAAATCTGATCTGGAGTCGGTAACACATAATAAACATGGGACCCTAGGATGCCATTTTTAGTCACTTTTCAGGGGAGAATTGTGCTTTAATTTATTTTGTCAACTGTTTCCACTTAGGTTTTGCCTATTAATGCTCCTGTTACCCACTGCACAGTGAGGTTATACCTCCTGTAAGTTCTTCTTCTCCCTTAATAGTTGTGGTACTTTTGAAAATATTGCTCTGCTTAATATGTGATTTCAGAATAATGAATGCTTGTCAAGCTGATTTTTTTTGCTGTCTTAAAATGGGTGGATATGTTAAGCAATTTGTGCTAAGAAACAGGCATGATATGACTTAAAAATGACAGTGGGACCACTGAACGGGCCGAATTATCTACAGCATCTTCCCAATAATCAGATGTCAGCTATTTGGCTGTTAAAAGGATGTTTCAGAATTCGTGATACTTCAAATGAGTTCTGTCCCTTTCAAACCCCCATAGTGCAATGTCTGTGTATACATGAAAAATGATTTTCTGAGATTAACTGTATATCAGATAAAACCCTGAAAGATTCTGACAGCCACCAAGCAGAATAAGGAGGGGACACACATCCTTTCACCTTCACAGAAGAGGAAATCATAGTCCAAGTGGTATTCTTAGTAACATTAACAATAATCAGTAACATTAAACAAACCAGGGGTGTAAGGGGATTATCCTGAAATAAGAATTAGTCAAAAAGAAAAACACATATACACACACACAAAACAACAACAGAAAACAAAACAAAACAAAACAAAACAGAAAAAAACTGGAGAAGAATGTTTCCTGATTTTTCCCCCTCTCTTTTTTTTTTTTTTCTTTTTTCTTTTTTCTTTTTCCCTCTTTTAGCAGTGGAAAGTATACATATCTTCCCACTACGAATAGCTCCTTGAGAAGCTAAAGATGGATGTTCTGAAAAATGACAAATAATGCTTTTTGTGTGGAAAATTATGCTAAGTAATAAATACAACAAACATCTCTAACAAAATTAGCTTTTCTAAAGCTAAAACCATTAACTCTAAGGTCTAATCCCTTGGATGGTTCCAGGGCTGGGACAAGTACTAGCTCATCCTGGCATGCTCCAGCTCCATCGATCCTTCCAGCAGTATGCAGCTCCAACATCTTCCCCTACAGGCCTGTGAGATGTCAGGCTTTCAGGTAATGGCAGTTTTACACATAGAAACATTGTCACTAACTCACATTAAAAGTTGACAGGATTAGATGTCAAGAAATGACATTGGTGTAGAAGTCCAGATTTTGGAGGAAAGAAATAAAGGACTTTTTTCTCATATAGTAGGTGTAGGTGTATATGTATAAAAAATGGCTATTTGAAGTTGTTTAGAAATTGGGAAATCAGTAAGAAGATGTCTAACTCACTGAATGCAGGTGATGGTAAGCATTATATAAGCATTCATAAGCATAAATAAGCATTAATTGCACAGCTTTGTTAATTTTATGCCTTCTTTGCTCAAGGAAAATTGGGCTGTAAAGAAACTCTAGAAGTTAACTAGTCTCCACTGAGGAGGGATCAACTTTATCTATTGTTATGGGTATAATCTACATCTTCTGAGCTAGGTGAGGCATTTTACATGATCAGAAGTGAGAGATCCGTGCAGATAGCCATCTGCATTGCTTTCAGACAGCAGAACTTGTGTTATTAGCATCATATAGGCTGGAGCTGCCTCAACACAAGGTGGAGAGTGCTTTACATCATTTCTTATCACTCCATTGGAATACCATGGCTAGAAATGAAGTGTGGGCTGATAAGAGCTTCAAAACCTTTTTAGAATAAAAAATTGAAAGAAATGTAACCTATTTATTTTGTCACACAGAAACTGGGACCATGGTTCCAGGTGACGTAGGAGCCACTCTAACAGCTCACTGCTGCAAAAAGGGATGGCCCAGCTTCATGCTATAGTCTCCACGGGCCACCTACATATTCAAAATCCCTCACTGGGAGGAGATTTTGGATATCAGATTGCTCTCAATTTTGTCAGTACAAAGGGTATAAAAATCAGCAGTTGGAAAGGTAACCTTTACAAGGCAGTGATGTTTTCCTCAAAAAAAAAAAAAAAAAAAAAAAAAAGATCAGTCATCTTTGATTGCTGGAACAATTTCTCCAAAGCTGTAATGGATTGCCCAAACTGGAGATCTCTGTTAACTTCCAGGGCAGCCAGAAGGTATCAGTTCAGTTCAGGAATCACTTCATGGCCTTTGTTATTTCACAGCTGTTGTTATGTCAAAAGTCAGACTAGATGATCATAACAGCTCCTTTCAGCTGTCAGGTCTTTGGAGCTATTATACAATTTTAGAAAAATCCTACCCTGGCTCCAATGAGTTACATATGGTATGAGTGAAATTCAGTGGAGAATGCTGCCTGTAGAGGTACGTGTACTCTCAGTATGTTGTACAAATAGGTATAGTGCACAAAGAGAAAGACAGGTGAGCTTTTGAGTGAGCATGAGAATGAAACAAGATGATGCACTACAGAGAGCATGACAGCTCGATAAAATGGATCTCTATTTAAAACCAGTCATCTAATGGAAAAAGAGAGAACAGATGGTGAAATAACTCTCTAAACAAGCTGCTGCTTTAGACTCTGGCCTTCCACAAACAAGTTGCAAGTATTTCTGATCCATGGTCCAGTGATTAAAGAGACCAAATTCAAAGGAAGAAGTGGGGGAAATCAAAGAGGGAGGGGGATGGAGGGGGAAGAATGCATAAAACCCCAACAGTTTAGGTTTCATAGTGGAATATCAAAGCAATATTGAAATATAGGAATATCAAATACCAATACTTTATTTTTATGTTTTGCATTTACTGAATCACTTTCAATTGTATGAATCCCTCTGCCCTTAAGCCCTATGATATAAATTTTATTGGATTTAAAGGAAACAGATTGGGAATCTGGGACAGAAATATATATATATTTTACCAGTACAGATTTTATGGTTTTGCCAAAGGAAGCTTCAAAAACGTTTGAAGTGTTGCTTGCTTAGTACTCCTAACATATTCAGAAGTCGGGAATGAGAAGAAAGAGAGATGTAAGGGAAAGCAGAGAGAGCTGTGCAAAACCAAGTAACGTTTTCCCCCTGGAAGCAATAAAGTGATCAGAGGCTTCAAGTGTGCCTGGGGATGTGTGAGAGTGAGATGGAGATGGTGAAGAGAAGGGGCTCTGGATAGCTGCCAAGAGACCTAGCAATGGCCAGATCCCACTTTGGCTGGGGGGGCTGGGTGCTCCCCAGATGTGCACCTCTTCTGTTTTCAGGAAAAATATCAGTTACATTTAGGTCTGCTACCATTTGTAATAGGGATAATCAATGATCTGGTCATCCATTAGCAGTCTTCTTCACCATAGTGGTGACTGCCATTGGTTTGTGCTTTCCAGAGACCAATTGTCTGCTTGGCCACTTCTGTTTGTGTGTCCTACTAAACCCAGCACTGGAGGCTGTACCGCTGCAAGTCCGAGGCTGCAGCTTCCTCAAGATCCAAAATGCAGAACTCCATTCCATGTGGAAAGCTGCTTTGCTGAAAGGATGAGCAGCTGGTTGCTAATAGCTCCTCATCCTGCCTACCTTGGCTTGAGTCTCTTGGGCTAGCTGCAAAGCAGCTAATGGTGATGACCCACACACCTGAGCCTCTCTGTAGCAGCTGTAGTAAGTTAGGATGTTAACAAGGAGGACGAAATAGTCCTCTTTTGACCCTTTTAACTTCTTGGTGAGAAGAAAATGGAGAGAAAATTTCTTCCTGAAAAGGAAATGATGGTTGTGGAAGGATGTACAAGAGGCAGGGGAAGCTTTAATGCCTCCTGGCTATGGGGAAGCTGAGGCAGCCACAAGGCCTTGAACTTCCATAAGTAAGGCAAATGTGGACAAAAATATGAAGTCTGTGGTGATGGTGGTGTCACCTGTTGATTCTGGACACTGAGAAATTCAGTTGTTTCCTTCACTGATGACTGAAGGGGCCAAAAAAAAAGAACTGGCCTACCACAAAGTAGGAGTTGCTGAAGGAGGGGAATGTATTTATGGAGATAGCTGAACCTGAATGAAGAAGGATGTTGATCTGCCTTTCTTGAAATGTATGGGGCAGGGTATTTGTTTCTGGTTGTCAATGACTGGTCTTCTTTAACCCTGAGTAGCTCTTTGTTTTCTAAGTAATCTCAGAGATTCTCCGGACACAGAGGAGGAAACTGGGAGGCAGAATGGCTGGTGGAAAATGAAGAATATCTGTGGCCTTCATTTACTTCAGAACTGATCCAGAAGCTTTACTGGGAGAGGTAGGACCAGGCAGTTAAATCCTCTGCCAAAGATGGGAGGTCATATAGCTCCATATATAGGTCATATAGCAAATTCACCAAAAGCATTATTTTGTGTGAACAACTGTACTTTAGAGCCATCTCATTTACTTGGGCATTGGTCACTGAAAGTGTTTAATAATGACTATTTATGTTGCCACCATTTGAAGTCGCTCTGTCCTCAGAATTCACATTCACTCTTACACTAATGTGTCACCACTTACTTGTCACTAAATTACATTTTAAATGTATAACCTCTTTAATAAGAGATGGGCCCAGCAAATAGTTTCTAGCAAAATATATTTTTTAAGCTAAATCCTGAGTTCACTTCATCTGTGTTTGTCTTCTCTGAATGCTGAAGAGAGCAACTTTGCTAACACTGATGTTTTCAGGAAAAATGACTGCCAAGCAGATACTAGAAACTATGCATGGAACATAAATTATAATGATGTAAGAGTGTGCCGTAACACTTATCTTGTGTTATTACAAGCAGAGGATAATCTGTAATGTGTTCAATAAATTTAATACTGGATATTTGTAATTGCTCATTGGAAGCACTTCTGTGATTGGAAAAAAAAATCAACAAAAAAACAAAACAAAACACATTTTTTCCTAGAGAAAAGACATTTATTGTGCTTTTAATTTTTCTTCTCCTGAAGAAGCCTACATGCGTATTGACCAAAAAATGCTTCTTGTTCCTGGCCTTTTGTTGCTATTTCAACAACCAAACTTTTTGTGTAAAGTGCTTAAAAATCTGAATGAATTCTCATGAGATTCTGAGTAGAATCTGAAAAACTATTCATCAAGAATTATGATAATTAATCTGATTAAGCATATTAAGTGAAAAAAATTCATCTGTCGATTATCTAATTTGAGAACTAAAAATATGTTGTGGAATGATCTGGAACAAAAATAAAAGGGTAACTTCTATTCAATTACTAGTGGGATTTGTCAAAACCACACTCAGTGTTCCCCACAGGTTTGCATATTAATGTGAATTAATAAAAAAAAAAATCAATGATATAATATTCTTATTGATTTTGATCTCAAGGAAAACTTTAATTGAATTCACTGGACTATAGTATCTAGGCTCTGAAAAGAAGGTTATTGCTATCCAGTGTGGAAAATCTCATCCTGTGGGAGAGGAGGGATAACCATAATACCAGTAATGCTTGACAAAAAACCGTCTATGTGGCTGCTGAAGGAAGACAACTGTGGCATTAAAAAAATCTTTACTATTAAATTACAATGTGTACTAGGACTTACACTCTGAAACAGACTTTCTTGTGCATAATCCTGGTTAATAAAATGGTTGGAAGGTTTGAATATTTTTTAGCTGATGGTTCTGACAAGTTAAGACTAAATATACATTGCTGCAACCACCGTTGTATATACGTTTCATGCACAAATGGAGAAAATAACATGTTGACTGTAATTTCATAAGACCAGAGGGATCAGTCTCAGATTCGTATCTTAAGATAAAACAGTGCAATTACCATCGCAGTCCATCTTTGGAATGTCTTCAGTCTAAGAAAAGTCAACCATAATTGTGGATTTCAATGGAATATAGATGTAGCAAAAATGTTTCAGACCACTGTGATTACATCATCTGCATCTTGAAGATCCTGTGCTGTTCACTCCTGAGCCCAGCACAGCCACAGCTCTCTCGGTATGCTGTAAAGATCAGTGATACTGTACAGATGAAGAAAAAACAAACAAACCCCAATTAGGGCTTATAGGGATTAGTGTGCCAACATACACAGGTTTGCTTGCGTGCCTGGAGAGCAGAGGGTGAGGCTTGGGGGTCTTGGCTGTGATCCCACCTCACAGGCTTTGTTCAGGCCAAGGGTGGGTGGTGGAGGAACCACTGCCCATCTCTGTGTCCCTCTGATGAAAATGTAGGGCCAGAGGAGACTGCCTCTTATATGGACAGTCTATAAACACCTCACTGGGGCTGCTAGTGGTGGAGACCTTCGTGTGGGACGCCTGAAAGATTGGCCAGAAGTGACTTCTTATAGCTAGGGAATGCAGTAAATGAGAAGAGACTGGAGAAATGAGACCTTGTGTTAGCAGGGCAGCTCTAGGACCTGTGCTCTCTCTCCCCCTCCTGCAAAACAGATGGACCTCACTGGGATGCTCTTGTTCTCCTGCTGAAAACTTCTGCTAGCACCGAGGCACAGACAGTCTGCCCTGTCGTCTGTGGGACTGTCAGCACTGTGATGGATGGGAGCTGGGTGGAAAGGCAGGAACATGGCAGGGAGCAAGGGAGAGCACAAGAGTGATCCCCGAACACCATTACTACCTCGAGCTTTTCGTTTCTTTTCTGTCCCCAAAGGCACTGTGTATACATTGTGTATCCTGCTTCTCAGCCATAATAGAGCAATGTGACATGCCACATATGGTGCCATGGACCTCTTTTATTTAACCCACCCTTGGAAAAAAAATGCAGTGCCACCGCCATCTCACAGACTTATGCAAGTTATAATAATCACCATTTTAATTTTTCCCACAACTTTGAGGCTTAATAGCTTTAAAATCTTACAAGTTGTAAAAACAATTAAAGCAATAATTTTAAAAATAAGCAGAATGGGACCTTCAAAAGAATGTGAACCTTTAACACTTCACAGTTAAATAAGGGCCTTGTAATACAGTCACTTGAAGGCCAGCCCTGAGAAAACGCAGAAGCATCCTGTGAATTTGTTGATGCTAGTTCAGACAGACTGTTTATTTTCATGATTTCATGGAAGAATTTTAATTTAATGAGTGTTTTATACACTAATGTAAAGCATAGTTTCAACCCTATAATTATTGTGTCAAAATATTTCTGCTTAAACAGCAGCAGCTGACTACAGAAATGTGATTTACATCTGAATTGTATCAGGGGGACACTGCTAAAAATAATCATCATGTGTCTCTTAATTGAATAAAAAAATTAACAAAGACTATCAATGTATCTCTCAGCCTCAGTATTTCTGCCTTTCATTTAAATGTTCTGCTTATTTGCTTATTGACTTTTTAGGGCTAAGGTTTCCAGAAAAAGTAAAGGCACAGAATAGCCGTGTGTCATTTTGCCCACCCGTTTCTCCCTATTGCACACACAGCGATGGGAAATTGCATGAGCAAATTGTCGGTTCCTGTCATTGGGAGCCTACATTTTTTGAAAATCTCACCATTAATCTTTCAGCTCAGTTTTAAAATAACCAACTGCCATCATGAAACAGGTTTCTCATGCTGTTTAAGGCTGTCAGCAGGTTTTGACCAGTTCAGGCCACATTTCGCTCTTGGAATGGAGTTAGAAATGTGTTTTTTTGTTGTTGTTTTTGTTGGAGAATTAGTCTTTTGAGGTAATGCCTAGGACAGCTTCAGATGGGAGAAATCTTACTTGCACACTTCGAATCTGTTTATACCGTCACACCACTGGAGATAGGAACATAGCCTTGCTGCAGCTGCCCTGGTCTTTGTCTAGCATTTGTCCTTCTGTAGAGTAGGACTGTTCTCTGTTTGTCTTACAGTACCTTCTAGAGGCCCCAGATGAGGCAGTGTGCCACTGTACTGAGTGTTGCATGCCCCTCCAAAGGAGGGAAAATCTTTTCCCCAAAGAAACTCCAATCTACACGCACAAGCCAAGGCAAAAAGAGGAAGCATCATTATCCTTATTTTGGAAAGTGAGGGTTGATATTAAGGCTACTTCCAGATGGGTAGATATGGCATCCTTCTGCCATGTTTGGCTCCCTACCGAGGAAGGTCTCTAATGCCCCTTAAAACCTCCTGTGCCCACCATTCCCGTCATAAAGGAGGGAGGGGCAGGAAAGGAAGAAACCAAGGGCCATAGCCCCCTTTAGTTCAACAGAGGAATGCAAATCTAGGATCGTATCATAGCATATACCTGCCCTTCAGTTTAGGCAACTTCCAACATTATGTTAATGTTTGAACTCAACTGTGAAATCTGTAGTGAAGCAACTTCTTTGCCTGAGATGTTTTGTTTCACTCATGCACAAAGTAGGGGTGGGAGGGGAAGCCCATGATGCAGTACCATATACACAAATATGCTCAAGTTTGTCTTGTTTTCAAGGGGTACAGTAGCCTGCTTCTCCTCTTCTGCACCGTGGAAGCTTTTGTGGGTTTTCATTAAGGAAATGTCCCTTGTTTCTTCAAAGAAATTTTAAGATAGCTAGCTAGTTCGCATATCCTCAGTTTTTTTTTTTTTCTTATCATTCTGCTTTGTGCTAGTTTCTTTGCACAAAACAGTGCTTACAGCCAGCATTTTCTTTTTGAGCCAAGACAGCATCAGCAGACTGCTCCAGCAGCTCTGCAGCAGTGTCAGCAGCCCAGGGTTCAGCAACGAGACCCCAAATGTTAGCCCAATGCACCCCAGTGAGCTACTAAGATCTCCCCAGCAAGGCTTGATAGACACTGTCTAAATCTGTTTAGTTCTCTTTTGTTACTATTTTCTGGCTTAAAAATGTATGATTATGGCCTTGCACAACCAGTATGTGAAAGTGAAGAAATCTGCAAGTTAGCAAGAAGTTTCTGTTATGTGTGGCTAAACTGTGTAAACATTGCATACATGCCTTATATATCACACATGGGCATAGAGGTATATGTGTGTGTGTGTATAAATATTATGCTTTCCTTATTTGACGAAGCAAAAATTTGGACTCCTCTAAAATTCCAGGCCTGATCCTGATTCTTCTGTATGTATTAGCTTTAGTGCACTGTATTCCTGCGGCAACATATACTCTCCAATGTGAGCAATGTGATACTAAACCTTTTTCACAGGGCAAGATCCTGAAGATTTGCTATGCCCTTTCATGACACTAGGATCAACTTGTATAGCTGAATCTGGTATTCGTATAGATTTCAATGTCTCTGTGGGAACTGCATATGCTCTTTTTATTTTATACTAAGATTCCACTAAATTGTCCCTTGGATTTATTTCAAAGAAGGAGAAGGGGGAAAAGGCAGTAAAGATTGCTCTTCTTATGCTTTAGTTGTTTTTTTAACTCAATTATATTTTGACAATTCTGTATGAAACTTTGGAGTATGTCTTTGTTTAAGCAGTATACCTTCCATAGGAATAGTCAGTTAAATGTATATGGCTAGTTTCAGGGATAACAAGCTTTGACAAGGGCATTTAGCGGTTGTAATTCAAATCTAATTCAGAACATCTTAGCGCTGGACCTGTCAAGCACTTGAAATGCACTGTAGCTGCAAAACCAAGGGATATGGTCCCAGTCGTGCTCTGTGTGGCATCAAGCTGATGTGTCAACAAGAGCAGTTACAATTACAGGTTCTTTCAAGCATACTAAACTAATTTACAGTACTCTGAAAATGTGGGAAAAGGCCTTGCTAGCCTAAAAGGTATATGGGACTTTCAGACTGCAAAGGCAAGGCAAGTGACAAGGCCATTTCACATTTCACTCAAGAGTTTCAATATTATGCAGTTTCAGTACCACCTTTTCTTTTTTTTTTTTTTTTTTTTTTTTTTTTGGGGGGGGGGATAGATTTGTAACTAGATATTTTCTAGATAATAATAGATTTGCCTTGAAGCCATCAAATACTCTTGTCAAATCCCATTAGAATCACGTTGCACGCTTGTTTGAAACCTCAATCTAAAAGGCACCCATTTGCTAAGTGAGGATGGGGTCCTAATTGCACCGGCAGTGACTGGTCCTTTTTGTTTGTCTGTCTTGTTTATATACTAAACACCATTCAGCCTGGCTGCAAAATGCCTTGGCTTCTTCTGCCAGGGCACTGGCACAGGTTGCCCAGAGAAGCTGTGGATGCCCCATCCTTGGAGGTGTCCAAGGCCAGGCTGGATGGGGCTTTGGGCAACCTGGTCTGGTGGGAAATGTCTCTGCCCATGGCAGGGGGTTGGAACTGGGTGGGCTTTAAGGTTCTTTCCAACCCAAACCATTCTGTGATTCTATGGTTCTGCTTACATGGATTAGAAAACTTAGTGCAAAGGGAGAGGTCTCTCCAGAAGCAGATCTGATCCAAGGATGTCCCACAAAAAACAAGACAGAATTACAGTAACCAACATGTAATTTTAACATCAAGATATAAAAAGACTTGATTTTAAAGTGCACCAGTGATTTAAAGCAGCTGCACACATTTAGAGGCCATTGCTTTAATGTGCGCACAAAGGCTAATGGAAGCTTTTACAAAAGAAAAAAAAAAATAAGGTTTTATGATTTATCTACTTTTTATGCACAACATTATAGGCCCTCCCCCTGGGGACTCATAAATGTGATTTTTACTTCCCAAATTACAAAGCTAGTCAATTATTTGGGAATGAGTCATTCATTCAAAAGTGTCTGTAACGGGATGTGTTAACCATCAGGAAATTTTACACCAATTGGAATTATAAACACCAGAGTAAAAAAAGCTCATGGCCAACCAGCTATGTCTATTTGTAAAACCTCATGCATGGAGCACGGTGTAATGCATGCTGGAGAAGCCCTGAGAAGCTGACTTATAGGGTAGAAGGGGGCAGTGATTTTTTTTTTTTCCTTTCATTTGTATAAAACGTGTTTATTTTATTTTGGAATAATGTAGTTAGCAAGTCTGTAGCAACTTGCAGTCAAGGCTCCTAAGGTGCCTTATAAACCTTCATCAATTAAGCCTGGCAGCTAAATACAGGGGAAGGAACTATTAACCCATTTAATGGAAAGAGAAGCTGAGGGCCAGTGGTGGCTACTGGTGAGCATACACTTGGGCATTTCCGTTGGTGGCCAAACCCACTCCTTCCCCTAACACAACTCCATCAAGGCTGAGCCAAAGGAGCTGGTGCTGATTTGGATCTGCTGTCTCTTTTATATACCCCTTGGATCCTAAGAGCTTGCATTAACTCACCCAGAACTTGTTCCTTGGGTTGATAGCAAGCCCTGGGCATGGATGCAAACAAAACTCATGGCTTGTTCCTAAGCTGGTTGCCAAAAGATGTATGATTATAACATTGAACTGTCTTTGCCACTGTAACTTCCAGCTGTGTTCTAGACCCAATTAAAAAACCTCTGGAGCTGAGAGAGAGAAAAAGAACTGTGTATGAGCAGACTGATATGTCTCTGTTGACATTTCCTCTGTTCCTGCCTGCTGAAGGAATGATATAACAATTCCCTCCTGGCTCTCGGGGTCTGAAGCCACTAGTGCTGTGACTTGTCCCCACACTTGCCTACTAAATTTTATGTGACAGAGAGATTGTGACAAAGTCTCAATAATATTAGATTATTTTTAATTCTATTTTTATTATTTTAATAGAAGCTGCAAAGGCATCCTTGTAATATTCAGAGTCTTTCTCTCCTGCCCCTTTTCCTTGTCCTACTCCTCAAAAAATTGGAAACTGGGGTCAGTTTCCCTGCTGAACAACATTTCTCAAATCACATGCCCATAAACTTGCCCTCGTAGAATTGTTCATGAATCCTGCATAACTGGAGTACATTTCTTTTCTGGAGATGACATTTAATCTTTGTTCTCAGGAAAACAAATTCATTCATGCACATCAATGAAAAATGAAGGGTGAAAAAGTAGGGATAGCGTATTTATATTGCCACTGCTTTTTAAAGTATAAATGGGACCCAAATTATTGTTTTTTTACTTATTTATTTATATCTGTAAATGAATTTGAGCATTGTAAATAACTTCAGTGATGTTTGCCTCTGTTCTGTGCAGTAAGTGTAGCAAAGAACTGAGTTTTTTGCTTGTGTGTCATACAACAAGCAAACAGCCTTTGTTTGCTACAACTGAAATACATTTTAGTAGAAAGTAGACTCTTAATTAGTGAACATAGTCTTCAGGCTCCTAGGTGCTACAACATCTGAAACATAAATCTTATCTCCTCTTGGCCCCAAATGGGCCGCCGGTTCCACATGAACAAAACCCAAATGTCCATGTGAGGACAGAAGTAGAGTTATACAGAATGCTTGGAAATAAGAGAAGCCACCACATAGCAGTGTCTAGATGTGGTCACGTACATTAGGTGACTTGGGGATAAGTCTTACAAAGGGTAATTCAGACTTGAAATGGGCCACAAGGTATTGGCTAAATATTGTCAAGAATGGGGAAAGCTTCAGGTACAGGAGTAACTGGCATAGATCTCATCTGCAGGCAAGTGAGAGGTGTCATAAGGCCTACAGCAGATAAGGTTCATTTTCTCCTTTTTTTTTTTTTTTTTCTTTAAATCTCAACCACTGGAGTGCAGAACCAGGTATTTTGCATCTTCAGGTATTTCCTTGCAGCTGCATTTCTGCAGGCTCATCTGCAAATACTGCCAACACAAGGCTGGCATGATGAGGTCTGTTTTCTCTGGGAATGGAAGCAAAATCAAACATCATCTCATGAATCCTCTAAAACCTGGGTATTCAGAATCTGTGTCCAGATTTGAATAATGTGACATAATCCCAGCAAAATGACAGAGGACTGTAGTGTTTGTTCAAAGAGAGTGGTAAAGCCAAACCATGCTTATAAACAATCAACTTCATTGAATATCCTGTTTGCAGGTAATGCCATTATCCAAGTGAAGTCTGTATCCTACAAGGCTGTGAAAATGTCATTACCATTAAGTGTGTGAGCAGATACATTGCCTTCAAAAAAAAAAGTCATATATAATGTACAAATTAAATATATTTTTAGGTGCTTGCAGAACTAATTTCTAACAAAGCCAGTTATGGCTCACAGACTCAGGCCCTGAATAGTGTGGTAGTGCATGATGAAAGCTTTCCTTCTGTAAATTACTTTCTGTGAAACACTTTAACTGAGTTCCAGACAAGTGGGAAGATTAAAAAAAGGTGGAAATTTTCAGAGAAAAATAGATTTCCTGAAGTCTTAGTTAATATGTCAAGAACTTATCTGTTACATAAGGCTAAAGGGTCGGTTGTTAAATTTTTAAGTATTTTTCTGACATGTATTTTTCCAGAGAAATCTGAAAAATGTTAAGTAGCTTGGACTCAGGTATTATTTACAGTGCAAATCAAGATTTTTTTTTCTTTTTCTTCCACCAAATCCACATGCCAGGAATCTGACATAAGATCTGAACCGCAACGATTGAAAATTAAGAAAAGTAAAGGCTATTCTCTTTGTCATCACACTTCCACTTATAGTGATATGCTCTTTTGTTATTAAACAGGCCCAATCAAAACAAAAGGGATACTGTTTCTTTTATGAGTAATGTACTAACCTACCAGCAGAAAAAAGTTCACATAAAGCGTATGGGTTCAGACAGCATAAGATTTATTACGATGGCTACAAAAATTATTCCTTCTTAACAGCACTTAAATTGTCTAATTATTCACAGCTGTTTTCAATTTGTTTCAGGTTCTTAATTAGGGGGTAGGGTCCTCTGCCCAAGTTCTAAACCAGCAATGCAGAGAGCTAAGAATTGCTTCATGCTGAACTAGCCCAGCCCTGGGGCTGATTAGTGGAATCCACTGCAAGATAATTTGTTATTCATACTTATCCATTCACCTCCTGCTGGGCTGAGATAAAGGTATGGAGAGATGTAATTTCCTTCTTGTTTGTGTAATTATTTTGACCTATCAAGGCAATCATGGACTTAAGGAGAAAAAAAATAGTAGTGTTTGTTGCTCTTTTAGAGGAGCAATGCAGGGTAAATGGATACATTTGGGAACCAGCACCTGATAATCTTAAGTGACCTCTGGATTTGGTGTTGGGAGATCCTTGTTAAAATTTCGTGTAGCAGCAGGAGGCTGTGTGCCTAAGGGATTTTTGGGAAGCCAAAAGATGCACCACTTGTGGGTAGGAGGGACTGCTGGGTGCTTTGGGCTTCCAGCAGAGGCATCTTTCTTGAAGAATGTTACAGCAGGACACAGCTGGGCTCTGCTGGTTGTAGGCAGGGAGTTAACACTCTATAGCCGAGAAGAACGTGCCAATTCTCTTTTTATATATGGGACTATAAAAGTGGGGAATTATGTCGCATTTAGAAAGATGAGGACTCAGTTATTCTTTTCAGGTTGCCTTGTGCTTGCTCAAGACTTTTTCTTTCCTTTGAAAGGTATCCGTGCTTCAAATGTTATAGCTTTGAGAAGGGAAAAGCCAAGGGGATGTCTTGTTTTCCTTCTGTCTGTGAAAGCTGTGCATTTTGGATCGGCATTGTAATAAGTAGGTGCAATTCCTACCCTTGCATGCAGGAGTTTGCACTTGGGTTGGGTGGTTAACTGGGCACATGCAGTAAAGGGAGCTCGAGCCGTTCCAGAGGAAGTCTTACTGGTTTAAATAGGAGTGAGATTAGGACCAGAATAAGTCTTTCAGGTCACCAGATGCATTTAGCTGGCCTTGTTAAAGTTTAGGTCCTTAATATCTGTGGGTGAGTGTATGAAAGAGGGTTATGGGGTGAATTGGTCAGCAGATTTGAGGTTTGTTTGTGGTCCCTGTGGACTCCCCTACTGAAAAAAGTCTTACAGAGTTTAATACGAAAAAAGAACCTTTTATTTTATATTTTAGCTATCCTGTAGGATTTAGTAGGGAATTATATCCTGACTATGGACATTTTTTTATGGTTCAGATAACTGTAGGCAAGACTGATTTGTGCATTACTGCATTTTTCTAGTGTGTCTCAATTATAGAAACATCTGCACTAAGTGAACTTGAAACCTCTTTGATTCCCTGTGCAAATTCTCACTATTCAAAAGCCCTCATGTTTTCCTATTTCTTGCCTTTAGCTTAATAGTTTCAGAGTGGGTTGCAACAGTATGTAACTGTGTAGCTTACAAAGGAAAGAGGCAGTTTTTAAAAAATGTAATTACTTAAATCTTTCAGAGCCTACATTCAAAAAACATACCCATCACTGATTCATCTCCTGGAAGTTATCAGCAGCATCTGTTGTCTCTGGTAAAGATGAAGATTTTCAGCCTAAATCACAGTACTTACTCCATGCAGCATTTGATTCAGCTGGGGAGGTGATGTGAATCCCCTTCTACAGTCATGGCTGTTTAATGCCATAGTGGAATTTTGTCTATTTTACAGGTACATCGTGATTTTCTATTACTCCCTGGTGCTGTTTCCACCAGTGCAAAATCAGCATCAACTGCTACCTCCCAGCCTTTAGCTGGACTGTTTCACAAGATGCAGGATAGCAAAATTTTTATTTTTTTTTCCCCCAGCTAATTGGAAAATGAAATAAAACACATCATTAAGTTTCCAAAGTCATTTTCCAGGTTCATATAACAAGTTTATAGCAAGTTGCTCTTGTGTTGGACAGCCCAACCAAAGTGTGGATCTACTCAGTGGTGAATGGTTTGGATTAATTTTTTGCTGCAGGGTGCCCTCAACACATGGTAATACCAGCTCCAGGTCCCCAGCTGCACGATGGCCTGAGTGAGAGTGGCCTGAGACCAGTTTTGGTTCTTGACTTGACCCTGTCTCCAAACAGAGCCCAGGGACAGTATTTCTTTTTCAGCCACTCCTCAGCAAACAAAATGCCTTGTAGGGCCTTGCCTGCTGGTTTTTGCCCATGGCAGGGGGCAAACATTGCCCTGTCTTCCATGTGGTGTTAGCCTCCAAGAGAGGATGACCTTATTGTCACCTCACCTGGTAAAAGGCAGTCTGTTTCCTGTAAAGTTTTCTGTCCAAACAAGTACAAAAAGCTAAGAAATAATACCAGAAACCAAGTAACTGATGTCAATTTCTGCCATCAGGATGGTTGTAGTAGGCAAGGACTGGGCCCTATGGCTCTTCCCCTTGGAAGAAGTCAGGAAGTATCACCAAGGCGTCTGTGGTACAGTTCAGAATTGAACTAAAAGTTCATAACTCACTTCATGTTGTGGTGTTTTTTTTTTTGTTGTTGTTTTAAATCTAGCCTTTCCACCAGTGGGCTGATGTGTGTTGGATATCATAATTAGATGAACATCTGCTGATATATAATTTTTTGTGTACAGAAGGGACAATGCTCACTGAAATAGATTGAAAGTCTCTTAATAATAGCACTGGGCTTTGCCTGAGATCTGGAGTGAAAGTATTTGAGTGGGCATTAGATAATTCAGGCTGTTCAATGACCATTGTTGCTGTATGTCCTCTGCCCAAACTCAGCAGCAAGTGGATTTTGATAGAAACAACAGACACTGGCTGCTCTGAGATAGCTGATATCTGAGCCTTGAGAAAGTTTAATCCCATTTTGGATTTTTGTGATAGCACTCTGAAATCTGTCCAGTAAATTCAAACCATTCTGGAGATGCTTCAGAAAAATTTATACCAATATAATTTTATGCTCATATGAATCATATCAGTGTTTTGTTAAGTCTTAACTTAGTTTACATTTTAGTCGCTCACTGGTACACCAATAAGAAAGAAATATCCTTAAAGAAAAAACAGCTGGTGACTCAAAAACAAATCCTACTAATATTTCTCTCCCAATAAAATTGCTATCACTGATATGAAGGCAAAATCTTCACATTATATATGATAAGACTATAATACATAATACATAAAACCATAATGCTTTAAGAGCTAAGATTTAGAAAATATATAGGGAAACAAAATTACATTCACTGCTGGGCACTCAATTACTGAAAAGTATCTAGACAAAGTGGTAGGGCTTCAAGGAGGAGGCATTGAAGTGATGGGGAATCCAGGGGAACTGTGTTATGAGGAAGGATTAAAACACCTAAACCCATGTCTAAGGAAGAGGTGACTCAGGGCTTTGACTTGCATCAGCACTGGTCTCCTCTGCAGCTTGCTTAAGGAGGCAAATTGAGGCCAAGGTTGGTTTACACAGGGCTGTAAAGTGCCGGGGTGAAGCAACAGCAGAAGTACAACTGCCCTGCAAATGTCTCAGCGAGATGCAGATGAGGTGTTATGTACCAATGGTCACACAGACAGCGTCTGACAGAGCCACGGATCCAGCCAGGCCTTGAGGTCCAGGAACATATCCAAACCAAAATACTGCACAGGAGGCAAAATCACATACTGTGTTTATCTTTGTCCTTTCAGACAGGTTGGTTGATCTAACAGAACTGTTTCCCTTCAAGCATGAATTATTTCCATTCAGGAAATAATATCCTGACAAATCAGGATATATTTTCTTATTAAAATCATATTCCTTATTTTAATCAGTTGGAAAATGAAATTGACTCCTGCAAGAACACACACACACATAAATGACTTAAAGGTCAAGATATTGACATTATATTGTCATTTTACGTGTGGGAAAACCTGTTTCAGAACTGGAGCTCCATTAATAAGGAACTCAGACATTCATATCCAGGCACATAAGATACAGTGCATGGATGCTCATCCAGGAACTGACCAATAAACCTGTAGTAAGGTAATGGACTTAAGCTTGTGTATAAATTCTTTCTGAATCAGACCACCAATTACTTCTGCTTCCTCCATATTTGGAACTTCCTCTTTTTATTTTGTTTAGAAAAAAAAAAAAAAAAGTACTTATCCCACTTAAAACCATTTCCTTTTTCCTCTTTGCAAAGTGAAAAAACAGAGATGTGAATTAGTAAACATATAAAAGCTATACATCTGCTGCAACAAGTTATTGTTGGAAATCTTGAATCCTAATTAAGGGGAAGAAGAAAAGACGACCTTTGGAAAGTGATAATGTAATATTTTATGAATATAAACATTTGGAGAGCTGCAACTGCTTTTGTGTTTGAATTTATAAGTGAAAGGTAAAATATTATTAATGCAAGTGAAACATGCTTCAAGCAAATAATAAAGCAATGAATCATGTTAAATGAATTTTCAAAGAACGTGCAGGGGATATATTCCTGAATGGTTAGTTTCTTGCAAACAGGCTGTTAGATTGAAACTGTATCTGTGGTTTGCTGTTTAATGAAAGAGCAAGATAAACTGGGGAGACTACGACAATAATGAAAAAACAGAAATTCATGAGACAGGTTTCGTAGAGCACTTCCTCAGGGAGAGGAAAAGCAGGAGGGATGGATTGCTAATGACTACAAGTAGTACATTTGATGGCATTACCAGGCAATGTAAATACAGGCTAATGGCCTCATCCTGCAACACCTCTTCAGAGGTGCTGAGTGACCAGCCTCAACACTGACAGCAGCCAGAAGAAGCCTAGACTTTTTTGGGGATGAGACCTGACCTTCCTGGGAACAAACAAAAAAAAAAAAAGCATAGGATCTGGTCTTTGGGACACACGACTCCAGGAGTTGTCAGCCCCTTCAAGTTTCTGTCCAGCGCAACTTGAGCTTCGTGGGCTTCATTACGAAATTCTGCATTAAAAGTTCCCATTCTTACAGTTACTTAGGGATGCATTCAGGTGCTTATGTCAGGTGGCTTCCAGCTGCCACTCCATAAGGGCATGAATTGCTTGTAGGGGACCCCTGTCACCTCTGCTGCCCTTGTACAGATGTCATAGGTGTCCTCAGAGGTCCAGATGGCACTAAATGTCTGTGGCTAGGCACCACCACTGCTCCCTTTGTTCCAATAGGGATATCTGGATGGATGAGGTAGGTTTTATTTTATTTTGTTTTATTGATTCCTCTCCATTGTCTCCACTGCATTTATGCAGGTGAAATGTTGCTGTCTTAGAGCCCTGGAGCTGGAATCCCCTGGATGAGAGCTGGTTTGTACATAGTGATATACAGCAACTTTTAACACAAGTCTAATGGGTCACGAAGACTGCAACTCAGTGAAGAAAAGAGCACCCATGCTTATTGTCATTGGCAGTTTTGTTTTTAGACAACATGCATTGCAAAAGAGCAGTAGTTCTGGCACTAAAACATTATTATATAAAATTATTCTCTGTGGGTCTTGTGCCAAATTCAGCTATTGTTTACATGCATGTGCTGCATTCAGTGGCTGGTGTTCTTCCCACAGACACGGGAGCACATTCCCTCTTTCTGTTTTCCCTTCAGCTGCACTGCTCCTTCTCTAGGTATGGCAGGTTTAAAATACCAACAAAGTCCTCTTTAACCTGCCTGACCTTTAAGCACATGGCCTGTGAAAACATCATCTTCTTTATATCTACCATACTCCGTATATCCAAGTACACGTTTGACATTTATGCTTTCCTGAGGCAATAAATTCTCCTTCTGCTGATACTGAAGTAAATGCTTTAATCAGAGTAAATCTGACTCTTTAAATCAGCTAACTACATCTATGGTGAATTAATTACTAAAACCAGCCGTGCTTAAGGAGATTGGATGTTTCTACTATTTATTTAAAGCATGACTTTTTTTCTACAGTTCCTCAAGAGATTTAATCTCTGTTCAAATTAATAATTCCAGTTCACTGCAGCAGCACTAGTATGTGGGATAGGTGTTATTAATTCAGATCCTAAAATTAATGTAACAGTTATTGCAGCCAGTGAACATCTGTGCTGCCAAGGGAAAAACCAGACTGAGCAAGGCTGAAGGAAGTCATCTTTAACTCATGTTGTCTACAAAATGTATCTTCCTCTGAGCAGGTGATGTTCCCTGAGCACGGAGCCCTGGGCATGGCTGTGCTGGAGGATCTCTCTCTGCTGCCTCCCTCCAGGCAGGCCCTGGACTTAGCCCCAGGTCTGATCCCCTCCTAAACACTCTGCAGATACAGCCATTGGGCCCAGACTAAAATCAATCAAAGCTTTCCTGCAATTTTTAACGGGAAATGCGTCAGGCCTCCATAACAACAATAGCTCATAATTAAAGACACTCTTTAAAACTTAATTTGGTTGAGAAAGGAAGCTTTTGCTGTTTGGAGGAAATGCCAATCCAAACCCTTTTTGTGCAAAGAGTCTTTAATGGTTTTCAAAACCTGCTGTAACTGTCTAGGATAACTCAGAAATTCAAACTTCTGAAGACCTCTTTTCTCCCATGCAGATGATCAAAGCAAATTCCCTCCTTTTCTGTTTTTCATGTGTTTCACAAATTTCTGTCAATTATACTGAAACTCAGGCAAGCCATTTAGTTCATATTTTGTTATGAAAGAATGTATTTTTCATTTTTTTCCCCAGAGTTTTCACAATATCTTTCCGCTAAATATGACTGCTGTTGCTCAGAAAGCAGTGAGTTTGGCCAAACCTCTTTAATAGATGAAAACTGTAATGGGTAATAAAACTAAGAGCTTCCCACACCCAGATGGATTCCCATTATTTAGCCCTTTGTTTCTTTCTCAAAATACTTTAAAAGCAGAAGGGCCTGCATCCAGACCAGCCTGCACAGGCACCGCCTGCAACTCGGCATCGGGTTGTTTCCCGACACCACTGAACATCTAATTTGTGGTGGAAGCATCTTTCCATGAGATCTCCCATCTGGCTTGGTTAAAATGCTGATTGTGGAGGGCAGGCTATGCATCTGTGATGCCCTGTAGCCCCTCAAGGGTATAAGGGGCTGGTATGGTGCGGCAACAGGGGGGATCCCACTGCCCCCATGCAGCACCAGTGCTGGGAAAGGCTAGCTTGGCTTTCCTGACTGGCATGTGCCCAAGAAGCAACACCAATCAAAATTTTGGGATGTTCACCAGAAAGCTGGCATTCATATTCCAGAAAAATGCTAAGTTTTCCAAGCCACTGTTTTTGGCAGCCACAGCTGAAAGGGACAGAATGAGAGCAAGAGGAAGGGGGTCTTGGAGAGAAGGACAAAGGAACTGGGGCCATGTAACATGCTAAGGAAACTTTCCCCACCAGAGCTTGAGCTTCAGCTCAAATTTATTTTGCCCTAACATACAAATCAAATGCAATAATAGGAAGGAAAACAAGCATCATGAGGACTTTCTCTTTACCAGACTTCACATCAGAAAAGCAAAGTGTGTCTTAATGCACTTTAGGATGTCTCACTCTTGCTTCTGGTTAAGTCTGGAAGGTTTTGACCAACATCAAAGCCTGGCATCTCCGGAGGAGCGGTGTGTGTAGGAACTTCGAATGCCTACTTCCCTGTCCAAACCTGTGGAAATCTGAATTCTTCCTTCCAGAGCCAGTGACATGAGTTGTGTTTAAAATGGGCATCATTCAGCTGAAAGTGCTGGCTCTGCGGATTTCAGTGCTCTTGAAATCTGGTTGAAATTATACTTCCGGGGTGAAAGTACCATTTTTACAGAATCCACAGGGATACTAGGCAATCCTTCACCCCATTCACAATCAAAAGAGAGAGAGAAAAAAAATAAAAAAAAAATATATACATGCATATATATATAAAGATCAGAAGCTCACTAGATAAAGAACAGACCCTTTCTGGAAAAAAAAAAAAAAACAAACAAAAAAACAAAAACAACAACAAAAAAAAACAACAACAGCAGTTGCAGACTCTTCATAAGTCTGATGAATAAGTGATTTGACACTTACTTGCAAAATCCTGCAAAATTATTGAGGTTTTCCCCTCTGCTACAATAAAGAACAAGTCAGGGATTAAGCCACTGATCCACCAAAGAGTTCAAACTCCACTGAAGGGTGGAAGCCAACAGAGCTGCCAGATTCATGAGGTCATGTTCAGAGTGAGATAACTGTGTCCAAATCTCATTCTGAACATGAGCTTGCTTTCTGGTATGCATGTGAAACCTTTCAATTTCTCCATTGACTGTAATTTTCAGTTGTTCTAAGCTTGTTGGACTGGTAACTCAGACAAAGATGTTAAGTAAGTAAATAAATGAATAAAAGCGCTTGTTTGCCAAAGAGATAATTTTCAGACTATCTCTGCTCAAACAAAAACTGTTAGAAAAAAGCAATACTGAGCCAGCCTGTATGACAATGCATTTAACAAAAATGTAACCAAATTAAAACTCTGGATTTAACTTCTGTAGGTGCAGGAGAGTTCACGAGCTGCTGTCAACCACATCATTAACTTGCTTTCTTTGAATGTTTCATCCACACCTTCAAATAAAAGCAAATTCTGGGTAGTTTGGGTTCCGAACTCTTCAAATGGGCATGTAGCCTATAGGCTAACACTAAGCCAGAAGATAATTCAAGAAAGTGGGGATTTTAATGAAAGATAACCATGAATTTCCAAGGAGCAAATGGAGCAAATGGTAATCATAGCTAAAGATGGAACAATTACTAACTTTACAGATTTTCCCACCGGGTACTGCTGCAGTGGTTTTAACTAGATTTTTTCGCCTGTGGCTCTCATATGACATATAATACCTAAATTTCCTCATCCCCATTTCACAGATGATGAGGTTGGAACACTGATGGAGACTCGTGTTCAGGGTGATCACTAGAAACAACAAACATCAAAAAGCCCAAGGTGGCCCATGATGTGTCCCTCTGCCGCGTTCTGTGGGCATTGGCCACATCCATCTGTTCCCCCAGGTGGCCTTGTGACCCTGTGCTGGGTCACACCATAGATGTCCATGCTCAGCCCTGCCCCAGTGCTCAGCAAGGTAGGCTAATGCTGTTCTAGAGAGCTGGATTGTATATGTGGTCTGTGGCATGGCTCCTGGCCAACCACCATCCCAATGCTGCCCTCAGAGACCATACTGGGGGGGTTTATGGGTCTCTGGGAGAGCAATGGGGAAGAGGAAAGGGTAAAATGTGCTAAAGGCACAGGCATTGGTGGAGGGGATCTGAGCAGCCCCTGAGACGATGGCTCATTTTAAGCTTTGATTAAGTGGATATCAGGTTAACTGAGGCCAGAAGCTGCTATCAGTAAATGATTTGATGGATTTACGTTCTCCAGTGGGTTGCAGTGGCACAGATTTGGCAGCTGACTCTGTAAGTGACCCCTGTTAGGGCAGAATATGCAGCAAGCCTCTTCTGCCAGCTCGAGGCAGGGGGACTGACAGTCACACTATTACAGCTCCAGTGAGGCTGGACTGATCCAAAGCATTTCCAACCCAAAGATTCACTGAGTAACCCAGAGGACATCTGTCTTTATTCAACCCTGAAAGATACTGAGATACCATAACACACTGAAGTAGTTTTTTGAGTACCAATATGGCCCAGACCTAGGTATTCAGTTACCAAATCTCTGCTGAAAACTTGCACATTTGGCACTTAGATATCTTAGAAGATCTTAGTCTGAGTCTTGAAGTCTTAATTCAACCAAAGACCTTCCACTGAATGCAACAGGAGGTTTATCAGCGTGGAGAGTGCAGGGTTTAGTTTTCCAATAGAAGGCAAGCAGTTTTAAAACTACTGGTAACAGGAAGAGTGCCTGTTGAAGAAACTCACAGCAGCTTTTGTATGACAGAAGCAGAAATTCTAATGCCGTTTTTTTTTTTTCTTGCAGACCAGTAACAAGTATAAAAAAGTCTTTTTTTTTTTTTTTTTTTTTTTTTTTTTTGGAAAAGGTTCTCTGCAACTTTAATATCTCTGTGTAGATTTGTGGGCATGCTGAATTTGCCTGTCCATAATCATTAGGAGATAAAGAAGACTTTAAAAGAACTACTTAGGCTAAAAACGATAACTTTCCAATGATCATCTGTACCCTGTCATTCTGACTTCTTAAGCCTGAAGTTTGCGGTGCCTCGGGCAAAAACATTACTGTTACTGTACCTCAGATAAGATGCGGCCTGGTTTATTTTATACATAATATTTATAGTATATTGGGCATTGCTAAAGGGGATTTTATTTTAACCAAAGCCAGATTTTCTGCAGTTAATAGAGTTAGGAATGGTGTATTATTTTCCAACTTGGACTGGCTATTAATACTTATAAGTTGTGAACATGGAAAGAATTCCCATAAATCTGTGCACAATCCTGCAGCTCACGGCAGAAGAGATAAAGATGTATAAGAGCTGCTGAGCGCCTGCATATTACGTTCGGCCCCTGCTCAAAGGCCCAATCCTGCTCCATGCCGGCACGGGGTCAGTGCGTCTCTTCCCCAGCTCTGCTGCGTGCTTTCCACACACGTAACGACAGGCCTCCCCCTCCCACCAGGTGTGATGCAGACAAAGTGGGAGGATTTAGCAGGACCATGCAGGAACATTAATGGATTAATATAATATATTTCTTCTGCGCTGCTTAAAGGGATGAGCGTCGCTCTCAAGTTGAAAGGCCTCATAAATGTTCGCTCCAGTTAACAGGGGGATTGTATTCAGACGTTGTTGTCCTACATCTGGCAGACTTTGGAGCTACAGAAAGTTATATACACCTGTATGTGTAAAGCTGGACTTTTCCCCCCACTGTGCCATATATAATTAGGGGTCATTTTTATTCAGACACCTCCTTGCAGACCCGCACATGTCTCCCTTGCACGCACAAGCGTGGCATTCATGCAAACCAGGTGCATGCAGAAAAAGAATTTTGCTCGGAATATGTATTTAGGCAGCAGTCACTAAGCTCTCCAAATTCTTCCCCCATCATGCCCAGGGCTTTGTGTAAAACCTGGAGCAGACTCTCACCCTTTAATTTCTCAGCTATCCTGCTCAGGCGTGATATACTCATGACACAGCAGCTCTACTGCTGCCTCACCATGTGGCTTTGGGCAGTGCAGGCAGTGCACAGCCCTGTGAGCAGCCCTTCCAAGCAGCATGTGAGTATGCTAAGTAAATCAGAGGAGGGAATCACTGGCTTCAGTGCTTGTGCTTTTCTGGAAGAGGAATGAAGCACTTGGTACCTCATCCAGTCCTTGATGAGGCTGTTGCCACTCTCACTTTCCCTCACTGTCTAAAAACTCTAGTAATGATGCTCAGCTTGCAAAGATTTTGTTTGGTTATGCTTATGTCAAAGAAAAAGGAAAGTAGGTTATTAAATGTCAGTGTATTATTTTAGGGAAATGTAGGAAAAAATGTGATATATTCAGTTTATCTGAACAATAGCATTTATCACAATACTACATCTTCTGTGCATTTATTCTACTGCCCCATGCAAGGTCACACTAATATCCCCTGATTCATCGATATATAGCTAAGGGAAGCTAAGTGACTTCCACAGGTCACAAAAAATCCATGGCCATGCAAAGACTCAGGTTCTCTACTCATGCTGCACCATCTGAATTGCCTTCACACCATGCTGCTGAGCTATAAATAAATAGAAACATAAATAAATAAATAAATAAATAAAGCCTGGGTCCCATTCTGCTCTCACCCACCCACGCTGCTGTAGCTGTGACCCGTGTACTTGTCACTGCTGTATGTCTCCTGTAGGAAAGCTTACTCTTCAGCTTCAAGTTCTCTGCTGCCATACCTCACATGTGATAAGGAGATGATAGATGGGATGGCTAGAGCTCAGTTAGGTATACCAAAGTAAACAGCCCTCTCGCATAGGTTTACAGTTGTGTTTTACTCAGATCTGGAAATGGTCTCATATTTGTCTGCATATGCATTATGCACTGATCATATCTGACAAAAAAGCAAAATGGAAACCTCCCCTAAGGCAGGATCCCCAATGCATAATTAAGGCGCTGAGTGTGCGGATGGTTGCATTGCATACTCCCGGTGCTGTGGGACACACATGCAGTTTTCTCCTTCTCAGCACTGACGGCTTCCAATATGTGGTGCTGGTGTAGGTGAGGTGGGTTGTACCTCATGCTTTCTTAGTGTGCTCCACAACAAACTGAAAAATCAGTTTTCAATTAAAAAGTGACTATTCAACATTTTTGGTTATGAAAAAAGTAACTGTCTGCTGATGAAAACATACATGGGTCATCTTGGACCTTTGGACACGGTACAGATACTTTTATGGTCTGATGACTTTGTAATTGTCACATTAAACACATGACCATGATGAGGGACTATCTGACCTATCTGACAATGGGATTTGCTCCCTGAAAACTTAAACAGGTTTGACAAAATTCCCTTCCAGGGCTCTCATTCACAAACACTGTTGGGTCAAGCTGTGTTGACTGAAGAAGTTAGTTGGTGACGCTTTCTCAGCCAGACCACCTGCACCTAATGGAGAATTTGAATTAGTCTACAGACCTGCACAGCAGTGTAAATTGAAATAGGTATGTATGGGTTTGTTTGTATGCCAGGCTGAGAACTTTGAAGGCTTCTGAACAGGTAGACAGCCTGGTTATCTCATCTTCATGCAGGTGCCATAACCTGGGTAGATGGCCTGGCCAGGTGGGGAGCAGAAACTTCTATATCCATCCCAAGCTGTGAACCACAGATTGCTCCTCCAGTGGAACCATATCTCATTGACATGGGAGAACTGGTTGGAGAAATGGCCTCTGAGTGTCTGCAAGTGCATTTTAAAACTTTGTTTCAGAGAGCAGTGTTGCGTACTGAGCGTGCTTGTGTTAAGGAAAGTCCTTATGGGAGGTTTTTCAAGCATCTGGATGGTTACTTCATTGTTTTTGTGAGAAACCAGAGTACTCCAAAGGACTACCCATATGTGAAGCATTGGAAACTCACTTTCAATGGGCAGTTTTGATGGGATGCATCTCTGCAAGTGGTTGCTGCCAATGGCGCTTACTGCACACCACTAATGGAGGTTGCTGCATATATCTAAGGGTAGGTAGAGAGTTCCTGAAGAGGCTTGTGAATATTCTCCCTCTTCATTCTGGTGTACCATGGTGTGCTAAACACCTTTCCTGAAGGAGAGTGGGAGGACAATCATTATGCACCCAAAGCAGTATCATCTACCCGATGCAATGGACTTCATAGCAAAGAGTGACTGGAAACCGAGCTGCCTGAGCTGAGCTGTTCCTTGACTGAAAACAGCAGAGCTACATGGCTGTTTTGGGAAGCTATATGTGAGACAGAGAGTGTGGGAGATGGGAAGGCAGAGCAGGGAAAGTCAGCAGAAAGCAAGTGAAAGGGTTGTCACTGCCTCCCTGAGGGGAAGCGACACTGAACTGACTCCAAGGCAAGTTTGTAAATTATGAGCAAGGATAGTGCATGCTGCTTGTCTCCCCATTGTTCAGAGGAATTTATGTACAGTCACGTAAATGAACTAGAGTGCAGCAAGAAAAGTTCCCGAATTTATCTTCCATTTCTTCTCTAACAGTAATAATTGCTTCAGGATCTCAAGCTCCAACAGATAAATGTGTGATTACCCTTTTGTCCCCAGTGGTTAGACAGTTTTTAAAGAAGGCTACTAAATATTGAAAGATTGCTGTGTACACATGTGCATGCAGTCTTGGAGATGTGTATGCTTGTGCATTTTCCAAGCCTGTTCCCAGAGAGAAAAGCATTACTCTGCAAGCCCTTCAATGACTTAGTTATTGGGAAAAACAATTCCATTGTGATTTGAATTGCGCCTGGCGTTATTAAAAAAAAAATATCAAACATGGTTTTAATTGCTATGAAGGTTTGAGTTGCTTATAGCCAGGAATTTAGCTCAAAATGTCTGCACTCCTGAGTTTAATTTGTGCAAACTTTAATATCTGCATGCAACAAACCACTGAGGTATTTCTGTTTTTAGAACAATATACTAAACCATTCTGACTTCTCCAGGCAGGATCAGTTTAAAGCTTTGATTACCTAAGCTTTAAATCCTTAATCTGTGCTTGGAACAGGAGGGGGAGGGCAGCTAGTGGAGAGCAGTGAATATCTAATAACAAAAACAGTAGATTTTTGCAGCACAGATGCATGCAAAGTTGCCCACCGCAAAAACATATCGGCATGCAAATTTAGTGGATACATGCACGTGTAGTGTGTGCATGATAGATAAAACTCAGGACAAGTGCCTGCCCTCCTTAGTCCTTGCCCCTTTTACCCCTCGCAGCCATGCGTGAGTAAATCACAGCTGTCAGTGTGGTAGCAGCTTGATTAAAGTTCAGGGGTTTAATAGATCATTTTAAAAACCCCAAATTACTCCCACTCCCCAGTCGATCCACCTGGACCCTTGCCCTAGGTGCATGGCAGTTTTCAACCAGTGCTGGAGAAGCCAAGTCTGGGCCTGAGGTTCCTGCTTATTCCCCGAGGATGCTCGCTGCAGACCTAGACCAACATTCTCAGCTGTATTTAATCTGCTCTGAGACAAGCTGGCTATGAGAAAATGCAAAGGAAAAGACACATAAGCAAAGACATGGAAAAACTTGGACAGTTGGCCTGCTTTGTTCACTTGGTAAACTGGAGGCCGGCCAGTAACAGCGGAGCTCCCTTGGCAATACAAGTCTGTTCCAATTAATCGTGTTTAACCATTCTAATCACACTTTAGCACATTAATCCTATTTTCAATCCAAAACACATCTGAAAGAGCGGCATGTGGGCCTTTTTATAGCAACCGCAAATCAGATGTAACTGAGAGACATAGGGCCCTAGTTTACTCTGCACTTTCACTGAACTTAAACTTAATAAAATATGTGACTGAGTTGTGGTTGGATTTACTGCATGATGTTGATGCTTCCACATATAAATAGATCCCTTAAGTAACTTAAAAACCTGTCAGAAAGGGCAGTGAAAATTTGATTATAAGGTAACCAGTGCGTGTGTTTTCTAACAATGACATTGCTCCTCTGGTCAGTGGTACTGAGAGAACTTTTAAAATTTAATCTGCTTATGGATATAAATGATGCTGCACTCAGAATTGCAGAGCTGCATTTTGTATCTCAGCCACTCTCAGTTATGAAGAACTTTATGGCTTGCTTTAACCACGAAAATGAGATAAAGCTGTTATCTTCTCCCCAGCGTGCTTTCTTCTGGCATTTAAAACAAGTTTTAAAACAGCAAACTTTTTAAAGTTCATTGTATTCAACACACACAAAGTGAAATAATATTTTTATTTGTTCTGCTAATAAAATTTAACTGCTTTGTGTTGCTTCTGTGTTAAAAACCTTTCTTTCAATGAGAGACGATCTTGTTAAGATATAGATCCTTGATACTGCATTTTACTCTACCCTGCAGATTAAACTGAACGACAGCAATAAGCAAAAAACTCAAATCCAAATACACCCACCCCCAAATGTCTTCACGTCTTTAGTGTTTGATTCCATGTATATAGGCAGGCTCAAAGAGGTTATTGAACTGTAAATTATGCAGAAGGATATGTGTCTGGTCTGAGCTTTGAATTTAGCTGTGGAGTGGGACTGGAGTTATCAGTTCATGCTAAATGAAATATTTAGCAATTCAGAATATGGCAAGGCAAGATATATAAGAAAGTTCAGTATTAAAAAGGAAAATTTTGGACAATTACCAGGATTACACTAGATGTTTGGTTTTCTAAGTAAACACTTCTAGTTTTTATGTTACGAATAACAATCTGGAAAGATGCATTAGGGGAACCTAAATGCAAACTAGAAATGAGTTTATCCAGGTAAGTAACATTTTATTAAACAATTTAATTCATTCCAGTTCTTTTGGAAGAAATTGCAGGTTATGGTTAATGTAGTGTATCAGACAGGAATAGCATTCACAGAGCCACCTGCATTTAATATACAACTGTCAGAAATCTCTACTCACTACCACTTACCCAGAAAGAAATATGTAACAATTCGATCAACCCAGAACTTTTAAATATAAAATAAAAAAGATATATATATAGATATATATTTCAGAATACATTGAAAATACAAACATAATTTATGGGATTTTACTCTTCAGTGGAATATATGTGTTTTTTTAAGCTTATCGAATTAACTGTCATTTTGGCCCCTTCTGTATGCTTTGGTAGCCCCTGGAAAATGCTATCCACTGGGACTGTAACCAAATAGAGACTTAAGACAATATGTTCAAGGAAAGTCTCATAAATAAGCTTTCCCAAATATCATGAAGTAAGGTCTCAAAAATAAGAGTGCTAGTGATGCCAAAGCCAGAAAATCCTTGGGTTAAAGATACCAACCGATGCATGGAGTATTACAAAATTCCACTACCTTCTAATGGAAATGGATTATCTAGCAAGTATTTCCAATATTCTTCAAAAAAAAAGACTGTTATTAGTGAAAAAAAGAAAAATTATTGGGTGACCTGGTGTTTACATTGGTGGGATAGAAAACAGTGAGATGATAGTTTTGGCTTCTGCCCCATTTTCATACTGATGAACAGCATGGCCTGATAAAAATGGAACCTGTTTTGTCCCAGCTTTCCTCTTTGGCCCTGCGAAATGGGGATAACCCAAGGGAAGCTGAGAGGGTCGATTTTACCAAGGCATCAGCTCTGAGATCCCCACTGGACCAGGCTGTCTTCACAGGGAGGAGGAAAGGAGAAGCTTGCTGTAATGGGAAGCTGGGAACAGTGCAAATTATTTATTTTTTACTAGCTGTACTGTTTCCTGCAAAAACTTGGCACAGTGGAGTGAATTCACTTTAAGATTTTAAGGGGGAGCTAAAAGGCAAATGGGGAGAGTGACATGAAGTACTTCTACGTACCCAAGAAAATTAGCTACAGCTTGCACAAGCTGATTTGCCCATGCTTTGGGCAAGCATTGATACTTTCTTGTCTTTTGTAAAGCAGAACCACTACAGGGCAAAGGGTTTAGTGCATTGATCCTTCACCTCTTGAAATTCAGTAAGGTTTTTATCCATCTGTTTCAGAGGGAACAAGATTAGCTTGAAACCCACCTACAGTCTCTGTTCAGCCACGGGCTTTAACAAGTGCCATGGGACTCTGCTGAACCAGGGCCTGTGTCACAAGCGGAAGACAGGCTGCTGGATTTATTCCCTTTCTGACCATTTGCCGCTACTAGGAAACTTTTCCCTAGTTTGCATTCTTCCATCTTCTGAAGTGGAGCTCTGCAGCAGACAAGGAGGTGCTTGGCCAGGTGGCATGGGGGCGGCTCCGTGCCCCGCGGTTGGGTTTTCAGTGCTCTGCTCACTGCCTAGGCCCAATACGCAGCCACAGCAACCTGAGCACCCCTGAGACAACATGTACATCACCAGTGGGTGCCTCCTTACCCGTAGGCTCAGTGGCCTCACTGTGCCCATTTCTTCTTTTCAGCAGCCCCCAGAAGTAAATCCTCTATCTGCTGATCACAGAACTGGGGCCTCTAATAGGTCTTAAACCTACTTCCACCTGAAAATGCTTGCATCCTTTAGGCTAATATCTGTTGTTTTACTAGAGTCTAGTAACTTCTCATTTGTTCACAAAGCCTTAGTTTATTCAGTGGGGAAAGGAGACAGTATAAGTGGGGGTATTGGAAATGTGTTTAAGTATTTTGACATTGTGGTGAAAATAGTTCCCAGATTAAGAAATTAACATTTTTTTTTTTTTTAAGAGAGAATATTTTGGTTGTATTTATTTTTATTAATTCACATTTATAAATGTATTTCTTGTTAACCTTTGTTGCATATAAGATAGGATCAGCATATAAACCAAATAACCATGAAAACAGAAGTGTCTGGAGTAAGAAACAAATGTGTTAGTGTAGTTACCTGGCGATCTCCTGGATTACAGAATTCATAGGAATCCTTAGGCTCAGCATTACACTCCTAGTCTCTATGGCAGGATATGGAAGACCCAGATTATTTGCTTAGTTCCACTGGTATGAAACTGGAGTAACTCCATTAGAATATGGATAGGAAGACCTAGATTATTTGCTTAGTTCCACTGGTATGAAACTGGAGTAACTCCAGTAGTTCAAATTTGGATCCCTATTACAGCAGTTTAAATCCTGCAGTAACATTATTATCCTCTAGGCAGCCTCTGTTGCTTATTGTGATTAATACCCATGTAAATAAGAGCAAAGTCTATCTCCCAAAATACCAAACTTCCAGTTTGGAAACCTTTTATAATGCTAATTTAAATTTTGATGTAGTTGGTCTCTGATCTCCTCCACCTTCCTGTGTTAGCAGTAGGTACAGCCTAAAAGCTGCAGTGCAGTGTAAAAGCCACTGTGGAAGTTTTATAATTCCCCTTCAGGAAGGGTGCAACGTCGTTGTCCAGGTTTGTAAAGAAGAAATCCAGCCCTTTAAATGCGGTGCTTCTATCTTTTTCCTGGGATAAGACTTTGTTCCCATGACAGTTATTTTTTCTGGAATATAAAAGAACTTGAATGCATATTTAACTTCTGGGAATGGCTTGGAAAGTCCCTTATATGATGCAGTTATATATTCCACAGATGAATGAAGAGGATACAACGTCATGGTCCTGTTGACTGCATGGTAAATGCTTCTGTGAAGATTTTGTGCTGAATGCACTCACATGGATCAGCTAGCTGTTATTGCTGTTAATTTGCACTGAAGAAGCAGCCATCAATTGGCTCTGTGGTGCTGGGCACAACGGAGATGTAAAATGGAAAGGTGGCCCCAGTCCCACCAGAGGTTAGAGCTCTAGCTTAAGGCATGGTTGCTCTTTACGTTAGATTGGTCTTGGCCCACTTCCTTTCCAAAACTTTTGGATCAGCAGACCCTATCAATCGTCAACACTGCTCACAGCCCATATTTCCAGTAAAACTTTAATCTGAAACATGATTAAATCCTCTGCTTAATGCAGTCCAGCCGTGGATCGCTTACCATGGCCTCATGATGTCCTCTAATGAAACAAGGAAAACAATGACATCTACAACTAGCTCTCTGATAGGCATATTAGAGAGGAAGGTCTCATTTAAAACACTGATTGTGTTCCTATCATTTCCTTTAAATATATATATAAGTTGTTATATATATACCATTTGTTATGTACAACATTTGTTTTTTTGGCTAAGGAATATAAACTCTAGATGAGCTACAGGCCAGTCTATATGACGGATAGTGCCTGTTGGCTCGGACTGAGATCAGTGCATAGTTTGTGTCAAACATTAGCAGAAGCATGTATAGTACCTAGAAAAATTGATGTAGCCTTAATCTTAAGTGTAAATACTACACAACGTGTAAATATGGAAGTACCACATCTCAAGACACAAGACTGAATTTTCCAAGTGTGGAAGTGCACCAGATCTTAACCCATGACCACTCTCAGTTTGTCTAGAATATTATAAACTTGGCAAGAAAACTAATTTCCTGACTCAGTAGTTATCCTATGTGAGACCTGAAACCCCTGGGAGTAAAGGGGAAGCCATTCACTGTGGGCAAAACATGTAGGTTTAAAACATGAGAACTTCAAACTGGCCAGGGACTGGTTGCAGAGAGACAACAGGGCAGTCTTACAGGAAACTGAGGCCACTTTCAGGATTTCAGTTGGGGCAGTGCTTTACACTACAGCCACTCATGTATTACACTTGTAGCAGAATTAGAATCATTTTCAGGCTGGATGGTGCTGATGCATGCTTTTCGAGCTAGGTAACTATTTGTGTTTGTGTGGTTCAGTAACAATCTTGTAGTTCAACAGTTCAAAATTGTGCAATAGCAGTACTGCGGCACTTAGGTATCACAGGTGTGGACATGAACTACAGGGTGCTGCAAAAATGCTGAGTGAAGACACATTCCATGCCCTAAAGACATGGATCCTAGAAGACAAGAGATGACAGATGTGGGAAAATTTAGGAGATCAGACAGGCCAAATTAGTCTGTGTGGTGGTTGGACAGTACATTAGTAAATTCACTCTACATTTAATTAATGCTGGTCTGCATAGAAATGGATCAAGTTTCTTATTGAGGATTGGGATATTTTTTTTTACAAATATTTTAGCTCATTTATAAATAAAATTGCTGGGATTTGTCCTAACAAAGGCTCTGTAAATCTGCACAGGCCAATAAGAGGAACTCAGATTTCCTTGTACCTTCTTGTGCATGTGTACATTAATGTGAAGAGCTTCTCTTCCAGGTTTGTATTTAGACCAGACCAAAGAGACAGGCTTCATAACCAGCCAGTCACTGTAGGTCCAAGCCTGTAGCCTTTGGGGTTTTGTGTGGGAGAGCTATCATAATCCTGTCCCCAGAAGAGATGTTCTCTCATGCTTGTGTGTTTAGTGATACCGTCTGTTGGCCACACAGATCTCAGCTTACTCAAATTTTGTTGTTCTCTTAAGGAATTGCTGCAGCCCTGGGTACTCCTCTCTGATCAAACTTTGGCAGGATGACAGCCTTAAAAAAAAAAGCAATGGGCTGTTTGACTGCCAGCCCTGTGTCACTGTGTCACTGAAACGTCACAAAGTGTTTTCACTTTGGGTGAAAATTTCAGCCAGTTGCATTTGGCCTTTTCACCCATGTCTGCCAAGACATAAATACACTTGTGCGCTTGCACATTAACTCAAGCACAGCTGAGGGTGTCTGTGGAGCTCAGAGCCCTGCTATTTTAAAAAAGGAAAACAAACCCTAAGCATTATTATGGATGTAGTTAAAACTAGAAATAGATCCAAGTGGAAATAGGCAGAATGAGTCCAAGTCAAAATATGCAGGCTGGACCCATATTTTCACCCTGCTTACATCTGCAGCTCTGAAAAGAAAGCATGGGGTGTGTTTGAAATGCATGCACCAGGTCTGGGGCAGGCACATCTCTCGGTGCTGCTAGCAATGGCCCCCACAGGGCAAAATTATGATTTGCAGCTGAGATCCATGCTTCCAGTCTTCCAGGATCTGAGCCATTTGGTTTAGGCGTTGTCATCAGAAGAGTGCAGTGCACTTGATGGCAAGGCCATCTGTTTGAGATTAAATGAGAGAGGACTCCATGCCCTGCTGCACGGACATACAGAGGCAGCCTCCAGCTCTGTACCTCAGTCCTTGCTCTCACATGGCCATGAACCAGCAGGGTGTTTGCAGCAGGTTTAGAGCTGTGCAGACATCTTCCAGCACTGCTGCACTTCCCACAAGCACAAGATCCCGAGAGGGCTGTAAGGGCAGCCACATGCCCTCTCCTAAACTGCTTCCAAAGTACATTTTTAACAAAGCTGCAGAGAGCTTTTTAAAATTATTTATTTATTTATTTATTTATTCAGTCCTGCTATGCCTGATGAATAAGCCTCTGAGAAAACCAGGTCAAACTCACAGCTGATTTATGGAGTTCAGGGTAATGAGGATATGTCTTGTCTATGCTACAGACTCTGGGCTTCAGGGAGTAGCTTAGTAGCTGAGCTCCACCATGAAGATCTCTGAGCAGTGGCTGGTCACTGATGGTGCCTGAGCACAAGTAGGTGCATCCCCACTGCAGTGCACACTCCTCCCGTCACTGCAGCCTGGGCAGTGCTGGGCTCTGAAAAGCAAAATGATGCCCACAGCCACTTCTACCACTTCTTTCCACCCTGCTGAGGCTCCATGAAAGCAGCTTCTTGGATAATGGGATACCACCCCATTTTCAGAGGGAAGTGAGCAGCGCAGGGCTTTTCGACAGTAAAGGTTGGGCTCAGAGCTCATTGCTGAGGTGTGTTTGTTTGGGTTTGACAAATTTAGCTTTTCCTTTGTGAGCCTCCCAGACCTTCCCTTTGAAAGTCTTTGAATTCCATCTTTGAATTCCAGCTGCCTAAGTTTCAGGCAGGCAGGTTTTGAGTCAGATCCCTGTGGTTTTGGTTAAGGGTTATATCCACAACTGAAACAGGCCTTAATTTATCCAGTTCCTCTTAGGAACAGAGCCAAAATATTGAGGTTTCTGCCATCTTGATCACAAGTTTCATAATAAATGCTCCTGAAATGTTGTTGCTGTCAAATTGAAGCCCTTCGCGCTGCTTCAGCATGACATCCCAGGTTAAAATCTAAGTGTAAGAGATCACAGCCTGAATCTTTGAACTTCTATGGATTTGGGGCAAGCCAGGATTATATCAAACAGTGTTCTCCCTGCACATCACTTCCTCATCACTATTTGAGATCCGAGACTGCTGCAGTTCTCATTTCTTCCTGCTGTTCTGGCCTTGGAGATCTTGATTAGAAAGAGAAATAGAAATGCCATCAAAATGACTGGGGGGAATAGGAAACTGACAAAAGCAAGCTGCGCTGAGGCATATCCTAACCAAAATGGGACAAGAGAAGAGAAGTTGTAGCCCTATTACATTCATATTTTTTGCCCCACACCTCCCCCACAGAAACAGGGATGTGGCCTAGGCTGCAGAATGCATGCTTCCATGGCATATTTGGGTTTTGTTTATAATGGTAAACAGGCAAACAACTTCAGCCACTGTTGGGAAGTCCTGCTTGGTGTCTATGTGATAGCACCTGTTGGGAGGGACTGATTCAGGGTCTCCAGAGCACAAAACTTTATGGAGCACCCCTGGGGCAGTGGTAGCAGTCTGGGATCCTGGGTGGAAATCAGGATCTTGCCAGAGTATTTGTGGAGCACAGAAAGGTGCCGAACTGTGGTATTAACCTCCTGGGGCTGGCACAGGATGAGGGAGGGGAGAGAGAGAGAGTGCCATGGCGATATATGACAGGATAATCTCTGCAGCTCTCTGCATCCAGAATTTAGGAGCTGTTCCTTCAGACTGTGTTGCTTGGAGGAGGTTTTTCAAAAAGTTTGACAAGCTAAATCTGCTGGGGTTCATCATTATTATATAGCATCAGCCCTCTCTCTCCAAATAGATTCCCAAGGTCTCCTTCCCCTGATGAATAGTGACATTCTCTAACACAGGAGCACATTGGCGAAAGGAGTGTTTTCCCAAAATGCTGTTCTGGCCATTGGCTCTTTAAATATAGCAAAAAGTAGCTGCTGCAGCCCAGAAGCAACTGTAAGCCATTTTAGGTCCTGTCATCACTCACTCTCTCTCCTCTCCCAGCTGGTAGCTCTTGTCACGTCTTTCTTTGCTTGTTCCAGAGGAATTTCTGGGTGTTCGTAGCTATTTCTTCGTGCTTCTAATTATTTGATCAGTCCTCACAGCTTCTACCCTTCCTCCTATGTGTGACCTGGATGGGTTGCTACTTTTTCTCTGATATCTGAAGAGGAGAGTATTGCAAGAGGGGAGATAGAAGAAATACCTATATGTGGTAATGTTAGCTTTGACCACAGGATCCCTGTTGGGCTTGCTGGGAAAACTGCACTGCTATACATTTTGGTGTCACTGTATGATACCTTTCTCTCCTGTGCTTTGTGACTTTAGCTGCCTGCAGGGGACAAACCTCCATGTCCCCTCTGCATCAGATGCAGGCTGAGAGGGACCATGGGAAGAAAGGGGATCGCCTCTCCCTTGGATTGCACATTTGTTATTATTTCATTTTAATTGTCCCCAGTAATTCTAGACTGAAATCTGCCCTATGTGTCTGGGAAAGCAGGAAAGCATGTACAAAAGCTTCCTTTTTCTATCTGAAGAATTTTTCCTTTCATTCATTTTTCATCTCTCTTTCCTCCACCCGCTTCCCAATCTTCACTTAAAAAAAAAATAAAACAACAACAAAAAACCAAACCTTTACGAAGAAACATTACCTCTTTTTTTTTTTTTTTTTTTTTTTCTTTTTTTTTCCCTTCTAAGCTATCATTTACTCGTTGTTGAAATGGGGAGCACTAGAAATGGTAATTATTACTACTTTTCACATTACATAAGGATACTGCTCAGTCACAGCTGCTGGCCATATGACCAGCCGTTCTTTGGGGAAACCCTGTTTGGTTTCACTGTGTAAATCTGCACTCATCCAAAGCCTGCCCTTCTGCTGTTATGGTCTCTTGTAAAATGGACATTTTTGTTATGAATTAGGTGTAGATGTTGTAGAGAAGTTTAAAAATAAAGAAGGCCCTGACATCAAGATCTTAAAAAAAAAATAAAAAAATCTGTTTTTACGGACTAGATTGTAGAGGTAATGGTTTTAGTGGGTAGCATCTTTCAATACTTTAAGAGTTTGAGCTAATCAAAAAAAAACAGCATTAAACTTTGAACCCCAGTGAAAATGGGATATGTTTTAGTGTAAAGAGAAATACAGGCTTTGGGATGTGACTTCAGCTCTGTAATCACAAAGTTTTGGGCCCATTTCTAAGAATTTCCTAAGGGATTGTTACACAGACGGTTACTGGAATATGGGTGTTATGGAAATACAGAGAATATGGAGATACGGGCATTTTTATGTCTTCATGCACCTCTTTGGTATCTTCTGAAGCTCCTGGAGAAGTGGGGGAAGCTGCATGCTCTCATCATTTACAGCTCTGCTGCATTTTGGGGAGCTGGGTTGCTGCAGGCACCATGAGCGGGAGGATGGCACTGGCAGGGGTGGGAAAACACCTGCAGTTCTGCATCTCCTGTTGCTCTACCTGTGCAGCTTTTTCAATTGTATTTGGAAATGAACAAATACGCAGGTGGGTGCTAGAAGCCAGGTCTCCTGTCTCACCGGGGCTCATTCCAAAGTGCTGTGTCGTTAGAGGAGAGAAGGATTAAATCCTTCAGCTCGAGAAGGACTGCAGAGCAGGTCTCCCATTTCATGAGTGGATTTTGTAGCCACGGAGGCATTTTGGGAAACCTGGTCCCAGCTGTTTTGGACTGAGAGTAGCCAACAGCTGCCATGCACTTGTGTCAGTGCTGCCAGTGTGTGCTCAACCTGCTGATCGGAGGCATCTCTCAGTGAGGGAACATCTAAGTTCTTAATCCCAAGTGGATTTGCCTCTCCAAAGAAAATACAGGTGCTAAAATTCCACTTAGCCCCAGTAGATGTGCATCTGGGCTTATTGGAGAGCTTTGTTTTCCTGAGAGCTGTGGTGAGGATGAAGGTTTCTTCAAGCCCCAAGACACCCAGCAGCTGGTGTGTCATTCTGAGCAGTACTGGTTGGATTCCCAAATTGCACCCAAGGGTCTTTGAGTGGTTTTTCCCCTGCCCCTACTCTCACCCCTGTGTTCTGACACAGCCCATGGAGAACCCAAGGGGATGCCCTCTGGGTGTGAGGCTTCTCCCACAGTGAAGGGGGCAGGGTGGCTGTGCATGCAGACATGGGGAGGACACTGCAGGGTCACTGAGCAGCTGTACAGGAGCAGGAACAGCAGCCAAGGTTGCAGGAGGCAGGAGCTCCTTCAACTGCCATAGAGAGCAAAATAATCTGCTTTAGCCCTCTGATGAATCAGCCTTAGTGCCTGTCAAACAGTGTTGTCTTTTCATCAGCGGGCAGTTTTTCTCCTTGGCGGATGGACAGACAAATGCCTGTGGGCAGGCAGACATGTGACATCCTGGATACCAGACCCATTTTTTCCCCTCTTCCAAGAAATGAGGGAATTGCCTCTCTTTGTACTGGGAGCAATAAACCACTTGCAGAATGCAGGTCTCCAGGCCTGAATTACAAGTGACTCTTCTGCCACTATCAAGCTTTTTTTTTTTTTTTTTTTTTTTTTTTCCTTTAGGACAACACTTGAAGAACATTAAAGAAAATGTAAAATGAGAGTGAAAGCATAAGTCTCAGTTTTTATTGGACCAGACACAGAACCCCCGCTGACTCACATTATATCCCTAAAACAATTGTGGGATCAGATTGTGAGTATTAAAGGGTGGTAAAGTAGGTATACTAGGGCAGGGTTAGGGGGAAATGGGTGAGTTTACCTTAAAAATAAAACTTGCTGTTAGGCTAATAAATCGATATGATACATCTGGGTTGATTTTCTCCTTGGTGATAGAGAGTTGGTCTAACAGCTAAGCCTTGGTCATGGCTGACTTGGACATACTTTAAACTCTTTGATAGGGTTCTCATATCTCTTTCTCTTTTTCTAAAATCATGACAAGAGGAAAGTATTTATTACCAGGGAGGCTGCACCCCTAGGCTAGAACTAGTCATCTTTGATTTAACTTTCAACTGAAGTTGCTGTATTAAATGTAGTTTTGTTTTTATCTGTTTGCATGGAAGGCTTCCAGATAAAACAACTGTTTTAGTGACCTGTGCACTTGTATCATGTTAATTAGGTTTGAAAACTCATATATTGTTTTCATAAGGCTATTACATTTTCTGTAATTAAATTAAGCAAAAAATAAGGATGCATGGCAATAATATTTATTATTAATACCAGACTCGAAAGGCTTACAACATGTGAATTGAAGGTAAGGACCTTGAAGACAGCCTGAACTTCAAAACAATGTCAAATAGCCTAGTTTTTCAGCAAGTCATTACTACGTGTACTTTAAGAAAGCATTGATAGAGTGAGAAATAGCCCCACTGTACAGACAGGCTTCTGGTCCAGTTTGAAATTGGCAATTTCTGGGATCTTCACTGGATGGATGGGAAAGGTGCTTTAACCCTAGCTGCAGATTTTTTTTTTATCCAAATGCTCTTTGAACTTGAATCAGCATTTTGCAGCTCCTTACCCGTAGGTTATAAGAAGCACTGTTTGCTTTGTTTTGCTCTGGACCTGGAACCCACTTCTCTCCTTTCCTGGTCCCCCAGATCTACACCTCTGGGAAATGGGTGCTGCTCCAGATGGACAGCATCTCAGTGTGTGTCCAGTCCTGCAGGATGGCAGGTCAGTATGTGACAGTCACTTTCCTCACCATTGCCAAGTGCTGAGGGCAAAATTTTTCCTTCAAAATATGTTTAAAGTAAGTAAGCATTAAAATAGACTTATGCTGTATCTCTGACCACAGAGATGAGAGCCAGCCTGGTTAGCATGCTGTCTGGGAGCAGATGTCCTGTATCACTCTTGGTGTGCTGGAAAGCCACTCAGCTATGGCTGCCACTTAGCACAGCTGGACTATCCCTGAGGGCCAGGCTCTGACACTAGCAGCTGGGTGGCCAGTGGATTGCATTTCATAAGCTTTCTGTAATGTCAAGGGCATATTTGAAGTGTTGCTCCAGGAAGGCAGAGCAAAGACCCACTGAGGAGGGGCTGTAGGACCAGGGATGGTTTGGCTGAGAGGAGACAGCTTCAGGGGGACCACACAGCAGCCCCCCAGTACCCAAAAAGAGGTATGGAGAAGATGGGGCCAGGCTCTTCTCAGCAGTGTGGGAAGACTCTTTTATAATGATGCAGATAGAAAATAATGCTAATTATAATGCTGATAATGCTAATAATGCTAATCTAATAATGCAGATTTTCTCACAGAGTTTCAATTCTCCAAAAGATTGCCTGTTTTCTTTAAACACTTGGAAACAGTGTCTTAGAGAACTTCCCCATCTGTCAAATTCAGTTGAACTTTGTTAAGGAGTTCAAATGGTCCAAGGTCAGAACACGTGGATGAGTAGGCAGAGATACACATGGAAACAACTTGACTGACTGCAAAAGTCTCATTTTCTTAAGTAAGAAGGCTAATATCTGCCTTAGTTCATTTCTAAAAATGAATAAAGATTTGAGTGAAATATAATAATTGCTAAACCAGCTCACCTGGCATTTAACATAAAGATAATTAAAGTAAGTAGTCCTTCCCTGGAAATAAATGCATGGCAGCTAATTGTGGCTGAGGTATGCTGCAGCACAAGGAGACTTTGCGTGCCTGGTAATCAGAATATTCCGAACTGTCTCGAGTGCATGCACATCAATCAACCGGAACTAATCTCATGGTAAACATATACTGTGCAACAGCAAAACCATCACTTGGATCCTCTAAAATTTAATTAAAAACCTATGAGAGATTTTTAAAGACAAAATGAGATTGTTTATCAAATGTGGTCATAGCTGTTGCAATGCTATTTGTAATCTTGGGCTGTGTCCTTTTTTACTGTATTGGTCTTTTGACATAACTCTGGAGGCCTGTACAGTTGTTATTTTGCAGGATACTTTTAACTGGTTCTTATAAAGATGCCTTTACTGCTTGGGCCCAGGCTATTGGTGGAAATATATATGGCCTGGAGTACATTGCTTTGCATGCTTACAACTGAATTTGGGTAGATGTGTTGAGCAGCTGTATTTTAAAGCCTCTCAAAACAATACCTGTCCTGCAGCATTACTGTTTAGGGCAGCTTTGTAAAACAGAGACTGAGGTTCCTCGTGTAGAGAGGCCTGGCTTGTACCTTAACTTTGAAAACCTTTGTTGTCTCTCGACTGAGTTCTCCCTGCAGTTGTACTGCAAAATCCCTTCCTCCTGCCCGAGCTGCCAGTCCCTGGCCCCACCGGCTGCTCCTCTACACCCCACCGCTGGCTGCCACAGGCTGCTGTCCCTCTGTGCCACCTGGCCATAGTGTGACCACAGAGCAGAACCACCTGCACCACGTGTAGAACAGCTCCCCAGCCACTGTTTAGCTGAGTCTCCATAGCTCTTTGGGCAGTGACCTCCACGTCCTGTCCAGATCTGTGGTTTTATGAAATTCAGTGTTGCCATCTCCTCCCCTGCTGCCTGTGCCCAAAGACATGCTTCCACCAGGAGCAGGAACGGAGACCACCCCTCTGTCACTCCTGCCTTACGTAGTGAGTAAGTGGTAGTCACAAGATGAGTGTCTGTGGTTTTGTTTCCATGCCCACAGAAAGTAAAAAAAAAAAAAAAAAAAAGAATTATTTCAGTAAAATTCTTTAAATTCATTTATTCACACAGCTGAAGTTGTACTTTCAGATGTTTGTGAATGAAACAATCAGTGGCTTCATTTGGGACAGATGATGACTCTTTGGAAATTGTTTTGGTGTAAGGATGGCACATAAAGAAAGTGTTACTTTTTCTTCTGGGCATCAGCTGCTGGCAGAAGTAGATGAAAACAGCTTCTCGCTTCATACCACTTATTTACATTTTCCATATGCTGGATTTTAAGATTATAGGGTTTTAGATTCTGACTTTGCATGTTGTACTTTACATAATAATGAGTTTGTGTCTGAGGCTGAGTTGATACATGAGAAAGCAGAACCACCACCACCACCCAGAAAGCAGGGAAACAACAACACACATCTTGGAAAGAAACTCTCAGTGAGCACTTCACATTTTTTTTGAAAGCATCTTCAAGTTCTGTTTTCTGCTCTGCAAAGGTTATCTGTTTTGGGCAGCATGGAAAGTGTCTGTCTTCTTGCTTTTGGAACCTGTTTCTTTTAACTTAATTGTACACAGTTTCTGAGGTAACATCAGTCATAGTTTTCATCATAAATTAATTAATCATTCACATCACAAAATTCTTGTTTCAGTACTTGACTCTAGCACCATTGCAACTTTTTGTCACGATAGACTGTCTTTCACTGCCTGTTTTAACTGTAGAAACAACGCTCTAGCAAAAGGTAATACTTGAGCAACGCTGTATTTTTACCATGTTTCCCCATTACAAGGGGTTTCTTTGGGTAGAAGAGGATATATATGTCTGTGTAGTACGGGTGTTCCTTGGAGGCTGGGTTAGATGTCTCCTGAAGTCTCTTCCAGCCTGAATTATTATATGATCCTACATGAATTTGAAAAAAATTCTCCCTTTCCCTCTTGCTGAAAATGAATTAAAGGCTATATTTTTTTCTAGTTTTCATTTGATATTTTTCTTCATTGAACATTTGCAGATGAAATGCCAGCCAAAGTTTCACATTGCAGAGGGCCATGCTGGGCATTATAGTATCTGGGTGTGCAAGTGGATGTGGTCCATTAGCATCTGTGCAGCACTGTAACATTCTGTGAGCATTATTTCCTTCCACTTCTCTCTACTCTTACTTACAGCAAAATTGAAGTAACTGATCTTTGCCACAGCTGAGAACTCTTTTGTTGTTGGATTCACAAACTGAAGGCCTTTCACTGTTACAAAAATCCCTTACTGTGTCTAGAGAAATTTTCAAGTCTTTTCTGCAGTCACTATGCAGCTGGCATCAAACATTTCCTTGAATATGTTGGGTAGATCAATCACATCCTGCTTGGTCCTAAACTCCTCTCATCCCTGCACTTTTCCTTAGCAGAGCCCTTGCAAAGATCAGAATTTTGCTGAGAAAAGAATGTAAATCACATATGTGGAGCAAACCATGTTTTATATCTCAGCGAGCAGTTGTGCTCAAGATGGGTTCACACATTTTGCTGTTTAAATGTAGATTTTATCAGTTGACCTAGGAGGAAGACTTACTTCAGCACATGTTCTCTGAGGAAAAGGAATTACTAACATTTCAAAAGTTCTTCATACTGGAAAGTATCTAATATTTAAATTTATGGTGTGTTAACGCTGAAGACAGGACATCTCTAAATAACAATCTCTGGAACATTAAGAACACTTAGCTTTGGATAGGTATTTGTGAAAGGATGTTGCACAGATTCCTGGTCACTCAAGAAAAGAGTTCAAACACATTTAGTAACATTAATTTCAGCAATTTATTTCAGTAAGGAAAAAAAATATCTGTATATAATCGTACAGTATACTGCAGAACATCTTATTACTACCATGGCACTGACTGAAAATGAACATGGATCTGCTGCTAAAAAGAGCCATAGTAAAAATTGGAGACATGGAATATGTCTGAATTGTTCAGCTTGAAAACAGCTGTAATTATAACGGGTTTATAGAAATAATGCTGCAATAGTAGCATGTTCTCATCTTCTGCCTGGAATTAGTCATAGAATCATAGAGTACCCTGAGTTGGAAGGGACCCACAAGGATCATGGGGTCCAGCTTCTGCTTCCTGACTGGACCACCCAAAAATCAGATGATTTGTCTGAGACCATTATCCAAATGCTTCTTGAGCTCAGTGCTGTGACCACTGCACTGGGCAGCCTGTCCGAGTGCCCAACCACCCTGCTGGGTGCAGAACCTTCCCCTAACCCCCACCCTGACCCTCCCCTGTCCCAGCTCCATGCCGTTCCCTCGGGTTCTGTCGCTGTCCCCAGAGAGCAGAGCTCAGCAGCTGCCCCTCCACTCCCCTCTTGAGGGAGCTGCAGGCTGCCATGAGGCCTCCTCTCAGCCTGCTCTGCTCCGGGCTACGCAAATCAAGGGACCTCAGCCTTCCCCATATATCTTCCTCTCTAGGCCTTTCACCATCTCAGTTGCCCTCCTTTGGACGCTCTCTAATAGTTTTATGTCCTTCTTATATTGTGGAGGCAAAAACTGCACATGGTACTCAAGGTGAGGCCGCACCAGAGCGGAGCAGAGCAGGACAATCTCTTCCCTTAACCAGCTAGAAATACCATGCTTGATGCACCCCAGGGTATGGCTTGCCCTCCCAGCTGCCAGGGTACACTGCTGACCCATACTCATTTTGCTGTCAACCAAACCCCCCAGATCCCTTCCTGTGGGGCTGCTGTCCAGTTTCTTGTCCCTCAGTCTGTACAAACATCCAGGGGTGCCCCTCCCCAGGTGCAGAATATGGCACTTGCTCTTGTTAAATTTCATGTGTCAGTCATGGGTGACTGCCCAGCTGTCTGATTTGTCAAGATCTCCCTGTAAATGCCTGTCTACCTTTGATGGAGTCAACAGCTCCTCCCAATTTAATCATCCACAAACTTATTCAGTACACCTTCAAGTCCTGCATCAAGTCATATATGAAAGTATTGAAGAGAACTGGCCCTAAAATGGAGTCCTGAGGAAATTCACTAGTGTCTGGCTGCCAGCCTGATATAACCCCATTTACTATAATCCTTTGAGCCTAAGCAGTCAGACGATTGTTCACCCATCACATTTTGTTTTTGTCTAGTTGTGTTCTGGACATTTTGTCCAGAAAGATACTGTGAGGAACAGTATCAAAATCCTTGTTGAAAGTCAAGATTACATCAATTGGTTTCCCTTGGACAAATAGGTGGGTAATACAGTTGTAAAAGGAAATTAAGTTCATTAAACAGGACTTTCCCCCCGTGAACACATGTTGGCTGTGACCAATGACTGCACTGTCTTTCAGGTGTTTTTCAGTGACTCTCAGAATAAGCTTCTCTGTATCTTTACCAGGCACCCAAGTGACAGGTCTGTAATTACCAGGGTCTTCTTCCTTGCTCTTCCTGAAAATTGGAACAATGTTTACCAGCTTCCAGTCAACTGGGACCTCTCCAGATTCCCAAGACCGTTGAAAAATAGTTGAGAGAGGTCATGCTGGGGTATAAGAGGACTCACACAGAGGCATAACACTATCTTTTCATGGAGAGGAATGTCAGTTCTTTGGCTATATGATAAATCATTACATGTTTATTAGGAAATGGAGAATGAGAGAAACGGTCTTCCATTATATGCTTACCCAATTTGTGTCCAGCTGCTTTTAGAACACCCTATTCCTATTTAGTATCTTAGAAGACTTTTCTAAATCCAGCTGTTCTAAAGCAGTATTGTGTTAAGCACAAAATAAAGAACCCAAAGCAGGCACCAGCTGCAGTACCAACAAGCAGGCTATTGAAATCTACTTGCTCTAGCTTACTAGACACTTACGGGAAAGAAAGACCATTCTAACACATTTAAGGCTAGAACAAGGTTGTGTCTCCTCAGCTAAGACTAGCAGCCCTGAGGATCATAGCTGGTGGTCTGGATGGCAAGAAAGGGCAGGACAGTCTCATCAAAGCTCCTTTGACTTCAATAGCAATATGGATTCAGGGATGCCGACTGAAGGATTTGTCCCTGTGCAAACAATGGGAGTATGTGAAACTAATTATCTATCCACTGAGTCTTTCTCCTCCACCTTACCCCTTTCTAATTTCTAATGAATGTAGGTAATTGCTGTGTTCCCACTAGCACGCAGATTAGGCTTCTGGGATTAGGCTGTGATTGAGTAGCTAATACTAAGGGTAAACGCCTCTGGTGTTCCTGTTAAATGCATTTTTGCTAGTAAGTTAAATAATCTCTCTACTAAAGCATTACTAAAAGATTTAAATACTTGTTTTGGAGACTTGTAGTAGATTTCTATAGCTTCTGACATACTGTGACATGCTTCAGAATGTTCATTTATATACAGTCTGATTTCTTTTGATGATTGTCAACTTAAGTTACTAAAAAAGGAGAGTATTTTCTATGGAGAAGGGAAGGGGGTGGAGGAAAAGCAATATATTAGAAACATGAGTAGGTGCCCTGGCTTGTCCATCAGTCTTGGCATCATTTTATTTATACATTTTCGAAAGGATTAGAAGTAATCAGTTCCAGAGGATGTGCTCTGGAGTACTGGCAGCTTCTACTTTCTTGGCAATCATTCCAAATATTTTATACAGTTTCATACTGTCTGGTGAAGTACTGAGCATTGGCAGTTTGATGTAAACAGTGTTAATGTTTTAACTTCTGTGGCAGCAATGCTATTCTCCCTTCATGCCCTGAGCTTTGTGAAGGCTGGGAGGTAAAGAGGCACACTGAGCATGGTAGGAGTGCTCACCTGCAAGGAGCAGCAGGGGCCCCTCCTCAGAGACCAGGCACTGTGTGACTCCACCAAGTCCTCAGAGCCCCTCATTCTCACCTCCCAGCAGGATGAAGGCCTTGTCTGTGGGCAGTAAGGCTGGAGCAGTCCCCATGCAGGATGTGCTCATTACATTTTTGTTTGCAGCTCTGCTTTACTCACCAGGTGAGGAAGAGTGAACCCCCCTCCCCAACCTCTTTGTTTCAACATTTGCAGATAAATAACTCCTAAGGTGTAGATGTCACCATACAGTTATGGATGTTCCAGTCAGATCTAACCTCTATTGATTCATCAGTGTTATGTCTGGAAACAAGTTAAGGCACCAAGCTTGACCGAATGATTCTTCATAAAGGATGCTTCAGAACTGTATTCACCCAATGGGAGTACCTGTCTTCATCTACTGAGGCTGGTTATTTTTATTTATTTATTTATTTTTTTCCCTGATGTAACTGTGTTGACTTCAGGGAGTTGCTTAGAAGAGGAGTAAGGCAGGGTGTTAATGCAATAACTAGAACTGAGGAGCAATAGAGGAGTTAAAACAATACTTAGATTCTGTCAGATGAAAAGTATAACATTAATAAAAGAGAGCCCTGTATTCCTTGAGGGTTCGCTCTGTACTGTTGGCAACAGGAACAAGGAGATGTTGGAATATCAGCAAATGGTCTTCAGAAATTACTAGTGAAGTTCTGGCATTTAATAAAATCTAAGTAACATTGTGAAAAAAAAAAAAATGTTTCTTAATATGGCATTTGCCTAAAGTAACATTGATGTTGATTGAAGTAATGTAATTTTCATATCTAAAATGTTGCAGAGGAGAGTATGTCTATTTCATTTATGTTTGTAGAAACTTAATCTACAGGAAAAGATTTTATAACAGAATTGGAGGTTAAATTTCATTTGCTGATTTAATAAAAGCTAACAGGATGGATTTGGGGATATTTCATTAATCTTTCTTTCCTTTCAGTGAAAAGGAAATTAAGTTCAATCTAGTTCAAACTTTGCTTCACTATTATGCAATAGACTGCCAATGTCCATGTTCTCCCTGGCAAGTTAAAACCTAATTAGTCACAGAAAATTCTTCCCTGATCCTGTCACTGTGAGGCAGGAAAAGCCTGGGCTGCAGACAAGGAATTCAGATGCACTCGATGCCTTGCTGTGGCTCTTTACTAATGTCCATGCTTTCCTACGTAGCATGCAGTGACATAACTGAAAGCAGCAAATTTTATCTTTCATGCAATGAGATCAGATATAAACCTCCTTTACAACATGTAAAGCTTTTAGCGTGAATCAGTGCCGAGAGCGTGCTGCTATTGACCTCTTCACCGTGCCTGCCCGCTTTGAAGAGTGGCAGGAAGGGATGCCTGGGTGCTGGTTTTACATACAGCATGAGATGATCAGCTGGGCCCAGCTGGGATGGGCAGGGGCAGCAGTATGTGCCTGGCCATGGCTGATTGAGCAGCCCCTGTTGGAGCCCTCTCTTAGCTTGCACTGCCTGTGGAGGTGCCCAGGATGCATGGGCACGAGTGCTGCAGGTGCTGCTCCTCTGCACCTTGTGCCTGCAACCCTCTGGGTTTATAAAGTGTGACTTTGTGTTTCAGCCTTGCAGAGTTTCAAAGAAAAGAATCAGCTGATATAATTCATTTGGTAGTAATATGGTATCTGGCACTTCCCCTGCCACTTATATAAAATAGCACTTGTTCTTTCAACACTGCTAATTGCACCTAATAAAAATAATAAACTATTAAAAATACCTGCCCTTTCTCATTCTAAGATTAATTCTAACAACCACTGTAGCACCATTGTGGGCTGAATTTGGCCTCTCTGGCGTCTGTTGTCTCATAGGGTATTGGATATCTGGTGTCTGATGTATTTTTTGTGTGGCACACACTGAACATCAGATAGGAGAGGAAAGCTAATTTACCTCTGGAGGTGCATTGCATAATTGGCACAAGCATATCTTGTAAAGGAGAGTTTTGTTTGTTCCTGAATTAGTATCCATAGCTGGGTCACAGGCAGAATGTTAAATTAGTTGGAAGGATGCTGTTTTGGTTTGCATTTTGACTGAGGTTTTCAAAGGCACTCAGTCACACTATCTTGTGCAGACCCTCTGAAAATCCCAGCTGTCAGTTCAACCGCTTTTATGGAGGCAAGAAGCTCTGTGTGGCATAGGCCAAGTGCAGTCATCAGTAACTCCAGTTCTTTGTGGAATTCAGCAACAAGTGATGAACCTCAGTGAGAAATGTAGCTGTCCTTGTCCTGAGGCAGGGCATCTGGAGGCACTTTCCTTCTTTCTCTTTCTCTCTCTCTCTGTTTTGTCTTTTTTTATTTATTTATTTTATTTTATTTCAGAATCTTTGAGGGAAAAAGAGCTGAGCAGGCAGGAAAGAGCTACTTTTCCAGCAGTTACACTCCTCATAGCAGCAGGTGGCTAAACCAATGCAGGTAACCTTGGGCAGAGGATTACTGCAAAGAAATCCTGTACTATTTGTTTTGTGAAGATTTTTTTTTTTTTTTTTCCCCTGGTGGTGTGGCTTCATGGAGTTTGGAAGTTGCCTAGTTTCTGAGATTTCTGATTTTTGCAGGGTGAGTCCAGGATGAACATGAACATCCCCAGGACCCCAAGGGGACCTGTGGAGACATCGCCCAGCATGTCCTGCCCTCTGCTGTCTACATTTAGATGTCTTTGGGGGAAATGTCCCTGTAAGGAGAGGAGGAGGGTATCTTGGGGCTGAGGGAAGATTAACCCTGTGGTGCTCTAGCTGGAGAAGGACAAATGCCTGGTATCCAGCTGTGTTTACAGCCTTGTCCTATGTTCCCTTGGCTTCTATGAAAACCACAAGTGGATAAAAACTCCAGGCTCAGCCCAGGAACTGTGTGCTTTTTTTTGCATCAGTCCTAGCTGTGGACTGATTGAGAAGCTGCCTCAGAGGTCTGCTCAAGTGCAGTTGCCCCTCTTCAGGCTATACATCATTTCGCTGCATTCTGAAATGCTCCTGCACTTCAGTGCTGGTGAAGCAGAGGTTCAGCTTGTCCCTGGGAAGGGCTCTGAGGGGCCAGGGATCTCAGTGCTGGAGAAATGCCCTCTCTGTTTCTGCATGCACATCCTGGTGAGCACTAGGAGAGGTTTCTCCAGAGCTGTGGCATTAGGCATCTGCACGCAACAGGCTTGTGAATAATTCAGTATACAGAGCCATGGCTTGCTTACAACATTAAACTGTTGAAACAGACAAATGGAAATAAAATAATAACTTGAGCTTAAACATGTAGGCTGCAGCAACTCAAGAATTTATTATGTTATCTGCTACTGTAGAACAGAATTTTAAATGGATATGTCATGTCAGAGCCTTTTTATTGTTTTTACTTTTTTTTACATGACTGTTGAAGAATATACTACTGTGGAAGATATCAGCATTCCAGGCCTTTCCTATATTTGATTATAGCTGATAGCAATCAAAGTAATTTTACTGCCAATAATAATGCTGGCAGCAGCTTAATTTAATAGCATGGAGGCTAGATCTTATTTATATCATTCTTCAAATGTTGATAACTTTAAATGTAACTACAAAATATTTCTGCAATGAAAACTTAAAATATGGGATATTTAATTTAGTGCCCTGGCCTCACTGCTTAAAAATGTTCAGACTACACAAACACATACTTACACCAGTTATTTTGCAGATGATTTTTCCATGAAACATGGGCTTTTTTCACGACAATCTGAGAACTGCTGATCATTTTATCACTGTAAAGCATGTGAAGACTAAAAACATGAAAATACTTGAAAAATCAGTCTTCTGTGAATAACTTTGCACTTTGCCAAAAGTAAATAAATAACAATGGGAAAAAATACATCCATTAAGTGATTTTTCCACATTCAGTTTGCTTTCCTAACCTCAGTAGTCTCAGAATTGCATTATTGCCACACCAGATTACTACCACCAACTTTGATAACTACGTCAGAGTTACACCACTAGAAAGGACAGAGTTTTATCCCATTATAATTATGGGATTTATGCCACTAACTTCAGATGAAGTGGATGCACTTATAAAAAACAGCAGGTCTTGACCCACAGGCCATGCCATCTCTGAGATGAATACCGTAGCTGTAAGTGATGTGGTGCATGAGCACTGTTTTTCTTTGATTTATTTAAAGATATTTGCTCATGTATAGTCTCACAACCATTGCCACTGAGATCTTACTGACATACCCATTGCCCTGTGCTCAGCAATTTCAAGGCTGGAGCAAACAGGTGAGGATGGGAAATGACAAAATTTGCTCTGCTTTCCTTGTCTGCTAGAATCTCTTGAGGTTTAACCAGAACAACATTGAAATGGTCTCCTGTCACTTGTAGTTTCTTAAACTCCAAGAGCTAATTTTCTGGAAAATTTCATTCACAAACTGGCATCAGGTTTAAATGGTGAACAGGAAAAACATTACATTTTCATGCTTTCAGAGCACTTTGACACAGCTGGTTAATTCTGTGATAGGAGGTAATATTATCCCCTGCATTGGAAGAAGAAGCAAAGTCAGAGGAGTTACACATGAGATGCTCAGTGACAAACAGCCCCAGATGACTCTGGGACTCCAGACCATCTAGGGGTTTGATGCTGTATTCAGGCGGCCGAGACAGGCATCCTCCCCTAGGGGAAGAGAAGTTCAGGGAAAAGAGCAGTCATGTTACCTGTGCATACACAGGGTATGCAATGCTGTGAGATGTCCAGAGTTGCCACCATACGTCAATATGTGCATATTAGAAACAGTACCGTCCATTGTTGTGAACAGATGATGTAAACTTGATCAAGAAAAAGGCTATTTTTTTTTAACCTTCTCCTCCACCATCCTCTTCCCTTATATTTTTTTTTCAATGAGGTTTTTAAGATGACATGCCTACAGTACCACCTGAAAAACATGCAGTCAAAAATTGGAAAAAGCAAGGGAGAGCAACTGGTTTAGAACTGATTTAGAACAACCTAAATCATACAATCATTTAGGTTGGAAAAGACCTTCAAGATCACTGAGTCCAACCGTCAACCTTACTTACGGAGTCCCATCACTAAGCCATGTCCCTAAGTGCTATGTCCACACATCTCTTAAATACCTCCAGGAATGGAGACCCCGCCACTTACCTTGGCAGCTCTTTCTAATGCTCGGCCAACTACTCCATGAAAAAAATCATCCTAATATCCAATCTAAACCTCTCCTGGTGCATCTTGAGATCATTTCCTCGTGTCCTACCACTTGTCACTTGAGAAAAGAGACTGACACCCTCCTCACTTCAACTTTCTTTCATGTAGAGTGACAAGATTTTCCTTCAGACTCCTTTTCTCCCTACTCAACAGACCAAGTTTCCACAACCACTCCTCATAATTCCTGTTTTCTAGTCTCTTCACCGTCTTTGGTGCTCTTCTCTGCACAGTTTTGAGCAACTCAATGTAGTGTTGGGCCCAAAACTGAGCACAGTATTCAAGGTGCAGCTTCAAGAGAACCAAGCACAGGGAGACAATCATTTCCCTAGTCCTGCTGGTCACGTTACTTCTGATGCAGGATGCAAGGACTTATTTATGTCAGCATTGCCAGCAGCACTCCCATGTTGTCCTATAACCTGCCTCTGACATACCAAGCAGGATTTTTCTGGGGAGTGGTTTGACAGCCTCTAGCCAGGATCTGAATGGTAGCTCCTCATGATAACACCACTTCAGATGTTAAAAACAGCCAAAAGATCTCCAAAAAATTGACAGGAGGTGGATCAGGGAGTGCAGAGATCATGAGTCAGGGACAGAAGAACTGGAAACCTCGGTCAGCCCAGGGGATGTTTCTGCAGGTAGTCATCTCCCTTTGCACCAGTTTTGGAGAAAGTATACCCTTGTCTACACTCCCTGCTCCCAGAAGTTCCTACCTATGTCCATCTCCATACCAGGATGATATGCCTAAGGTGGGGTGGTCAGTGGGTCTCAGCTCTCTTGCTCTCAGAAAGTCCTTGCCTAAATACAGTATTCAAAAGATCTCACCTAAATAAGTTAAAAACAAACAATAAAAACATCCATGTTCTTGTGTGGAGTGAATTGCTTGTCTGCATTAGTAGACTTTGTGCTAAAAGACAGAAAGAATTGTGTATTTATTTCCAAGATTATTAAATTACATATAGAATATGCTTCCTGAGTATTAGCAGAGTTTGTATCTGAATTCGTCCTATCCATGCTCTGGTTACATCTAATGAGGATAATTATTACATGGCTTAACTATAATTCAGTATTGACTCTTTTGTGCATGAAAAGCTTTTATTGGCAAGCATCATCCAAGAGCTTCAACAAAAGACATCTTTAGCTTGTGTAAACATTGTTGTTTGAAGGTCTCACCCTAACCTGCTTTAGGCTAAGTACTTTCTCCTCAATTGAGTTAATATAGCCAAAACGATATAAGGGTGGGATTAGATACTGGCTTACACCACAGGAAAAAAATGAAAGTTGGACAGGGAAAAATGCAGTTAATTCCATTCTGTCAGCAGTGGATATTAAAGATTATTAGTTGGCACACTCAATTATGTGTGAATCACAATAGTAGTACTGTTACTTTTTGATTTAATTTTACAGGGGCAGGTAAAAGTGTAGGTTTAGGATCATCTGTGGTGATTATTTTTTTACTTGCAGGGATTTGAGAAAACATCTATGTGTAATAAAATGTCCCACTGTTTACATGGGTAAATGTAAATGGATAGAAATAAAAGTCTGCCTGTCAGGAGTATGACTTTGGCTGCTGTTTATGAATATATTCCTTTAGGCAGTAACTAGTTATTCTGTTTAGTAATTGTTAAAATGATAAACCAACAAATATAGCTCTCTTTTTTGCTGCTTCCCTCTGCTGGATAGAGCCAGTAGTGCTTAGCTTTGTGTCAGTCTCATAACAGCCACCATAGTCTACCACCACCTTGATAATGGAGAAACTGGATTTTCAGGGCAGAGTTAAGTCTGAATCTTCTTCTGGCACTCATGGTGAATTTTTCAGTCTTCAGGTTATTCAGCAGTCACAGAAACTCACAACAATATAAAGTCCTTGGGTCAAATAAGTCCCAGTCTCCGTGTCCCTGGCCCTAAGGTAGGCTGAGAGCAGGGCAAGGAGGTGTACTGCATAAGAAGTCTAATTAATTATTGAATTCACATGTTGAAAATTGTGTGTTTTGTTTGTTTGCTGGATTTTTTTTTAACAATATAAACCTCTGAAGTGTTGTTTGTGCTTTGTTTCTTTTTGTAGGTTTTTGATAACCAAAAGAGACCGCTGTGACAATGCACTTTGAATGCTTGACTGCAGTTCCAAGACCAGTAACAACACTAGTTGAACTAGAGCATATATTTTAGGAAAAACAAACAAACCCAACCTTCTAATCTTGGTTTCCAGTTTCCAGTGTCAGAAGGCCTCCCACAGCACGGTGACATTCTCATGCCAGAGTCCCCTTGTACAGTTTACATCCCCTCACATGGCAGATGAGTCTCATTTGAAGATTTAAATACCCAGATTCCTCTTTCATCCACTGTATCTTGTACATTTTTTCTCTCCAAAACTGACAAAGCCAGTCATCATATGTGTGTGGCCTGTATGGGTACTTGATGTGAAGCAGCTTGGACAGCTGTGTAGCTGTCTGAGTGCCCAGACGTAGCATTTTACAACCTCTCATTCAGTTGTCCCATCAGTGCCCACTCCAGAGAAGGACTAGCACTTCAGAGACAGTGGTGGAGCTGATGTTCATCTGAATATCCACAAAGATCCCCAAGTCCCTTCAGAGATACCATTTCCCAGACTCATAAATGAAACCTACGTATTTTGTACTTAGATGTCTGACTTTTAAAGTTGATTGCACTGAAACGTGTCATTTAGGCTAAATTTAACAAGAAATTTAGACTGCTGATCTATGTTCTTTTAAGATATGTTTGTCTTAGATTTTACAGCCTGAGCAAGGAGTTCCAAAACAATCTTTTTGTACATTTTTGTCACATGCTGTCCTTCAACCAATAGTTTATTATGGCTGGAGTCATCCTGAGTTACTGATGCTAATTCCAAACAGGAGTGGAGATCCCATTCAAAAGAGAGTTCTCTTCTATTAGCATGTTAATCCAGTGTCTTTGGTCTAGAGACATGCACAGCACTCTTTGGGTCATTGAGTTAAAACCCTCAACTACAGCCAGCTCCCTGGTCTACCAAGCTTCTGCTCCATGTGATCCTCAAAGCAGCAAACTTCATCACTGTGTGAAAAACTGGAGATCTATAATACAGGAGGAATGGAAATCATAGCTAAAGAAAAGACCACCTCCAATAGCTTTGGTCCCTATGACAACAGAGAATGTCATAACAGAACTGAAGCTCCTGGATGCTCCTGGGAAGTAGTCTAAGCTTCAGCTGGGTGGACCCATGTTGCAAGCTTCAGTAGCTTTTGCTATTGAGCAAAGTCAATTTTCCACTGTTCCTACAATATTTGTCCCAGGAAATAATGGTCTGTTGGTCTAATGCTAGTGTGAACACTAAGACTCTTTGACTATATCTTGTTCCTAGCCGTCTATTCAGTGCTTCAAGGGTAGGGAAAACCACAACCCAGAAACAACTTGTTCAACTGAAAAGTGGAGGGAAAAAAAGAGGTTTCCTGGTCTCCCAAGTAATCAGTGAAAGTCCAGAAATATTGGTTCAGTATTATATAAATGCATAAATGCATTAAGTATCTACTACTGTTCAGCACCCCCCCTTCCCCCCACCCCCTCCCCCCCATGCCCCCTTTGTAACTAGACATCCAGAGAGCTCTGCTGTAAGTTTAAATTCTCTGTTTCCAGGAGCTGACTCATTCTGTGCCTTGGTGGGGTTATCACATTTCTTCTTAAAACTTTTAATGTAACTTTTCCTTAATACCCTGTTTGGAAAACTTACACCAAGACTGAAATCTCCAGATGGGTAGGAAGGAACTTTTTATTAGGCTTAACACTCTCTAAGTTTTTTTCCTTGATTATTCTCCCCAGGCACCAGAGGGTGTCCAGTATTATAGCTAACTGTGCTACATTATCACTCTGCTCTTCAGGTTACCACTTCAAGATACCACAAAATCTCTGTTGACATTCCCTGCAGGGAGGATAAAGGCTGCACCAGAGCAGCTTGGACCCTCATAAGTGAATGGAGCAAATGAGGAGTTTTGAGTGAATGAACCACACATTTGGAGTCATGTTCACATTGACACTGCATGTTGATACGGGTCTGGTTTATCATGTCACATAGACTATATGTATAGGAGCAGACTCTTGAAATTTAAATAAGTGACCAAAAAAACCCCAACTCATTATCTCCTGGGTAGTTGTGTACATGATTTCAAGTATCTGGTGCTGCTCTCCCAGCAGCACGCAGAGTGCTTTGGTTTCAGCAGGGTTGTGGTGGTTGCTGATCAGGCCAGAGAGCTTAGAGCTTCCGTGTCCCAGCAAGGACTTTTGCAGAAATCAGGCCCTGGGAAGGAAGATTTTCTCAGCAGGTGCAGGGTATTGCTTTCTGTTGGCACAGCAATTTTGGCTTGGCTAAGATGTATATTTACTTTATGTAGCTTTGAGTGTAATAAGAATGCTAGCAAAAACCACTTGGAAAAGGAAAAAAGGAAATGTTAAACCTTAACTCTGCATTCTCAATTAAATGATTACTCCTTCAGGATGAAATTGTTCTTGATTCTTATTGTAAACCTTTCAATTTCTTACATAAATAGCATGATTATATTTACATAAATAGTTGCACCCTGGAGTACAACAATCCTATTGTACACAAAAATCCTATTAAAATTTCCTGAGAGAAGAACTTTCCTGGTTTGAGCAATGGTCTGTTATGCATGAAACCAGAACTTCTCACTCCTTTCTTCATTCAGAGCCAAATCATGCCTTTAGATGCGTGCACCCAAAAAGAGCACTGATCCCTTAGAATTCAATCCTAGGCTCCAGTATAAGAAAGCACTTTTGTAATTGAACTGCTAATATTTCAAAGCAATATAATGCACTCCTGCATTTTTTGGAGGCTGATTATTTAGAGGTGACATAAAAAATATACCCAAAGGCATTTTGTTCATCTTTGAAAGAAACAGCTGCAACCTAGTCTTCTATCTAAAGAGACTGTGATCAAATATGTAGGCAAGAAGGAACCTCTGTCTTAATTCATCTTTCCAGCATTTTGCAGCTCTAAAGAAAAAGCTTACAACAAAATCTAGATTAATATTTTTCCCATCCGTATATGCAATGTTTTTCCCATATATGCAATGTCAGCATATAAAGCTTTAGTTTTTAATATGTGATGTAAAGTAAAATATGGCCCAGTATTCTCTCTCATCCACTTGGATCAAGAGGCACATATCACTGTTTGATCCTAATTGCAAACCAAAACTTTGCATAAATAGTGGTAGATAAGCAAGTATCTTTGGATCAGTAGCTATTTATTGAATCAAAGTATTCACACTGTAGAACAGCATGTGGATACTAACTGCAACTGTGGCTATGCTGACAAGTTGGTTATCGATCCTGCTACTGATATAGTTTGTGTGCATTCTGATATGAGTAGGGAAAAAAAAAAAAGAAAAAAAAAAGTTTCTTCACAATCAAAGAGTATTTGGAGGATATGAGGATATAGAGAGTATAATAATATCTATGAGTATGTCAGGAGTATAAACAAACAAACAGAATAGTAATCGAAGTAATCGAGGGTTTGACTCAGAGAGACCAACCCTTTTTTAATTCTCAGGGTCTCTGCACACATCCTATCAACTTTATTTCAAAGTAAGATAAAAAGTAATTTAATAGGGGGCAAATGTATCCTTTTTAATTAAAAAAAAATACCCCTCTATTTAGCTAATACTCTCTGAAAACATTGTTTTTAAAAATTAAGTCAAAATCTTTATCTACAACCTTTTTATCTACAATAATATGTCTACAAAATAATCCTTTCCACTTTAAAAAAAAAAAAACAAAGAAAAGAAAAAAAAAAGTAAGAAAGAAAGAAAGAAAGAAAGAAAGAAAGAAAGAAAGAAAGGGGAAAAAAGAAAAAAAAAAAAAAAGACACGAAACCTCATTCCCAATTTTATCTGAATTTCTGATAAGTTTTTGTTTCACCAAAATTACAAATTTGGTAATCAGTATCCAGCGGACAAATGTAATCCAAACATCTAGTGAATGATTTTCCTAGTATTGTCAAGTAGCTCTGCAGGAAAGATATCTTTGTGTAGATCCTGTCATGACGGGGAGTGCTCACAAGGGTCCTAAAGAATTCTGTAATATTTTGAAACCAAGCAGTTGTGTGCACAGGAATAAAAGTAAATAAAGCAAAGGTGGTAAGAAACATTTGTAATCTGAAATGCAGGAGTCAAGATGCCCAGCAGGCAGTAGCCATAGCAGGTGAGTAAAACGAATATCCCATGCTACTGCAGTCTGGACACACCATCCAAATTATTTTGTTGAGAGCTGACAAATCTTTGATTTTGAGAGCGATGGCTAGTGACAATATATTTTTTATTTCCTGACGCAGCATGAATCTAAGAATGTTTCTTATTTCATATGGGAATGATTTCAGGATGCTAGCGACATAACATTCAGGGAATGAACAGTCTAAAATTTCTATAAACACCAGAATCAAGGCATTTATGAGTTTTAGTAAAAATTTTATTGAAGTCTGGTCATGTTGGCATATTGTGCATTTTAAATGTAAATTAGATTACTGGCAGTAGATTCAATTTAGTGGTAAAAATGTAAAGAAAACAGTTGGGCTACAGATGAAACAATAATGTAGCTGTTCTTTAGTTAAGAGAACAGTGAAATCCAGAAACAAATGGTGTTTGGGAATATTTATGGTAGAGGAAACATGCTGCATACGATTAACTTTGTCAATTTTATGCAGCACAGTAGTTTTTGTTCAGCTTTGAAGAACAGTTTCTGATAGTGAACATATGATAGGGTGAATGGATGGCTCTGAGGATTTACAATGGAAACTGAAATCCTTTCATCTTCAGCTCACTTGTTAAAATGCAGCCCAGGCTGCGAGAGATCAATGCTGATGGCTTTGTGTGTACAACTTGTTTGACATGACACTGGGTCTCCTCCTTCCTCCATTACAACGTTTCATGTTCAAAGCCTGTGTGACTAAAAAGGACCATACCTCTAGGTATTGCATTGGCAGTTGTAGGGGAAATCCACTACTGGGGTGTGGGCAGTCGTCTTCTCACCCTGCCTTGTCCCATAGTTCTGATGGGTGTCCCTCACTGCATTGCTCTCCAGAGAGAAAACACTTGCTTACCCAACATGTCATAGACACCTTTCAAAAGCTTCCATATCTAACAGAAAAAGTTTAGAGTGTGGGTAGAGAAGGAGCTGTTTTATTGGACTATAAAGAAGCTTCAGAATGTGTTGGAAAGTGAACCTCATTTGCCTCAAAGATGCAACTGTGCTGGAGCATGATGATTTTGCATGTACAGCAATCAGTGCAGCTCGCAAATGGGTAGACTGGTACAGCTAAATGAAAGTTTAAATACAGATATTTAATTAAGTCAAATCTGCTCCAGTCCAAAGCCATAAAAAAAAAATTCATTCTTTACTCACACCTAAGACATGCCCCACTGACCCATTGTTATTTCTGCTGTAAAACATGAAATGGTAGGAAAAGAAAAGAGAGTAAAATTAGTGAGAAATCACTCTCCCATACCAATCTGCCAGGCTAAAGGCAAGTGTCAGAGTATTGTCTTGTGAGTAACAGACATTGAGGTTAAAATCCTGTTCTGTGATGAACTAAGCTAAACTCCCTTTGGAAATGAATGGTTGGAGTAGCAAGAACCTTCCCCTAACTATGGATGAAAGATACCAAAACAAGGCTTGGACAAAGACCCTGTGGAGGAGGGAGGATGCTTTTTTTTTTAATTGTTATTATTATTTTATTTTTAATTTTTGGTAAACCCTCTGGGGTGTTGCCTGTTTCTCTATGTATTGACCATAGTTAGCAAAACTTCTGCTTGATTTTTTTATGTAGTAAACTCTCCAACAGAAAATTTAAAGGTGAATACATCTTCCAGTTGTTTGAAAGGATGGGCTGGAGATGGTGGGTTACAAGTGCACCTTGAATGAGAGTTGTTCAGGCACTGCAGTGACTGACAGTGTTAAGAAGCTCAAAGTCATGCAGAAACACAAGTAAAATGTGAATAACACAAAATTACTGGTTGATGTTTTTCTGATTGCAATAAGAGTAATTGCATGTCGTACTGAACTTCTGAGATCATAGTGTGACCACAATAAGTGTTTAGAAGATGATAAAAAGTTTATTGGCTATGTCGACTAGCTGCTGCCAGACCCCAGTGCTGAAAGACAAGTCTGTGGTCCATTTGTGCCTGCGCTCTGCCCAGTGCCTTGCAAGACACGGCTGGAGAGAAAGCCTGCCCTGACTGACAACAACAAAGGGTTTGCTAGTGAGTTCCCCATCCACTGTATATGCTCAGGTGTTTTGCATTCTTGAACATCATTTAAAAGTCATAAGGGAAGAGAAGAGGGGGACAGAGGAGTGTTACAGTAAGAAGTTCTGCAGTGTGCTGAGGACAGGAGACAGTGAACAGTTAGGGGACTTACTTTGAAAGGTTTCTTTTGCCTTTAGCAGCTATTACAGGTACCTTTCTGTTTTAACTTTTGAAGCAATTGCTTTTTGAATTGGTTGGGTTTGTAATGAAAAGTTGTAATTTTTGTTACCAATTTTTTTGGTACTTTTTGTTACTTAAAATCTCATAGACAATGTAAGGAGGAAAAAAAATAAGAAAGGATACTTGCCTCTTAAGTTCGTTTGAAGCCCTTTTCCCACAGGATTCATTGGTGGTAGAACAATTTCCTGATCAGAATGAGAAACAAACATAAGATGTCATGAAAAATGATAAAAAGAAAGAAACTTCAGATGAAATGGGAAGTTTTAATGCAAATCATATTTGACCTCACTCTTTTATAAGAGCTCTTCATTCTTGTGTCTCAGTGAGTTAGCATTGAGCATTGTTGCAGGACTTCAGAATTAGGGTTTTGAAGTAGTTGAAAACAATTATTACTTACAACATTAATTATGGTTATATTTTTAAGGTTAAAATGTGTGCTTTTTAACCTTGATGGGGTAGCATGATAGGTACATGATGGGGAAAGATGGCACAGATGGTCACCTGGAACTGGTTTTGCCTTTGGATGTGTCATTCTTGTTGTTGGGACCCATGGCTGGGCAGCATCCTGCTCCTCCATTAGCAACACTCTTCTTTTGGGTGGGTATAGCCTTTACATGCATTATCACTTCTCTTGTGAACTAGTTAGTTTTTGGGAAAAGGCTTCAAGCTTGAATGTCTCCCTTTGCTTCCCACAAGTTCCCAACTCTGTACTTATTAGTCAGCACAACTTTCATTGTTTTATGTCATGTACAAATTGGAATTGTTTTGGCAAGAGCCTTTGACACCTCCTCTCAAGTGGGAAGTTCACTTCAGTGGTTAAACACTAGCTGGAGATCTGGGAGACTGAATCCAGTGTTTTGCTCTCCCATTGTTTTCTATATGCCTTTGGCTAAATCACTGTAGGAGGAGGAATTCATCTCATCTGGCTTCAGCTGTTATGAATTAGGCATATAATCTGAGTTTGTCTATGCTCCCTCTGTGGTCAATGGAGGGAGACAGGCAACTCCAGGAGATGATTCATCCCTTTCAGAAGTGTCTGCTCTATCCAGTGATTACAGGAAGATCAGGCAACTAGCTGAGATTCACACACCTTATTTTCTGATGCATAAAATAAGTCAAATTGAATCTCACACTTACTCTCTATTTTCTGGCTGTTACACAAAAAAGGGAATCCATTAAATCCATTAAAACAATGCAATACTATGTAGTTATTCAAATTACCCCCAAAAAATAAAGGGGGTGGGGGGGGGTGGGGGTGCGGGGAGGGGATAAAAATAAGACCAATCCCAATCTAGAAAGGACTGAATAATTTTTAGACCAGACCTTTTAAAGACACTTAGGAGTCTAAAGGTGTAGAAAGATGCCTCCTAAGATTTTAAAACGCCTATGACCTATAGGAATTAGGAGATAAATAATTGAAGATCTCACTAAATGCCTATCTGTGTTTGAGGTATATAAACCTATAAAACACCTTAAAACCTATAAAAACCCTGTCTCTAGTATTATTAGGGAGAGCACTATACTAAAATATATACAAGTCTCCAAATGCCATATTCCCCTGTTTCTGTGCCCCTGGCTGCTCCTGCTTCCATGCTCTACAGCTCTTGCCCCTGGCAGCAGAGGTAAGCTTGTATGAGGAGCATATGTGACACATAACACTCCAGCTCTCCCCTGCTGGTGGATAATTCATGAGGATGAGAGCTGTGGCAGGGCTGGGGAGAGAATCAGTGAATCATAACCTCCCCTCCTCTTCAGCTGAACTGTGTGGAAACTTGGCATGGTAGAGAATCTTGTACATAAACCATATTTTATTACTTGGAGTTGACAATTCAGCTGTGACTGTGGAACTGGCAAGTTATAGGCATAACACAGAAGATGTGAACTTAATTTGTCCTTTCTTTTGGGCTGCTTTGTGTCTCTCGCTCCTCGTTGAGTGTCTCCATCAAGACCAGCATGATAAGAGTTAATGCAAGGTCTGGGAATGAATGTGGTGGAACCCTTCCTCCCTTCTGATTCTCCCTTTCCTTTCCTTTATGTGAACAGACTCGCTCGCCATCCCCAAGACTGCAAGAGGCAAAGGTGAGAGGAAAGCTGACAAACAAGGAAAATAATCCCTTTGCCCACCCCTAGTGGAAACTCTGCTAGCTACAACATGGCAGCTGAGAGAGAACAACTTAACCCAACCAAATCTCTTTTATTATGTTCCTGTGTTTATTTTTCTGCTGTATTTATGACTTTGCATGTTGTTTTTGGTGTGGAAAGGACTCTAAAGCTGTAGATATGTGTTGTAATTATACAAATTCCTCTGCATGGAGTCTGTTAAAAAGATTGATCTATTTTTATGAGGACACACACAAATACTCATTTTGATGGACCTCATTGGCATTTATTGCAGGCCTGCCACTACTAAAATTTAAAGCCAACCTTGTAAATTTTATGGAAACTACATGCTGCAATTATTAGCCCGAAGACCTCCTGTCTCGCAGGAATGAGTCAGATTTTGCTTTCCACGTACACTGCGGTTTACACCTGAAAGAGATTAGTGGGGACCACCAGTAGCTTGAAAACCTAATCTCCAGTATTTTGTTTCCAGTTTAGCTCTGAAAGATACTCCAGGTGTTCTCATTAATTAGTCATTGTAAGTCACTGTGTCATTATTGTGCATAGAACAGATGTTTTCTCTGTGCACTTTTTCTGCAGGAGTGTTTTAAATTAAAAGTTGTTTTATATACTTCTTAATGTTTAGAAACAATTCTTATGACTGGTGAAAATGAACAAAAACAACCCCTAACAAATCAGTTTAGGAGGACAAATTCTTGAGTGTTTCCTGCAATGGTGTAACTTTACAGAGTTCTACCTGAGTGGATGATCTTGCTAAACATCGTAAGTAGATCTTGCCATTTTTTTCTGTGGCAAAATTCCCACTAATATTAAGAACAGGCTATAAGTATTATAGACTGTATATGTTATACTTCCCCCATTATCTTATTTTATAGTCACAAACTGAGGTGGATGGAGATTAAGTGGATTAAACCTATCAATCCAACTAATCAAAAGGGAAAAATAAGATTAAGGATAGCTGGATGAGAAGTCTTAATAGTATGCAGAGTATAAATACCAGTTTGTATATTTTGTGTCTGTATACTGTCCTACACACAGCCTTTGCTAAATTTTTATTCTTTGCTTGGAACCTGTAAGTGAGATGGCCTGTTGCAAAGGACAGTTCAGTTGACAACAAGCGAAACATTATTAAAGAGGAGAACTTGGGTGGGATCTAACAACCATGAGTTATGTTTATTACGTGGCCCATTATGGTTGAGACTTCAGAAAAAAATAAATATTGATGTCAAGCCTTCTCATCCTTCATTTCAAAACAAGATTTTTTCTTTGTCAGATCATTTGAACACCAGGGGAGAAGAAGGGAAAAATATTTGTGGATTTTTCACCTTGGTGGAATTCTCTCTCTCTCTCTCCCTTAGAGTATCAGTGCTGTGCCCCAGAGCTCCTGACCCTGCACCTCACTATTCCTAACACAGCAGGCCTGGCCATGTCCACTGCTGCATCCTTTACTGATGGCTATCCATACATCTTGGGACTGCTTTGAAATTGCAAAGCCTAACCCTTTCTGGTCTTCCAAGTAGCAAAATTCAAGCCTCCTTGTTTCAGAGTAGACTCAGAATTGGTGCATGCCAGAAGTCTGATTGCAAAACTCTCATCTGCAAGTTGCAGATGAAAGAAAGACCAGTACCTGCAGTTACATTGACTGAAACTTAAAATAAAAGAGTTGTTAAGTTTAATTTATTTTTTTTAATCACCAGAAAATCAATGAGGAACAAATTGCTTTGAGCACTAGAGTAATAACGAAGTTTGCTGCACTTACTTTGCAGCATCCAGTTTGGGTTGGTTTGGCTGGTTTCAGAGAAAGTATCAGAAGAGAAAAGCTACTTTTCTACCTTAGAAAAGTTATCTTGTCAGAGGTCCTCTTGTTAAAGAGATACAATCTGATGTTGCCTTTTTCACTACTCTGAAACCTACCCAAAAGCAAGAACTCAAAAGAATTTGAGTTGACCAAACAAATGAAGGTTCTGGGTTAGAAGTAAGCTGGGTAACAGGGAGAAAGGGTGACATGGGATGTTGGTGAAGTTATGTCATGGTTTAACTCTGGTAGGCAGCTAAGAGCCTCACAGCTGATCACTCACTCTCCCCAGGTGGGATGGGGGAAAGAACTGGAAAGGTAAAAGTGAGAGACCTCATGTTGAGATAAGAACAATTTGTTAGGTAAAGCAAAAGCTGTGCACACAAGCAAACCAAACCAAGGAATTCCTTTGCTATTTCCCATTAGTAGATGCATCCAGGAAAGCACGGCTCATCTGCATAATGGTGTCTTGGAAAGACAAACACCATCACTCTGAATGTCCATCTCTTCCTTCTTCTTCATGCCAGTTTTTATTGCTGAGCATGACACCATGTGGTATAGAATATCTCTTTGGCCAGTTTGGGTCACCTGTCCAGGTTGTGTTCCTTCCCAGCTTCTTTGGTACCCTCAGCCTCCTTGCTGGCAGGGCAGCATGAGAAGGAAAAAAAAGTCCTTGGTTCTGTGTAAGCATTGCTCTGCAACAACTAAAAACAATTTATTTTCATCAAAAATCCCAAACACAACATTGTGTGAACCTCTATGAAGAAAACTAACTCTAGCCAAAACTCAAGCCAAAATTATCACAAATTACCACAGAAATGCTTGAAAAAGTTCTTAGCAGTTTGGAACAGTAAGACATTTTTTCAGGATTAGAAAAGTACAGTAGTAGTCCATCTCTGCTGTGAGGAGAAAGAGTAACTCAGCAAAGCATTAGTTCATGTAGTACTTACAAATATATTTGCTGAACAGCTCAACTCTGGGACACAGCAATGCTAAGATGATAGGCTGTAGTAAAGGTATTGCAATTTCACAAAGGGATATAGGCACCCTGACCTGGTCTTTAGACAAGGAGATGATTTAAAAAAAAAAAAATTTAGAAAACTTGAAAAGGTGTCTTGAGAGTCCCTGACAAATGGTGGGTCTATGTATTTTTGTGAAATGCCTTAGATTAACTAAAACTAATGTCAAATTAAAAAGGTTTAATGTAAAAATTTGAAATGGAGGTAAGCCTTTGAAGGACTGTTTTATTGTTGTCACAACACATAGAGAGAGATCTTCAAGAAAATGGAAGCTAAAATAATGGACTTTCATGGCCATGCTGGTTTACAGTAAGTTTCCCAAATGAAGCAGTTAGGCCCAAATCTGTACAGGTACTTAAATCTTAGGTGGAGGGTGGTAAGAAAGGGGGGATGATGTTGATATGAGACTTTTTAAAGATGTGTCTGCATCTCCACAGAAAGCCCTGTTCTTACACAGGTCTGGCTTTGTGGTCTGAAGTGAGGTGCCAAAAGCCTTGACAGCTGTGAGATTTCATATACTGTCTGCTAATGGTTCAGGGTTGGTGGGATGAGAGGGACAGATGTCCTTGGCACTGCCAGGAGTACTCAGTGGCTTAATCATAGATGCTTCTTGAATCCAAGTGGCCAATACCTCAGTTCTGAGCTCAGGCCTCATGTTCTCCCAGAGGCCTATCCTGAGTTCTCAGAAGTCTTCAGTGTGTACTTACACACACACACACACACACACACACACACGATGGGTATGGATCTGTTTTCCAGTTCTTCACTTTTCTGACTTTCAAGGTTGGACTTTAAGGGAAACTGCATACTGTTATGTCAATATAGATAACTCCATAGCATAAAATTATATAACTGCTCTTTTGTTGCATGCCTGTGATCTCTTGCAGGTGAAGTGGGATTAAGGCAACCTCGTGCCCTCCACTCACAATGCACAAAAATTCCTGTTGGTTGACAGTGTCCCAGTCCATTCCTTAGATGTGTCAGTTTATGTTAATGTGTCCCCATACCAACTATTTTATTTATGCCCTTGATCTTTTCCTCACAGCCACAAGAATTATAAATGTTTAACTAAGTGGTATTTAATTTTTCACCTTGCAAATGACAACTCATATGGGGACAGACTCAAATTTTCTGCTCAATGAAACAACTACGCAGAGATTTAGCTCTTCTAAACTGAAATGCAACAAGGCATATGAGGACAGCCTTTCTTATATTTTAGGATAAAGCATATGTAGAGGACGTAGCAAAGATACCGACTAACTCCATATATTGTTGCTGGAAAGAGGGTGATACTCTTCACTTGTCTATAGAGAGATATTGTGCTGATTTTTGGTGTCCAGTAAGCAATATTTGCTTTTTTCCCCCCTGTAGTCATGAGGAATAAATAAAACACTCTAACATGTGGGCAGGACTTCAGTGTATGAATTCTTTCCAAGTTTTTTTTTTTTTTTTTTTTTTTTTTTTCCAAAATTTTTGATTCACCTTGAATAGTTTCTCCTTGGAATATGATACTCCTTTCCTTATAAAAGAATGGATAGGGAATCTGTTTGTAATAAACACTCTTCTAATGTAATAAATTTAGCAAGTAGCTTGATTCTAATTGAATACATCATAGTTGCTTTGAAACAAAGCAAGTTGTTTGTGCTTTTTCTCTGATTTCAGAATAGCTGTGTCTACATAAAATGTCTCTTTAGCTTGCAAGTAGTCAAGATATTAAAATGTGAAAAATGCAAATAGAATTTGCACCATAATGTGCTTTAATTTGATTTGACATTAGATTTCTGCTCTTCATCTTTTATGATAGCTATTGAAAAGATGTAATTTTATTTTGAAGACTTAAATTTTACCTTTGGTATGTTCCAATAGATGGAAATTGAGGAGGGAAAAGTTATAGTGCCGAGTTGTGGACACATGCAAATTAAGTTTTGACTTTGATTATATTTTTTTGCACTTGCTATTTGAGATGTGCACTCATTCTATTTTTCTTTTCGGTGAATATTTATCCTGATGGCTATCACTAAATAATTGCTTGGTGTCTAAAGCTCTTTTCATATGACGGGCAATTCAAAACCTTGATCAAGGTCAATTGTTAAGGTGTCGCAATCTGAAAATTTAATCATCACCAAGAGTAAAATGATACTCAGAATTATGCCTTTAAGAAAAGCCACTATTTACCAAGGAAAGTGTTTTTTATATCCAGTGATCATAGTAATTTCTAAAGTGGAGCATCTTAGAATTTTCTTTGACTTATTCACTTGAGAAAAGGGCTGTCTATTCATTCACTCAGGAAATTCTAGACAGCTAGTCAGGAAAAAAAAAAAAAAAAAAAAAAAAAAACAGACAAAATCCGGTCTGACCAAGAGTAACTCAGGTTTTGCCTACAACTTGAACAAACTTGGTGCCCTAACCACAGCTTGGTCTGCTTCATAAACTTATAATACATTTCAAGTCCTTGCCCAAAACTGGCCCCCAGCTGAATACATGAATTCACAACCACGTTTGGTAAGACTAGTGTGAAATTATGCAAGCTGGAATGTGGTCTTCCATGGAGCTAGTAACTCCTCAAAGATCCAACTTCAGTTCATCTGGGATCACAATAGCATCTAGTGATGCGAGTATTTCCCATACAACAGACATTTTTATTTGGTTTGTCTGACAATTTTCTGAACCCAGCTCTGCAATAGCTCAAGATTTCTGATAGTTATTTTCATGCATGAAATAGGTAAATGGGATTCTATTTGGCATCTGTAGCAATTAATTTAGATATACAAGTGCCTTTGACATAACAGCATGACTTGTGGGTTTGTTCATAGGGATGACAAGAGCCTCTTTCTAGCTGGGGAGCTGCACATCATTTGATAATCGTTGTGTTGCAACTGGAGCAGTGCTGTCACATTTTATGGTGCAGTCCTTCACAAAATGGTATGGAAAGCACAGGAAGGTCAACATCCTCATACATGTGATGACATGATTACTTACACAGGATCTCAAAAACAGTGCAGACTTCACGTGCTTCAGTTATTGTCCCAGTGTAAATCCAATGCTCCATCCAGTGGAAATCCAAGGTCTGGCATATCTAGAGGCTTTGTATTATTTCAACAACAATCATAGCAATTTGTTAGGTTATCTAGTACAGAACAAGGTCCCCAAAACCTTCCTGAAATGATCTCAGGTGCTTAGTGAGTATATCTCAAGTTCCCCATATTTATTTTATTTATTTCTTTTTATTTTTAAAGATGTGCTCCCTGATTGTCATGTCAAAAACTCAACAGCAGAATGTTCCTCAGTGGATATTGAGTCTTCACCCACAGCTCCTGGGCTTCCTAAGGCTTTTCATAGCTTTTTTGATTCTTTTTTATTATTGTTTATTTTTTTTATTCCTTTGATAACTCAGAGAAGGCAGAACAGCAGAGCAACAAGACAGCAACTATTGGATAAATACCCAAGATGCCACTGCAAATAACAAGCAAAAGTGAAGACTACATGGAAAAAGACACTTTACAAAAATAGCACTAATATATTTGTTCCTAGTTTTTAAGGGTCTGCTTCTGGATAAAGACATGGGGACCTCATCTATTAGGTACTCTACATAAGACATCTTTATTCAGGCTAGTACCATACCAATTTTATTAGCACCTTTCAGTCAGACACATGATTACAGCTTATGGATATATATCCAAAACAACTTAGATATTACACTTGGTAGCGTGCAATGCAAAACATTTTCAAAATCTTGCATCAAAAATGATATCAAATATTTCAGGAAATTTGTAAATAGTTCCATGCTGTTACAACTGTTCAGCTATCAGGTCTTGAAGATGGTAGTCAAAGCTTGCTTATTGTTCCTATTTTTATTTTTTTTAATTCATTTTTTTAAAATTAAATTCAGCAGTAGCACTTAGAATGAAAACCATCATGCTTGTAAAGTAGAAAAAATGTAGAAATTAGATTGCTCTAATGGCATAGAATTAAGACAAAAGCCTCATCAACTCAGAGACCTCACAAACTTCTCTTTGGCGTGAAAAGGAGACTTGACTCATCACAATCCCAGCTGATCTAACTTCCCTCTCAAAGTGGGGCCTATTTTCACTTCTTTGTCAAGTTCTGAAGATCAACAGGTATGGAGAAGCTATAATCTTTCTGGTCAATACATTTCAGTGTTTTGTGATTTTTTTTTCTTATATCTAACTGAAGTTTCCTTTACTGCAACTTGTGTTTGTTGCCTCTAGTCCTTTTCTGTGCACATCTAGGAAGAGCATACAGTTACCATTCACTGCCCAAAGAGTGCTCTTTATATCAAAAGCATCATCACTTTAAATCTTTTCCTTTCTGCAACGTGCCATTAAATATGTATGAGTGGGAGAGGGCAGAAGAAGGAGGGACAGGGAAATACAAGATTTTTTTAAAATATGGTTTCCTCTAAAGGTCAAAAAGGCTGTGCTGGGTGGACCTCTGAAAGTAGTGGATCTCTTTTCTTCACAGAAATATGGCATCTCTGTTTGTAAATATGGGCATTAAAAACCAGTGAATACTAAATCACTTGACTTGCCCGAAGTCACAAAAGAAATTAATCAAATCAAGAGCCCCAATTACCTGCTTCAGTTTTCATTTTATGCTACAAAGTCACCCTTCATTTAAAAGCAATTGAGATCGGAGTATTTGAAATGTTTCTGTGACTGTTTTTTCTTATTGTCCCACTTCTGAAACATTGCTCCAAATACTTTTAGCTTGAAACCTAAAAACACATCAACAGCTATGAAAGACTTTCTTCTGAAAAAAAAAAAAAAAAGTGTTTCATTTTCTTTAGGGTTATTTATTTATTTATTTCCCCCTTTGGTAGCCGTTCAGCCATTTTTACTAGGCCACTTCTTGCCACCTTAAATTAAATTCATAAAAATGTCAGAACTCAAGTGATCAAAATTTTCTTCTCATCCACACTATGCTTCTATAGGGATTTTTTCCCCAGATGATGTTATTTAAAGATGACTATTGACAATAAATTTATTGTTTGCAGCACTCCAAATGTGTAATATCTTTTCCTTCACTTTCCTGACATGATTCTTGCAACTTTTTCCCTTTCAGGGAAAATATTGCCACCCACAAAGCACTTTTCTCCATTTAGAAGAAGTTCTGTGGTCCCTCCCATGAGAGGGTCATGTAAGGTAAAGCTTTGAGACAAAAAGTCAGATCATGTCCATAGTAAGTAGGAACAAGAATCATATTTGATTTAGTAGTCTGTTTCCTTTTCTTGGTCTTTGAATTATATTGGTTTTTAGCAACTGAAGTTTGTTGTCATGGCCCCGTAAATTGTTGTGGTATGAAAAAAGCAGCCATATGACCCTCAGCCTACCATTGTAAGTACAAAATGTAGAGGTATTAATATGAAAACAAAATGGTTTTGCATGAACTATTTTGTACTTTACGAGAATTGTTGTGTTCTGAAAGCAAGACTATAACAGTGCTTCCAACACTTCTGATTTTATTACAAGTCTCATGACGTTTGGTGTTTTTCCTTCGAACGCCGGCTCCTAGAGACATCTCATTACCTGTGATTCTCAGCTTTCATTGAAAAGGGATGCTTTTAGCTCTTGTGGTTACAGAGAAAAACATGCAAGTCTGAGCCCCAAAGACTTAAACAAAAAAACAAAAAACAAAAACAAAAAAAATAGAAGGAAAAGGCCAAAAATTCTTAAAATTCCAGTTTTTAAATTAATGTTACAGTCTTTGGGTCTGACACAGAAATTCTTGGTTTTTGAGACTGGCAGTAGATCTATTAAGTTCATGTTTAGGTTATTTATATTAAGTTTAGGTTATTATTTTTTAAATAAATTTCATACCTATTTGTAACTATAAAAGACAGATTTTATAATTGCTATTCAAGATTGAAGGCTTGTAAGATTGACTTGAAAGGTGCTGAGCCTTCACGATGCAACCATGGATGAGCTGGGTGAGTAGGGTATTCATGTGACCAGTAGAGATTTCTGCCCTGGAGTGTTTCTCTATCTATGAATATAACATATGAAAACATTACCAGGATATTTCATAAGCTTATTTTGAACATAGTATGTGTTTGTAGCACTTTCTGGTGTCATATGTTATGATAGGAGAATCCTTTAATTTTGGCCATGTATGCACAGCTGCATAGGAATAGCAAAGGAATGGGTGGGGAGAGAGTGATAAAGAGAGTGATAAGCATAATAGATTTATTTGCAAGATATTTTGAAATGTTTCAATTCCTTTTCTGTGAAAAGTGATTGGAATACTTTGTGCTAATTAGAGGGTTTACAAAAAAAAAAAAAGAATACATTACAAATATGATGCTCAGTTCCTGAAGGACTCGTTTTTTGTCCTCCAAGAAGAGAACAAAACCAGTTCCATGTGCCTGAGGTGTTTTGTTATGAGGCATGAACAGCAACCAGCAAGAAATAAAGAACAAACAGCTTGCAAATGATAAACACTTAGGAGTGTATTTGTCTTCAAATATAAAAATACTTTGGAAGTAACTTTGATCAGAAAATTCATAAGGTACAACAGTGTGTTACTATTTTAACATTTTATCATTTACTCATCCATCCATGTTTATAGTTTACCAATCAATATTTAACTCAGCTCATGCTCCCACCACATTTTATTTATACTTATGTATCTGAATCAGATAAAGCTTTTACAGCTATGTGGTAAATTCTAGTCATGCAGTTTGTTTGTTTATTTATTTATTGGGGTGTGTGTGTGACTTCCTTGAAGAACCAAGGAACTGAAACAGATGAACAGAAAAAAGTTTAAAAATAATTTCTTGCTAGAAAATGACACATTCAAATATCTCAATAGAATTGGCTCCAAATAAAATGCATTTTGTCTTTTCTAGGGTTTTTCTATCAATATAACCATAGCTTGTTCTTAAAAATGGACTTGTAGTTTAGGCAATGCCAAACCAAACAGAGCTGGCTACAGTGTTTTAATCATTTTCTCTGGCCCACACAAAAGCCTATCTAAGCCTATCTACTGTATTTATTACAAGAGCTCCTCAGGGCTGGTCAGAAATGTTGTGTTCACCATGTAACTCATTTTGTTCCACAAACATCAATTAAGAAGCAGACCTTCACTCCCTGCTACCTCTTTACCTCTTCCCCTCATGAGTTTTGCATCTTTAATAAGGGAAAACATGTAGAAGAAAACTTTCTCATATATACATGTGTGTGTGTGTGCATGTGTGTATATGTATGTGTACATGTATTTCAGAGAAGTTATGTTACACTTCTGTGTAACTACTCTCTCCTGTACAGAAAGGCATTGTCAGATGTGGCAGAGTTCTCCCAGCACCGTTGCTCACTGGTGCTGATGAAGATGATGGGCTGCCACCACAGCTCTTTGTACACTGGTTAGGTCAAACATCTGTAGTGATAGCAGACAAAAAGCTTATAATATTTTCTGTATGGTGTAACCAGGAGGAAGCTCTTCCCCATGCTGTGATTTGACCATACAGCCTCATACTCCTTCCTTTCTCTCCCTCATGGGGTTACCTCTGGGCTCTGTGTGAAGCATCACTTGCAGTTACCACTCAGGGGAAATCACATTTCAGGATCAAATTCCTACACAACCACTTACACCCAGGTGCAAGAAAATCCCATTGCTTCTCTACTCTGCTTTCCATTTCCCCTTACTAACTTTGTTTTGTGCTCTTAATATATTAACATACTAGGGTTTGCTGTATTAAAATAAACTATTTGACTAAATTTCCAAGCAGTTAATCCCATTTTTTTTATTGGATTTGAAATGGATTTGTCAAGGAAAGAGTATTGCTGCAATTTATGAATGCACTGCAGTGCATTTAGGAGACAACTGTCTCTTCATTTGGAACAGGAAATGTTAAATGGAAATTGAGAGAGAATTTGTAAGATTTATTTTCCACTACTGCAGCCTTCAAGAGCTTGATCTGAAAAATAGATTATTCCTTTTTCTTCTTGTGTCTAGGAGACAATGCTATAATCTTTTAATAAAGATCATATAGCCTTGGAAAGCCATTTAACAAGCTTCCTTGGGATATTACAGTGCAAGTAAAGTTCGTCTATGAAAAAATCTTAAATGTGGAAAATAATTTTAAATTTTGGACAAGCTGTGGTTCACTTATTTGATTTTTTTTTTTTTTTATGAAGTTACAAAATAGATGTTGTCCCCAAATACCCTGATCTGCAATGATTAAATTCAGTCTTGTGTGGAGGCCTGGCACAAATCCTTTGCATCATAACTTACTGATTTATTTTGCTTGGAAAGTAACTGTGGTCCTGAACTTGTTCCTGTTTAAGTCCAAATGACTTCCATGGTAGCTGGATTAGGCCTTACAGATTGTGTGATTAAAAAATGAAATCTGCTTTGAATAAACTATGCTGGGTCCAGGACATGGTTGGGCATGGCTGGGCAGGCATGGATGTAAAATATATTTTTATTTTCAGAGCAGCTGCAACATGCCTTGAGGTAGACCCCAGCCCCATGCCTGCTGTGGGAGGGCTGCAAGACCAGGCAAAAAACAGCCTGGCAGCTCCCAGGCAAAGCTTCTTGTTTCCATTTGTTTGGGCAGGAATCCCGCATGGGGTGGCTGCTGGGGAGGGCAGGAGGGAGGAGAGGGGTGACCAAGTGAAAACCCTAAGGCACCTTGGCTTCAGGGCATGACAGGGGGAGGTGAGAAGCATCAAGGCTGTGTGGCCCACGTGTGGGAGCCAGGCACTGTTTTGGGGATCTTCAGGGGTGATCCAAATTCTGAAATCTCACGATCCCCTCTGGGCTCCAACAGGGCTGCGCACTAAACACTGATTTACTGTCGGTCACACGTTTCTTCCTTCCCTGTCCTCTGGGTTGGATTATGTCATCGTGCCAGGGCATTAACCTCTGAGTTTTTTGCATCTAAATTTATTTTATTTTATTTTATTTTCCCTTCTAATATTACAGCTTTGCCTCTAGTTTATAAATATTCCATTTAAGGAACTATTTAGCAGCAACAACATTCCTGAGTTCAATCCAAGGATTGAGCTAATTATGGCTCCCCTTCAAAAATCCGTCTTTAACTCCCCTACCCCCTCCCGCCCTGCCTTCTCTCTGCTGTGGTCAGAGACACTGAAGATAATAAAGAGCAAGAAAGTCCTACCTAAATAAACAGATTAATTAATTGGATGCTCTGTCTCTCACAGATTAGCAAATCCCAGTCTTGCAATCCTTATTTATGTGAGTCATCCTGCTGAGTGGAAATACTTGTGTAAATAAAACCCTGGTTTTTGAGAATTATATTCAAAACCCATAAAATCCAGGAGGATTTTTTTCAGCAGTTTCCATAAATGGTAAAAGGAAGAGTGGCAAGTAATATTTTAGTAATTCCTTAGCTAATTAAAGCATCTGGTGATAAATATATTAAATAACATTCCTTCTCTTGCAACCACATAACTGCTGCACTAATTCTTCACTTTTGCATCCAAGAAAAAGCATGTCAAAGTATCCTTGGAGGAAAAAAGAAAAAAAAAAAAAAAAAAGCCTCTTCTGTTTATAGGCAGCACAGTTCCACATTCTTGGTATATGGAACACCAAATGTCCTGGGATAGCCAGCATCCTGGCAGGGAGCCATGCATCTTATTATATAGTAGGAGAGCCAAATTTCCTCCTGCACAGTATGTCTATAAATAAAGTGCTTCTTCCACAAGCAATTAAATTGAAGCATTTTTCCAACCAGCATGCAAATACAGTTTTTGTTTCTTACTGCAAGTAATAGCCAATTTGTGATATTAGTTTAAGGTCAGAATTATTTTAATGATGATATTAAAATACCTTCTCCCCAGCTTGCATGGGGATGATTAAAAAAAAAAAAAAAAAAAGTGAAAAGTTTTCTTGAAAGGACATTTCTTCACTTTTAAAGGATCTGGCATAAAGAAGGCATCCTTCAACTGTATAGGCTGTCTGCGATTAAAGTGTTATATGTAAGTCTCAGCAGGAATCTAGAGTTAATTGTTAAGGGTTGCTATTCTAGCCTTGAGACTGTTTGCAGTCAGCCTGTAACTTCTTTGTGGCATTTCTGCAATTTATTTACACAGCTTCTTGCAAGACAATCTCATTTTTTTTTCCAATGTCTCTAAGGAGATACTGGAAAATAAATTAATACTATATAATTCTTAATCTAAGATATGGGTATCAGTAAACTTATTGAGCTGCTCTTACTTGTCACTTTTATTCAGAACATAAGGTTGAATATTTATGGGACTGAGCAATGAGGTCTTTGGTGTAATGAAGAGAACAGGTTAGGGCACCTTCATCTGATTGTTTTGGTAGCTTAAATTTAATGGCAACAGTAAGTCTTAGAAGGCATCTTTGCTTTTCAGCAAAGTATTGTGGTATTCTGCAGAATAGTGCCACATTACCCCTTTCATGGGTGAGGGCCAAAAGGAATCTGGAATGGTACTGTTTCATTCAGCTTGAAAAACTGACAAAATTAGAATATTCCAACATACAAAGTTCATCTTATTCGTGAAAGACTTCATTTCATTACAAATGCTTAGAGACGATAGGAAGACAAGGGCTTGCTTTTGTCCCTTGCAAATCTCCAGTCACCATATAAAATAATTACATATTTGGAAATTCTTAGCTTAGAATCACAGAATGGCTGAGGTTGGAAGGGACCTCTGGAGGTCATCTTTTCCACCCTCTCCTAGCACAAGGAGGGCCACCTTAAGCAGGCTGTTCAGAACCATGGCTTTTGAATATTTACAGAAAAGGAGACTCCACAACCTCTCTGGGCAAGAAGTTCTCCTCACAAGAAAAATCTCTTTCTCATTTTTTTTTGTTATTGTTTTTTTGTTTATCAGTTTATTGAGAAAGAACCATTTCAAGCTACTTTTTTCTTGTCTCTCCCAGAACAAAATCCATGTGGCTTTTCTACTCAACATCCCTTCCTCTCCCTTATGAAAGCTCTTCACATGTAAGTAGTATCTCCCACATAGAACTAATTCCAGAAGGAAATGTTTGTAGTAGTTACGTCCCATATAATAAGAAGGATGAAGAAGTTATGATATTTAATAAGAGATGGAAATTGGATTTTTCACATTGCAGTTAGAGGTATTATTAGCAAGAGCTTTGAAAATATGCTGACTATAATATTGAACATTGGAAAAAAATAGTATTTTTCTCTCTGATTACTCTCTGATGAAAAAATGTTTTTTAAAGCATTTTGATCTAGTGTGTGTGGAATGGTTTCTCTGTAGCTTTGCCTTTGCCTCACACTTTGAATGGTAGCCAGAAAGGTGTCATACATAGATGTAAATGGGGCCATCTTTTCTTAAGACAAAGTATGTTCTTAAATAATAAATGATCCTGGCAAGTTGTTTATTACCAGCAGTTAATGATCTGTTTATTAGTTAAAGTCTGTGGCTGTTAACACTCTAACAAATCAGTTCACTCTGTTAAACATCAATTTTGAGTACATTATTGGTATTAACCATACAACGAACTAGAACTTTTGCAGACAGTTGATTTTATTGCTACAGCAGAATTATATAATAGGAGGCAAAGGTGTTCAATAGGATGCCAGTGTTCTTGAAAAGAAAAACAAATTAGGTTACAGTTGTTCGTACTGGTTAACAACTGGCTTTTATTCATAGTGAATGTGTATTCTGTTTTCCCAAATGTGTCTCAAGTAGGAACAGTTTGAAGTCTGAAATTCTGTAATTTCCATGTTTCTAATACTGTAAGGATTACTTTTGTTTATGTGCATATACTTTAGAAAGAAATATTTGGTGGCCTTAGAAATTAGCCTCCTAGAATATGTAAGGGATGAATAGCTTGCTTTAAAAGTTTGCTCAGAAACCAAATTCTGCTAACACCACTTGTTTGTCTGAACAAATGGCATGAGATCAACTGGTTTTCCAGACTAGTTGTAGCTACTGGGAGGAATAGGCAGAGACAGAGTTTGAAGACGCTGGTGTTGGATCTGCATTAAGCTGTGCTTCACTTACATCATGTTAAATTCCCACTAGTGTCTTCAACAAAATAAAGTTCCAAATGGAAGACCTCAGCTATTAGGTGATCTTGATGAGAATACTTGGTTTTGAGTGGAATGATGCTGAACACGGTTTTGGCTCTGCCTACTCCCAAACCATAAAATACACGTATTGCAATTTTGCATCTGATCAGGAAACTAAGTTGTAAAAGTAGGTTCACTCCTAGGGCTCAAACAGTGGTAATAAGTCTGGCAAGGCTGGATAAATAGGTGTGAGAATTACATTCCAACCCACAAATTCAAGAGTTCAGATCTGTTCTTGCAATTTTGGCCCACTTCTCATAAAAGGTAGCTCTGATACTTTCAGCATTTAGAAATAATCCTCTGATACATTAGCAGAAAGTAATCCCCAAAAGCTTTTCTCTAAAATGTTTCAGAAATACCTTTTTTTTTTTTTTTTCAATCTGCCTGACAGCTAAAATGTTCTTAGGTTTTCTCTAATTTGAATAAATTAAATTAATGCAAATCATTATATAGACCAAAACCTTTTTCTCTGTTCTAGAATATCTCGTTCTCATTTAATTTGAATCTTTCTTAAAAGGGTTGAACTCAGCTAAAATGTTAAAACAGCCATCAGTGTTTCATAGTGCTCAGCTAGTGTAAAAGCTATCTCAAAATAACATTTTAAAATAAATCATGCTGACTTTATATTGATAATCTGCAATTTGCTTGAGGTAGAACACAGTACTTGAAAATGTGTTCAACTACCACAGCTTCAACTGTAGTGTAAAGGGTCAATACAGAACAAGGATTCAGTAACAAAAGTGACTCTTTGGACCCTGCACAGCAGGATGTCTAGCAGAGCTTTCTGTAATGGTATTAAAGTGTTTGGCTCTTTTTATGTTTGCCAGTCTATTTACTGCCCTGTTGAACAAGGAGGAATAGGAGGACCTGTGGTTTACCCCCAGTGTCAACAACAAGATAATTTGCCTAAGAGTAAGTACGGATTTCTTGAGAGTTTAAATTCCCCCAGAGGTCCTGTGGTTTTCATCTATTCCTGCAATTAACCTGTTATCACGCGGGAAGGTATTTGCAACGTAATCTGAATTAAAACCTGAACCAACACTTGTTAAAATCAAAGGTTCTGAAGATTTGTTGAAATTCTCTTGCTGTCAGTTCAGTGCCAGCATAGCTTTTTGGGGGGCTTGAACTTCTCCCATGCACAGCTGACCTGTCACGGTGGGCTTGTCTGTCCCGCTCCAGAGCAGTCCCAGAAAACAAAGTGACAGCAAACTGAGAAGGGACGAGCTCAGCTCTCACCTTTGCTAGACAATGGCACAGACTTTCCCATCTGCCTCTGGGAACACTGAATCATATTTTAATCTGGCAAAGCATGTGGAATTTATAGACCAACGATATGAAAGTGATCTTAGCTGGAGACACGTCGCTCGTTGTAGCCCTTGAGGATTACTGACTGCAGCTGAAAGTTCCTCTGGTTGGCATTCTGAATTACTTAATTCAAGGGGTGCATTATGGACACAGCATGCTTACACAAAGTCCAAATCATCCGAGGAAAAAAATCTGTGGCAATGGCTGTTTGAGCTGATTTTTAGTGCTATAAATTCAAATGCACTGACACTTGCGTCTTGCCTGAAATGTAATGATCTCTTCTGTATGTATATTTGTACATGTTCATGTATTACAGCCTTGTCTTGGAGGCATGAATGTTAAATGTGATTTTTTTTTTTTTTTTTCTTTCTCCAACCTGAACAACTTTTACTGACCCTTACTCTACCCTATTTATATAGTGCTACATAGCAAAGAGTGCTTTTAATAGAAAAACCTCAGAGTTGTTTCTGGTAGTAAGTATTTTTTCTTTTCCATTTATGCATTGCTATACAATGCATAGCCAATTGCCAAAACAATAAGCTTTCCCTCTATTTTTATTTTCCTTCAAGCTGAAAGATCAAGGCTCCATTTAAATCACACTGAATGAACACTGCAAATAACACATCAGAGAAAAGCACGTTTTACCAGTCAGGCTTGAGAATGTTTGAAATCAGCCCTCAGTTTCAAGTGACCGGCAGATAGCATCCAGGCTGGAAGAGCAGCAGTAGGGTAAGCGGGGTGTTGTGTAGGCTGAGGGGGATTAATATGACTTGAAGAAATGCCAAAATTATGTGACTTTATGCCATAATTGGACATAGCATTTAAATAATGACTAGCATCTTTAATATTGCAGAAACCCTCAGAGCACAATGGTGTGGTTTGCTGTAACTTTGGTCATTGAAAAAAACGGACTATTCTATCCCACAGTTCATGAACACTCTGCACAGAATCCTTCTGTATTCTATAAATAAGCAGAAAACCCAACTGCAGATTCAGAATTACTGGTGTTAAATTTGTAATTGCTAGAGCTTCTCTTCTGGATTTTCACAGAGAAATATCACCAGTTCAATCAAGGAATACATTACTCAGTAGAATTGCTGTGTGTAGACTGACTCCTGGGTTACCTTGGAAGAGTGAATGTTTCAGTTTTCTTCTTTGGGACCTCAGAATACACAACACAGCAAAGTTTGTTTTACAGTCCAGAAACTTTTAAGACACAATCCAAAGGCTGTCTATATATCACTCTCTCTTAGAGTATAGAGCAAGCAAATGTCATGCTAAGCCAACATTTACATTAACCGTAGTCAGTTTTGAAGTCAAGATACTCTGTGCACAGGATAGTCAATTTCTTTTAACATAGCTCTTTAAAGAGCCTGATGGTCATGTTGAAATCGTCTTTGTATTTAGAATCCAATTGTTGGGGCCAGAGTATAGGCTGGGGAATATTTGTAGAAAAATATTTGGAGTTATGCTCTGGTTTCCCTAGATTCTGCTAATGTTTCAACACAGGCCAGACATCTTTTGCTGAATTAGGGCAGGCTGAGGTTAAGAGAACCTAAAATTAGTGGGATTTAAACTCTGATTGCTAGACTACAGCATTAGTTATCTGGTGACCAATGACTTTAGAAGTCTTTGTAAAGAAAATATTTTACAATCAAAAGAAACCAGAATACTTTGCTACCTGCTTTGGATGAATGGAGCATATATTTAATGGGGAAACCTTAGAGGTTGCAAATATTCTGAAAGTTTCCCTACCATTCTGCAAATATTCTGAAAGTTTTCCTTTTTATCATTTTTTCCAATGTATATTACAAAATATATACATTCTGGAACTTCACATCACATCCAACATAGGTTTTGCAATGCTTTAAGATACTCAGACAGATAAGATTTCAGATAGATATACAAAATAACAATGAAAACAAACAGACATTGCTGCCACCAACTGCTGTTTCAAATCCATCTTCATGCCCTGTTCAAAACAGCAAATTTTGTAACCAACATCAAGTTTAAAGGTCTGGAGCAACAAAATGAAGGCACAGACAGAGACTGTGACAGCCATCACTGAATTCTAAAGGGTCACCTCAGTAAGATCACTGCTACTAAAATGCCTTTCCTTATCTTCAGGTGATTTCTGATAGTCAAGTAATCCAGAAGGCCACAGCTTTACCTTAATGTAGGTCTTCTCACCTTCAATGGAACTGTGGACTTTCTTTAGGAGCACACAGTAAGATTTGGGTATAAGTTTGCAGCTCATTGTCTTCTTCATGCTGGCTGTGCAGGTGCTCCTGGCACGCATGAAATGTGATGGCTGAAAGGTTCAAGGTATTCTCAGTAGGAAAAAACTTTTCCATGTGCATAAATAGTGTAGACTGAGAGAGCTCTATAAATTCACATTCTATGTACACTAACTTTCTTGATTAGATCTGCCCCTGCATGCTTTGTGCCCTTTGGATTTTCTCAACGTGGTGGCTAGTGCATATATGTTACCCTGAGATTAAAGCTTATTAAAGAAGTAGCCTAAGAAATGTTGATATCAAACTGCCAGGGTTTCGAGTATTTTTAATTCTCAAATGAGTTGCTGATGTATCCTCTGCAAGAAGCAGAGTGGGAAGGAGTCGGTATTCCCTCTCTGAAAATACCTTACCAATGGCAAAAATCATGTAACCACTCATCTTTACTCTCAAAAGCATATGTTATATCATGTTGGGACATAAACAAAGAAGATGTCCTTGATAAAACTTCTGAAATATGAACTATTCTTGACTTTTGGCTGCTGTACCAAGTTCTCAGCTAAGTTCATGGTCCAGAATTATATCTAGCTACACACCACACCAACCCCCTAAAACAGGCAACAGGCCCAAACCATGTTCTTGCATATCTTACTGTAACTTTGGAACAAATCCATCAAGAAAACTCAGAGTTATGATAAAAGAACAGACTTTCCTTCCAAACCAAAAGGTTGAAGACCAGACTGCATGGAAGCTATGCATAAGAATTAGAAAGAAAGAAAGAAAGATGAAATCAAAGGACAAATTGTCTTGTCCTGAAGACAGCTACAAATGTGTAGATACTGGTATAACATTCCTGATCCATGGGAGTAGCTGACACAGTTGTTGCCCCTGATCATGATATTATTCCAAATTATAAAATGTCTTATCTCATTTGATCAGATTGGAAGTATAAGTGTTAGCTGCAAGTATTTAAATATATACTGCAGGAATTCTAAACTCTAGTCCTGGACTGGGGATGGTTGAGTAGGAAGAGGAAAGCCATCAATTAATCTAGACTTCAAGATAATCCTATTTAATTTTAAATTTTTCTGTTAACTTTTAGAAAGGTATCAAAACTCTTATATGTACTACCATTACAAATTTAAACAGATTTAGAAATAGTACGAAACAAACCCAAGCTTCATAATGTCATAAAAACATAGCTTTTTACTTCTGTCCTCTAGTGGTTTGAGTCTTGTATTCAATTCCACAAATGACCTTTGCTGTAAACAGACTGTTTTTCCCCATAGTGCATAAATTAGAACTCAAATAGTTGACTGACAGTGGTGTGATTTAATCTAGAGACGTGGATTAAGGTTGGGAGCATTAGAATGTAAGTACAATAATTCTTCTACCTGAGTTGTTTCACTGGATGATCCTATTTTATCTATCTAGTGTAACCAGTGGTCACTGAAAACAATTAGAGTGGTATTATTTATTTCATTAATTCAAAATAATTCTAACCAAGGTAACAATTTTGTAATTCCTTTTGGAATATTTGCATTACTTGCCTTAAATACATTATCCTTCATTATATATTTCTCTACTATAATTATTCCGTTTTTTTTTTTTTTACTTTTGACCTCTGCAAGCATTCATTTTTAATATAATTTCCTGTGTTCTTTAAATATTGTAAACCTTCATGATATATATCTGGCACGATTCAGTCAAAAAAAAAATAAGAAGAAAGAAAGAAACAAAGCAGTCATGGAAGTCTATTTAGTTTTAGTTACATGGTGTTTGGCAATGATAATACAACATTTAGTTGGAAGATCAATCTCTCTTTAAGTTGTGGTTCAAAATCCATGACAATTAACAAGCAGACTTCCGTAGATGTTAGATTGGGCTCCAGTTTTAGTCCTACTAGAGTAAAAACTGTTAGATTATGCTAGAGTGATACTCATAAACTCTGAAGCTCCTAAAAAAGTAGAAGTTTCAAAAAGACATCATGTATACATTAAAGAAAACAATGCAATAGCTGTCTTTTGCATGGTTCACTTATTTATTTTTAAAGCTGACTTTGTTTCTCTAACTCCGTATAAAAGCCTTTTGAGTCTCTTTGCATTACAAATAAATGACTACTTTGGGTGTAATCTCCCAGGGCCTTTTTGGAGAGAGGAGACA